>NW_008795045.1:401674-410196 GCF_000699145.1 Aptenodytes forsteri | reverse complement strand
ACCCAGCGCAGAGTCCACCTGTCTAAGCCGTGAGCCGCCAGCTTCTCTAGGGGAATGCTGTGGGAGATGGTGTCAAAGGCCTTACTGAAGTCCAGGTAGACCACATCCACAGCCTCTGTGGCTCCTCTGAACAACTCCGGTAGTTCCTTTCTGGGTCACTTAATGATTAATTTCTCTTGTCTTGATTAAAATAGACAAGTCTATAGTCATGCAGTTTGAATCTTATATCAGCAATGTTAAGTGCATATCTCACCACAATCCATATAGGCTCTAAATTCCTAATGCTGGGGAAAGCAGGGACAATAATGTCTGCATGGACCCAGGTCCTGTTTCCTGTGTTCACAGTTTTTGGCACGGCTACTCATTTTGCCAAGTTGTGGTACAGATTTTGTTGTTCTTCAGTGGCTCTTGGGACTGTTTTTGGCTTGCCAGTGGAAGATGGCTGGGTAGCATCCACATGTTAGAATTATGCAGGGGAGAGTAGCAGGTCAGGACCAATGCTCAGGTTGGATTAGGTTGGATTTCACATCCCTGCTTCTAAACTTTCAGCTTGTTCTTAAGGTCTGAAGACAATGGCATGGGGAAATCGCTATTTTCCCATAGGTAATCCCAATCAGATGATGGTAAAGAAAAAGAAAGAGAAATGTGAAACTCTTTGCTAGAAGCGAGGAACCTTTCCTTACCAAGAGCAAAACTAGACCATTTGCAAGGCAGGCTCACTTTAGGATGGATAGTGTTCAGCTCCATTTTCTGGCTCTTCCCTTTATTCCAGGGTCTCATGGGATACTGGCAGAAATTTCCACGCTTGTTCACAAAGCTGTGGCTTTGCAAATGTCCCTCATTAGCCTTAGCTTCATTGTCTTTGTGATTCAAACATATATTTACTTCAGTGATAAATCTGCTCACCATTTCATTGCCAGATCATTTTGTTGCAATTAGGAACCAAAGGCTGCTACCTGTCAGCCTGCAGACAAGGGAAGAGCTTATATAGACACATAGTGCTTAGATTAAAAGACTAAACTCACCCTTTGGTATAGCTTGTCAGGCAAGTACTAACACACCAGTCTTGTCTGGGCAGTCACTAAAGAAGGTAATTTCTTGCCTGTGTCCTGGGGCTGAAAAGAAGCATTTAAGAACAGAAAATCAGCCAATACATGTCTTGAGACAGATTTCTCAGCCTCAGAGCTGAGGAATCAATTGGATTGTCTTCACATCCCCACACTTTCTTTCCTTATAGTGCTGTTGAGTAGGCTAATGATTAGGGAATAGCTATGAATAGTTCCTGAGAAAGGGCTTTATAGCCTTCTCAAACCCACTTTTTCAGGCCTGCAGCTTCGCTGTGAGATTCAGTCATGTTAGTATGCAGAGAAGATAAATATACACATTTTCTGTCAGTGAGTAAACTGTACACAAGATAAATTCAACATGCCTGGATTAGGGGCTGGTAAACTGGCGGCACATAAACTGGGATACGTGTAAATGACTTCCTTTACACCCTTTCTGTATCCCTGCTCCACGATGGAGCACAGCCTGGGCGTGCACTGCTACTGGTCACTCAGGTCCTGTCTTCCACAGAAATCCTGGCACATAGACCAGAAGCCAACAGAACCAGGTGTCTGATTTGGACAATCAGGACACCAGAGCTGCTGAATTACCTTCTCTCTGTGCTCGATAAGACGTCTGCTATCTCATCTGTGGCACTACTTAAACCCTCACAGGAGCTAGCCCGTCTTCCTTTAATGACCTGGAGCAGAGCCTACAGCTCAGGCTTGGAGGTAAGGATTATAATTCCACACTGCACTACCGCTGGTGTGCAAAGGTCCTGTCCCCATTCTGCCTCATCCACAGAGCTATTTCTTGAAGCAAAGTGGGATCTGTTTTTTGCAAAACCTTAAAGGGGCTGTTTCACTACAGGGATTCTCATGACCACATCTCAGTCCCTCGGATGCTCGCACTGCTGCGTTGCAGTAGCTGAAGCTTCCAGTGCTGGGCGCGCGCCAAGGATTCAAACACCCATACCCGCTAACCCCTGCCTCAGGAATCCAGATTTGCCTGGGACTTAGTAACATGACCTGTTTTCCACCAGCTCTAAACTGCTCCCTCCAGAACTGAGTTTCATCTTCTCCCATGCTTAGTTTCAGCCAAGAAATGAAATCACTGCTAAACATCCACTGAACTTTGTTGGCTCTGTTAGCTTCTGCACTTCTACTCAAAAGCAATAATACTCAGTGCTCAGTTTTGAAAAAGGCATATCCCTGCTGATGTCCTCTGCTCTTCGTAAACAAGTAGGAGCTGGAACGTACATACTTTTTGTATTAGCAAAAGAGAAGAAATTGCTGCAAACTTTCTTTGTCAAGGAAGAGAAGATAAGGCTGTGCTGATCTGTCCATCTCCCAGGCACTCGCATGGTCCCAGCATGAAGGAGCAAGAGAGAGAGCCTGACCCAGATCCTGAGGAGTCAGAAATGGAGCTCCCCTGGGATTTGTAGCAGTAGCTTTTCTTAGGGAGTGAGTCAACATAGCTGAAAAGCGAGGCAGTGTGACAAGTATTAAGAAGATGTGCCACTGCAACCTTGTGCTGAAGTTACTCAGCAAAGGATTTTTCCTAAGTGGGTTTTCCATCATTTCAGTCACTCCTCCTTCTCCAGCGCTCACCACACATCACCTTCTGTCCCTCTGAGCTCATTCCCAGTCACTAGCACTCGCACTCACTTAACCTTAACTATTAGTGCTGTCCTTAAATCAAAGGCAGTGCTGGAAGCTTGCCTTTCCCAGCCTTTGGCCTTCTTCCAATTACAAGAGACATGTTAATGGGAAGACCTCATATCTAACCGTCTAGTCAAGGCACTCGCAAAATGCCAGCCAGCACAGCAGCTGGATGTGAAAGACAGGAAACCAGCTAATGTCAGCTCAGACCAAGACTCAAATTCAAACAGCAACCGAGAGCAGGGAGAATCGACGACCACCTGGGGCGAGCACATCAAGACATGGTTCAAGGGTTCTTGGAGAAGCGTTATGTTCACTGGAAAACCCAGCTGAGCGTGAGGACCACCAGCTCCTGCCAGTGGGTTGCCGGGACACATACCTGGCAGCAGGCAGCAGAGGAGTCAGTGGTGTACGCGTGGGAGAAAGGTCAGGAGATTGCAGAGGGCTTTTCACTTGCGAGCTGTGTGATGGGAACGGTCAGTGAGTGATGAATATGAACAGCTGGAAGAGAAGTTCACCACAAGACAGTCCAGCTAGAGAGCGGGAACTCAGCAATTTTAATGTTGGACAGGTTTTTTACAATACTCGGAGAACTAGGTGCCATAAGGCACGTAAATCAGAGCAGCTTCTTGAAACCGAGACAGTCTGAGGCTCCGATGCCCTGAGATCAGAGCAGCTGAGGTGACACTAGATAGTCCCCTGTGTACATGGACTCTGTTTGTGCCAACAGGGAAACCACTCCCTCCTGTTCTGGAGTGAAAAAATAAATGACGTTTTTGAGGAGTCAGCTTGGTTACTTATGAGTTTTAGAGAAACAGACGGTTTTATTTGCATGGTGTAAAAAGGCACTATACTGTGTCAGAAATCACAAAATCTTTAAATTCAAACAGACTTTTAAATATTTGGGTTGTATTTATTTTTCTTTTAGAAACAAACCGTTTCAAATTAAATTTGAATTCAAGAAAATGTTTTCAAGACTGTTCATTTAATACCCAACTAATAAAAAGATTTAAAGAGGGAAAGCAATGCTGTTTCAGTGGCATCTCTGTAAATTTTAATGAGTTAAAGCTTTTTTGCTCATTGAAGTGGTACAATATTGACCCAAATATAAAACAATTTTATTTGTTTTCTGCCAGAAATTAGGGTATGGGAAGAATGTACTCTTCCTGTAACTTTGGACTATGTTCCAGGAAAAGAGGTACATTTAAAAGCCTCTTTAAAAGTCTTAGGCAGCTACATAATTTTGACAGTTGCCTTATGAGAATCAGAAACAATCTGCCAGTTCACCGGTGTTAGCCAGTTATTCCTTGCTCTTTAAATCAGCTAGTTTTATCTATAACACAAGGTTTGGAAAGCTTGCCTCAACATAGTTGTACTTAGATAATAAGAATGCCTGTACCACATCAGACCAAAGGTCTAATATAATCCAATATCCTGTCTCTTAAAAAAATAAAGATATGAACAGGGCAAGTGTATGGTGATAATTCCTCAAAGACACTTTATAGCTTTCAGCAGATTTTGATTTAAGAGGAGCCTGCAGATAGATGGAAACTTTAAATTTAGTGGTCCTTGATAGTTTTTTTTCCCCCATGGATCTGACAACCAAACTACACATTGGAGTTCAGGGAAGGGAATATATAGTCCTTGGCAGCACAGCCAGTTGGTGCAGAGAAGGAAGAAAGAAATCTCCCTTGATTTTGATGGAGGCAGAGAAGAAGAGAAGCTCCAGCCAAGTAGAATGGGAATCCCTGAGATATGACCACAGTACAGATAAGTAACCGAGTCCAGCATCTGAGTTCACTCTTAGCATTTTGAAGTTCCTCGTTGCTGCTCTCTCTTTAGCCACTGCATTGGGATACTTTGAAGATGAAGCTGATGCAGTTGTGATCTTTTCCTGTTGGCAGAAAACACTGTATCCCATTATGGGCCCTACTGCAAACAGAAAAAGAGTTAGAATCCACACTGAGCATTTATAATCCTGTGTTACTCAGCTGCTTGACTTTTCTGAGAGGGAGAGAGGGCTTATGGCAGTACCCCATCCCACAGAGCTGATGCCTTCAGCAATCCTTGATAACATTACTCACACTGACATCTGTTTTCCTAATTCTCATATTTTATTCTTCCTTCCCTGACTAAAGTCCCAAGTGCCCACCATTCACTGTGAGCAAGTGATCAGATTGTGCTGGTTTCCCTGAGGTTCCCCAGCTTTCCTTTGCTCACTCCGTCTTTGCTTGCGCAGTCCTTCTTGCTTGTACACTGCAGGAGAGCTGTCTTCCCACTGCCCATCCCAAAGAGTAAGGACTCCTTCAATGGCCTTCTGAGGTGCTCCTTCCAGACAACTTCTGGCCACTGTTCTCCTCCAGAGCTCCTTGACATCACTGTACCCAAGCAAGAAAAGCAGAGCAGGTTCAGCCACGGTGACCAGGGTCAGTGAAGAATCAAGATCACCAGGCAAGTCCAACTTGACGAGGCAAGGCTAAGGACAAGCTGGGAAGGAAGTCAAGCCAGCATCAGTATCAGCAAGGCCCAGGCATAGCTGTGGCTTGGAGCCACAGCCAAACATAGCTCAGGCAAGGAGCAAGGGCATGGGCCTGAGTTTAAATGCAGCTCTGGAGCAAAAGTGGGAGGGCTTCTCCCAGCTCTTTCTCACCCCCAGCATTTTCCCCAACGGTCCGATTCAAGGTGACACAGGCGTGCCATGCCAGAGCTGGCCTTGAGCACAAGTAGCCAAACCCCTGGGGGGAGAGGCAAGGGGAGTGCACTCAGGGCCCTGACAGCAATGTCCCATGTTCAATGAGCACCCAGACACCAGAGAGCTGGCAGAGACCTGTTTCTCTTGGTGCCCGTGCTGCTGCCGTTGAGCACTGCGGGGCAGGAGCCTCACCATAACACCATTACTGGTCCCAAACGGCTCAGGGAGGAGTCTCACGAGGATGTGGATTCTAGTGCATGTACACCAGGCAGGTATCACAGGGTCCACATCTTACAGAGAATGTACTAAAACTTTATCCCCCAGCCATTTGAGTTTAGCAAACTGTCTTGATTCACAGAGATGAGTTTTTTACAAAGCAAACACTGGCAGTCCATTTAATTGGCTCTTTAACATAGTGAGAAATGTTCCCTGGCAGAGAGTTCCCGGGAAACCCTCCAAGATGTGAAATGGAGAGGCACTTCTATGCAGGGAGGACAAACAAGGCTAGTCTCCCAGACCCAAACCTAACAACTGAATTATACCTCCTTGGATGATGGTAAGAGTCCAGGGGGGTGCAATAACCATCCCCACGGCCAATATAACAGTAATTTTTAACAGTGCAAGGGATGGTCATGCCATTCTGCCACAGAGGAGAGCAGCTCCCACGGTGCCCTTTTCTGTACAGCCTTAGCATAAAGACATACAGCCCGGGCAGGTTCTGGAGCCAGTCAGTTTAGTTTCGGTGGGTCTGGGTCTAGGTACCCTAATATCCAGGTGTCTTGATACTACAGAGAGCTAGCAGACCCGCACGTTAGCAAGACTGCTTGACTTGCTCCACTTAAGACCCTATCTGTGGCTGCCTGTAAGCTTGTCAGATCAGATCGTTCGGACAGGAACTGCTCACGTTATGAAGCATCTTTCCCCACACAGAACACAGTCAGAAATGATCAAACAGCAGTTTTTTTTTCCTAAGCAAAGGAAAAATATGTTTGTATTAACAAGTGTCAGTTTGTAGAGAAACAAGAATGTTGTTTCACAGCTCTGCTTAACCCTATTCCTGAAAAAAATCCACTCAGGCCTGACTTCTCTGAATCACTGCGGCACAGCCAAAGTCAGAAGCCCAGCCCTGGGCACACGGCACCCCACAGCCGCTGCGGGCCGGCTGTGACCGGGAGGGACAGAGAGGAATCTGCGCGCTGTGCTCCTGGCAGCCTCGCCTCGTGCACCTGCAAAGATGAGTGTTGTGTCAGCGTGGAGATGCGACAGATCGGAGAAGGAAAGGAGCCCAGGCCCGGGAACGCAGCAGGAGAGACTAAGAAACGAGGCTGGGGAAAGTCGGCTGGTAACAGGGGAACTGGAGCTAGCGGGACAAAGAGGCAGGGCCAGGGTAAGAGTCCTAGGAACACGTGAAAACTTGGATTTAAGAGGGCACATGGGGCCAGTCATGAAACTAGCTCAAGCAACTGAGCCCTCGAGGGGAATTCGGAAAGATTCAGGTCTTGATGACATGCGTGTGCCGTGTCGGCCATGCTGGGAAAGACCTGCCCGGCTGCTTCAGCTCGCGTTTAAAAAATCTGGAGGCAGTCCGCTACGGCAGTGACACGCCTATGTTGCCCTCCAGTGGTGAACCTCGCCTTTTCCCCAGAGTAACGGAGTAGCACTCGAAGGGACCGCGGGGCCGTGGCCCTCAGCCCCAAATACGCGACTAGGCAAGGCTTTATTTCCTGATGGTTACAAACACACCGTGATTAATTTGAATACCCGTGTTTGTCTCCCACAACCTTATCGTTATTCAGGTACGTTTGCTCTGTTTTATTTGACCAGAGGCAGACCACAGCACAAAATCACGGTACTGGCATTCCCACTGTTCTGTCAAAGCACAAATTCAATTACTCCTGCTGTGAAAGTGTACCAGTTTGAGCTGCACTGGTTTCATTAATTTGGTTTAATACTTTCAGTTGCGTGTTGCATGCTGTGATGAAAGTCTGTCCTCCAGTTGCCTCTATGCAACAATTACTGACAATGCTAACGCTATACATTTGTTATGTTGGAGAGAAGTACGAGCCTCTAAAATAAAGACTTACTTTTCTTACAATTTTATCGAAGTTCCACCACCAAGCTTCAGGCTTTCCATACTAAGACCTGGTTGAACATTAAAAAATATTTATATACAAAGCACAAAGCCTTTATTTCTGTAAGTCAGATCAGCAAAAGCACATGATTTCACAATTTTAAAAATATATCGTCCCGTGTTCCTAGAGGCTTTTGACTTAGGCAGCAGTTGACAGTCAAAACCTGCCCTTGGAAGAAAAAACCCCAAACCAACACACCACCACCTAATTCCGACCAGGTCTCAGCTCACACATCCTTAGAAACTACCAGCACGATATGCTGAAGATCTGCCCAACGTCACTGACTGTAAGCTCCAAGTTGCTGTGCACCAAGCCCATGTACCATCTGCAGAGCACAATCACAGCTTTTCTTCCCTCCAGTTGCAGCGCTGCCTGCACGGAGCCCTCCCTCCTCCGCATCTCCTGGTCAGGACATCCAAAAGCAGAGCAGTGGAAGTGGTGTGCGATACTGCCTGTTTCTTCTGGCATCTCACGTTTTACAGGAGTCACGATTTCTAAGCCGTGCCAAAAGAAAACGGAACTGAAGGAGAGTTGATAGGTGAAGCTTTGGAACAATTTGGTAACGGGATTCACTGACGTGGACAGAACAGGTGCACTGGCTCTGGCTGGCACAGAGTTAATTTTCTTCATAGTAGCTGGTATGAAGCTCTGCTTCAGATTTGTGACCAAAACAATGCTGAAAACCAACTGTTTGCTATTGCTGTTTCTTCATAGTAGCTGGTATGAAGCTCTGCTTCAGATTTGTGACCAAAACAATGCTGAAAACCAACTGTTTTAGCTATTGCTGAGCAGGGCTTGCACAGCATCAAGGCTGCCTCTGCTTCTCACTGTCCCCGCCCCCCAACAAGTAGGCTGGGGGTGCGCAAGAGGTTGGGAGGGGGCACAAGCGGGCAGATGACCTGAACTAACCAAAGCGATCGCCCCTGCCGCATAACACCATGCTCGGCAAAAAAAGCTGGAGAACAAAGGAGCAGGGGACGTTTGGAGCGATGG
>NW_008795045.1:390721-399702 GCF_000699145.1 Aptenodytes forsteri | reverse complement strand
TTTTAAGTTCCAGCTACAGCCGTTTTCTTTTTGTTACTGAATGAAGTAAGAGATGGCTGTACGTGAGCCAATGTATTTATGGGATTTTAGATTCACAATTACAGCCATGAACCAATGCAGAATGCCTACTTGAGCAGCAGTAAAACTGATTAACTGTTGTTGTCCACTGAACTGCATGTAAAGGAAGCTAATTTGGGAAAAGGCAAAAGAGTAAGAATGAAACACCCAGTACTTATTTTCTAACAGTGAAAACAAAGCTTTACAGGATTCTTCCTCAAACAGTTCTGGAAATACACTTTATTATAACCAGTCCTGGAACTCTCCCACCGTAAAAGCCGAACTTGTTATTTCTACCCTTCTTCCTCTGTCAGCACTCACTGAAGGATTTTGTTTGACTCAATATAAGTGATGTATAATCGCAGCAAATAATGATTAGAACAAGACCTGCTAGCTAACAGTGGTCAGTGAAAAAAAGTTTCCTCTGTACTATGCTCTGAAAGGTTAAAAATATGCACATGAAATGTAACACAAGTAATGTTGAACTGGTATTTTCAATACTTCCCTGTCTTTTGAAATCTGCAGAAAAATTGCACGTTCGTTCTGGTCTACCGCTTGCTTCCTGCTAGTAATTTCACAAGCAAGGCACCTTACTAGTAAATTTTACTCTACCATTCTAAGATCATACTTGGGACTTACAAAGTGCACTCAATTGTGGTAGTATAGACAAAAATTTTGGAAAAAAACCCACTTGGCTGAATGCACATACCCCTGAAAAAGCTCCTCCTGGCACATAAATCAGGAACATGCTTAAAGGGTACTGCAAGAGGAAAAATGGAAGCAATCGGAAGCATGAAATACAGGTCCTTTACATCTTCAGATTGAAACTTCATACTTGATATATTTTAACCTATGAGAATTACTGGAGGCTGCAATAATTTTCTGCTTGCTTCACTGAAGAACGACAGGCCTCTTAACATGAGAATCTGTGGGCTTCGCTCACAAGCAGCTAACGGAGCTAGCTGTGGGAGCAATGGAAAAGGAACCATGGAATTTTACTACTGCGTTATCAATGTTTTTTTCCCCATACATTCAAGAAGTGTTTTCTATGAATATTCACACCTGCCTAAGAAAAGATGCAACGATACTTCTGAAACAAATCTTCAAGCCACCAGTGCTAAATTGTGTTTTATTTCCAACAATTAGCCATTACAGTATCTGAAACAAAAAGTGTCCAAAATAAATAGCTGACGATGAAGCATCAGAATACTACCGTCTTCGCTACTGCTGTGGCCCCCTTAATGTTTCCTGCTTTTCAACCTTCACTCTTCAGATTCTCCCGGCCTACGGATATCATCAATCTTCAGAATCATTCTAACAACCTGAGTCGCCAGAGAAATCTGCTGTTTCTTACCAATCAAGGTTTCTATAACATGCTGCTGCTTCATATCTGCCAAAGAGAAGCAGAAGAATTAGATACCCTCCTCAAATCTAGATACAACATTTAACCCGAGATAGTAATTTCCATGTAATTTTAAAGAACGTTTTAAAATTCTTACTCTTGGCTACCATAGCTGACAAACAATTTGTACAAACTGCAGTTTTATGTCTGGGTTCTTACCAAAGATCTTGGAACATTAAGATCCGAACTCTTTTCCCAACTAAGTCTTCCCCCGCTGTAGCTTTTCACCTTTCTGCATTATTTTTTGAAGAGTACAGTTTCCACGTACAAATATTAGAAGCATCCTAAGGGCTGAGCAACCACTAAAGAAGTTCAAATGCCGTAAAGCAGAAACACCTAATCAAAGAGGGGTGATGAACTGACATAAACACGATGTCTTACATTGTGTTCCAAAATTTACCACCTTCTTTTCCAAAAAAAGTAACAGAATAAGAGCGTGAAAAGTGTACGTCCAGATGAAAATAAGTTTTCATACATTGGTTTCTTAGTCTTCACATGCTTGTCACACGTCTATATATGCAATACGCACTGGTGTGAACAACGCTACCTAAAGATGTTTCCAACCTCTAGTTTACTTCTTCACAAGCTGTTTCTCAAAACAACTGTTTGTAGGGCTGCAGCGTAAACTGGATCACTAGAACTGCAGTGTTTAAAACACAGCCTGCTCCTGCCTCATCGTGAGTAGCTTTTATCCCTGCACCACAACGTCAGCCAACATCTTCAACTAATCTTGCCACCAAATAAAGGTTTTCAAGCAATTACACATTTTCTACCTGGTAGACATGCATGTATCTCTCCACCTGCATTGCCATTTATTATGGCAAGGGGCAAGAGTTCGTAACTGAAGTGATGCTCGGGTTGGGGGAAGAAGAAGAAAAAAAAAAAAGAAAAAGAAGAAGGGGCTGAGAGGCAAAATAGTAAGTGTTTTGATCTTCTGAGAAAGAAAACCCTGGTATGCTCCTCCTTCTCCCCACTGCAGTTCTTACCATTCGTTCCTTTCTGCAAACAATCAATGCCGAGGGCAGGATTATTTTCTTTCACTTGCCTAGCCCGCACTTCAGTCATAGTCTGTATTGGATTCATACCACTGTTCTCCGAAAGTGCCATGGGAATTACCTCCAGGGCATCTGCAAAAGCTCTCATAGCATACTGTTCCAAAGACGGGCACTAGGGGAAAAGAAATTTAAATTCATACAGCTGTTAACTCCGATGTTACCAAAAGCAGATTTTCACACTAGCTGTAAAATATATACACAATATGCAGATTTTCTTGGGAATATGCATCTCAGTAACTGAACGAATACCTTTGGATGATAACTACTTGCAAGTTAAAACAATTTTAAACTGCTCTTATCACAAAAGGAAAAAGGTACTGGCAACGACTTTTTACAGAGAAGGGAAGGAAGACTTTTAACGTTGGTTATCAGCGCATGTCAGGAAGTTCCACGATATGCACTTTCTGGAAGGTCTTTGAAGTTTTTTTGGACTCTCTTAAGACGGACTTAATCCTTATTTTCCCTTCATAAATTAAAGAAAGTTGTAACCGTTCCTTTCTTACCTTATCTGCTGCTTCACTGACTGCCAAGGCACAAGAAATTTCAGCTGCACCACCACCATACACAATACGATTATCACGAATGAGATTCCGGATTACACACAATGCATCATGAAGAGATCGCTTCGCTTCTTCAATAATCTGGAATTATAAAATAGCATATATTTTACAATATACACAACTGAAGGCCATGAAGGTGTATTTCCTAATACAGAAATGGAAACTGCAAATGAACTGTAGGATCTTTTCATGGCTCTAACGCAGCTCTGCTGCTGCTATGTTATACTATTTCAAAATATAAAATGTTAGACATCCAGTGGCAGAGAAGGAATAAAAAAAAACCCCGCACCTTTTCAATGTTATTTGTTAAATCTATAAATTGAAACGACAAAAAACTTACATGATAAGGTTTTCAATCTTGCATATTTCCAAGACACAAACCACTTAAATGCCAACATTATTTTCAGACTGCAATTTGTGTCAACTCCCAACTTCAACAGATGTAGAAGGATTTAACAAGTTGTGCTAACCTTTAAAGCAGTATTTTTGCTTTTTTAAAGAACTCTTCACACTAGGGGTTATGTTCTTTTCTTCCTAAGGTTTTTCACTTAAAGTAGGACATGACCTATACTAAATATTATTTAACACTAACAGTACAACGAAGAATGAGGTTAAGTACATAAGCATTTAAAATGGTCTCATTCTGTGTGTGTGTGTGGGTTTGTTTTGGTTTTATTTTTTTTTTTTAACTGGACTAAATCAGAAGTGACATACCTAGGACTATAATAAACCCAAATCTTTCAAAAATGCTAATACGTCTTTACTCATAAAAGCGACCCTCCCATGAGAAGAAACAAATTAGAGCATCCACAGGTAAAATTATTTCTATATTTATGAACTATACGGTCTAATAGTGAGCAAACAAAGTTTTCATTCAAAAACAGAGGATGTGAATCTAACGAGTGACTTCTAACACAGTCACGACTGCTTACAACCCTCCCCCCCTTCTATTTGTCCACACTGCAAGGAAAATTTAGACAAAACCAAGAAGAGTTAATATGCTTTTGAAAGAAACTATGCATTCTGCAACTTATGTATCAAGTATTCGTAACAAACTAAGCATCTCACCATTTTATTTCCTCCTCTAATGAAAACGGTCACAGCTCTGGAATTCTGACACTGTTCAATGACAAGCATTCTGTCCTTCGTTGTTCCAAAGGAGATCTCTCGGACAATACCCGCAAAACCCAGTTTCTCTGCTGTGAGTTCACAGAAGCGAGGAACAATGCGTCCTCCAGTTGCAATGGCGATTAACTGCAGTCAAACAACCATCAATTATTTTGAGAAGACTTTTCCATTATGTTTTTCATAACATAAAGAGAAGAGAATCTGTCAAGTGCCTACTCCAAAAGGTTAGCTTCCCATCAGTTCAAAGTATTTCAGGCGATGCCTTGTTTCTGCAAGCAGCGAGACTAAAGCAGAAACATTCCTAGCCACACGAAACTTTTACCAAGTAACATGCAAACACTCCAATTATAAACCATTATTCCATTCATTGTAGGTTCTTCCCACAGATCCCCAATGACTTTTCTCCAATACCTACCCTAAACATGATTACGCAGTTCTACCCAGAAAGCCTGAACTTTCATTGGTACAGCGTATTACTTAACAAATGTTTGAGAACTGGTACAAAGCCCAATTTTACAAGATTTTACTTACTTCTATTTCAGGTCCACCAACCCAACGAACAGCAGGCAGCTCATTCTGGAGCAACAAGTGATTTGCCTCATCATCAAAACCCCACTGGCAAATAGCAAGGTTCGCACCAGTGTCTTTTATCTGAAAGTAACACAGAACATCAATCTTCTGATCAGAACTAACACGGGAATGAAAAACAATCTCTTCATGGTTTTAATTCTCCTAATTTTCTCAAAACACAAGTCTGAAAAAGAACCACCTGTCACATACAGAGATCAAAGTAAATTTCAAACGAGGATGGTCTCTTTCTTACGTAAACTTAACTTTTATTCATAGCCTTACAATTGCTTGTATGTTGCCTACTATCAGGATTATTAGCTCATTTCCAGAAATAAATCAATGCATTATGCTATTTTGTGCAAAGGCTATGAAAAATGTAGAAAACAGAGAAATAATCTTAAAAGACTACCTGTTTCACCATCTCTTCGAACTTCTCCTTTTCATATTTCTGCAGTGCCTTGTAATCTTCCACAGACGTGACATCAAGCTTATGCTTGGTTTTAGGCTTAGGTGGTTCGAACGGACAAGTAAGGATTGCAATTTTAGCATCTTTAAGCTCCTGTACAATTAAAAAGTTGAGTTTTGAACTCAGTAACACCTCTTTCTTGTATTTGCAAAACATACAGACGTATCTTTAAAAACACAGAGACAGGAGACAACTTGAAGATCATTTGACTCATTCTACAGTGAAACTAACTATACCCAAATAATTCCATCAAAAGCCTCTATAACCCATGTAGAACAAACTCCAGTTTCAAGACACCATTTAAGCCCTTAACAATCTTTACCAACAGTGTCTTTTTATAGCTTAATGTTTAAAAAAACAGAAAAAAAACTTCAATGAAACCATTATTTGCCCTATCCACCATGACCGTCGAGAATACTACATACTCATCTTCACAGCCACCTTTACATGACTGCTATTTTCCACCAGTCTTCCTTTTTATAGGATAAACAAGTGTCACGTACTAGAAAAATATTTTATAACAGTAGAAATTTTAAATTGCCTCCATCTTTCTTGAAGTACGCTGCACAAAGACTTGGAGTCCTTACCTACACCAAATCCAAATATAATAAAGGGACAGCTTCTGGGGTGTTCCAAACAGGACAACATGACAACTCGTAGAGCTTAAGCAGCGTTTCTTGATACTGAGTTGCAGTAAGCATCGTAAGCATATCACACACTATGGATGATTATTTCTGCTTCAACATAGAACTCTGCACCTGTCCTCACTTAGTTGTACAGTAACACCCCCCCCATCATTTCTCAATTTCTCACAATTATTGTAAATTCTAACTTGGTCTCTTCCAACATGAAGAATTTAATGCTCCTCTCCCCTTTCTCTGTTGATATATGGGTGAAAAAACAAGCCAAACCACAACAGTGTTTAAATACTTCAGAAATGCTACGGCAGCATTTGAAGTGGGCTAGACAATCTCATTTAAGCCATTACAGATGAGAGACGTGCACAGTGACATCACTTACTTTAGGCATCTGTGGATGACTGAAATCTTTATCCACAATCACTCCTTTAACCAACTGTGTATCTTCCAGTCTACCTCCCACTTTGCCTTGTACTTTGATCAGCTCAAAATCAACATCTCTACGTTCCATATCTGCTACTGTCAGTACAGCATTTACAGCAATTTCTGCCATTTGTCTGTGACAACGGTTAACTCTAGGTTTAAAAAAAATACAATAAAGTTGCATTACATTTCCACAATTTGGAAGAAAAAAGCGATTCTATCAATCTCAAACAGAAAAAAGTATCACTATAGCTAACAACTTTTGTATGCTCCATTAGAAGAGAGGGTTCTTCTTGTTTGTTCACAGAAATAAAAGATGCTAAATATGGCAGAAAACAGAACACGCAATATGGTTCGTCTAAGTAGTCTTTGTGGACATAGTGTCAAGATACAGATTTGAAACAAGCGAGGAGAATTTACTACTAAGAAACATTAAAGTCACAGAAACCACTGTTAAGACAGCCCTGCAAAGGAAGCCCTTACAATGTCTGAATTTATATGCTATACATAGAACCTATAATGAAAAATGCACTTATGGAACTAGCCTATAAAATTTTTTTTTTTAGGGGAAAAAAACCAAAAAAACAACCTTTAAAATATAACACAATTATTTTTAAAAGGTTTGCATTACTCTTGCAATTTGCTACGATGCAGAAATCTGGAACTAACAGGTTAGAACGAAATTGATTTTGCAGCTGTTTAACCTCATGGAACGGACCCTTTAGAGAAAAAGGATTCACAATTTCTTATCCTGAGACATGGGTCCGTTGAGAAATTAGCCAAAATCAAACATAAAAGAGCCTTCAGCAACCAATCCAATAACACAAACAATTTAACGATCCATCAAAACACCAGGATTTCTCCTTTCAACTCAAAGCGTTTTTAAGGGAAACTTAAATATTATTCTGAATTTTTTTGTGACTTACACTTTAGAGCCTAGTGTTGTCTTTGCTGTCTGGATCAGAGGTTCAATGTTCTGTGGATCAACTGGAAAGCTGTCACTGATTTTGTCTAGATGTTCAATAGCAATGCGGGCTGCCTGCTCGTAACCATCTGCTATTCTGATAGGGTGAATACCACGATCTAGTAATTGCTCAGCCTGTTCCAATAACGCTCCAGCCAGAACTATAAAACAAAATTTTAAAATAATGTTTACTCTTCCACAGATTTGAAGCATCATTTTTACTACATTTTCAAAAGATTAAAAAGTATGCCTTCTGATTTTTTTCTGTAATATTTTAACAGTTCAAAGTTTCTTAAATGACAAAACAGCCCTAAACAAACTGCTACTTGCTGTGCTTCGAAAGAAAACTGCATTATGTTAGACCAAAAAGAAGCACGGACACCAATGCAGGACAGGCAGAAGATTATGGAAGAAAATTATGGAGAAAAATTTTGAAAGTACAAAGAGGACTCTCAACACTAACTTAAACTGTAACCATACTTCGAAAAGACACAAAAGCGTCTTTCTGATTCATCTTCTTCTATACATATACATACTTCTAATACAAGAACTGACAAGAACACTGAAGCAGTAAATACTCTAAAAACGTGCTACAGAAAAGCTACTGTTACTTCACACAAAATTTCTTAAAAATAGCTGAAGAAGCTTGATTTTAAAGCTGGAAAAGCTAAGTTAAATTTAAAGTATCTTCTTACCAACAACTCCAGTAGTTCCATCCCCAATCTCGTCATCTTGAGATTTAGACAGCTCCACCATAAGTTTGGCTATCTGGTGATCCACATCCATCATATTCAGGATGGTAGCACCATCATTTGTCACAGTCACCTCACCATCTTTGTCCACCATCATTTTATCCAAGCCTAAAAAAATATACTCAAAGCATGAAGGAAAATCTAGAACGTCCAAAAAACAATTACTGAGAAAGAACCATTAAAATTATTTCATTATTACCATTGGGCCCAAGGGATGTTCTCAGAGTACTTGCTACAGCCTTTGCTGCCATTATGTGAGACTATGAAACAAAGAAGAAATAAGTTAAATCATTATCATACATCCCAAAATTATAATATTAAGCTAAGAAAAATACAGGGGGAAAAAGCTAACGCAAATATTGCGATTTAACTGACAACAGCCAATTTATACGGGGGGGGGGAGGATCAATATTGTTTTTATGCCAGAAACATAGAAACATTTCCCGTGCCTTTTCTTGCACAGCTTGCACTTGCACCGCTAAAGCATGCAAAAGCAGAGCAGCTAAAATGACAGCCCCGAGATTTAAAGCAGGGAAGCAACAGAAGCAAGCAACGCTAAAAGGAGAAGCCCGTATAATTTTGCTCTACTCTTCCATCAGTATTTAAGTCACACGCATTCACACAAGGCTGCCTACTCGCTCAGCCACGGCCTTTCTTGGGAACGAGCTTCAGAGGGGTGGGTGGGGGGGGTCTAAGGCAGGGGGCTGCGGCGAACCTCCCTGCGGACCGGCGACCAGGAGACACCGGGAGGGGCACGCCGCACCTCCAGGGGAGACGACCCCGACGCCACGCGACTCAGGAACGGACTCACGCCATGGAGACCCTATGCCGCGGGTGGCGGTTTCCCAGCCCGGGGGAGAAGCCTTCTCTCTCCCTCCATCCCTCCCACACCTGCGGGCCTAGACCAGACTCCAGGCGCCCTACGCCTGACGCGGGGCAGAAGACAAACGCAGGACCACCTCAGAT
>NW_008795045.1:390223-390511 GCF_000699145.1 Aptenodytes forsteri | reverse complement strand
AGCTGGGGGAGGGGGGGAAGTACACTATATTAGGTAGAATACGGGCGCCAAGCGCGGCAGCAGCGGCCTGCACCGGGTGACATGAACGCGAAGGAGTAGGGACAGACACACGCCGGAAGGGCGCGCCCCGCTCCTCTCCGAAGCGCCTTCAGAAAGGTTTCGCTGTCCCGTCGGTCCCCCCCCGCGTAGCGAAGTGGTATTGTCCTCCCTTATAAATACTGCCGGCTGAGAACCCCCGCCCGTTGCTTCTGAGGGAGCTCGCTGGTGGCTGTGGTGGGGTGGCCGGGC
>NW_008795045.1:381983-390157 GCF_000699145.1 Aptenodytes forsteri | reverse complement strand
TGTGGTGGGGTGGCTGGGCGGGCGCTGGTGAGCGGCTGGCAGGCGGCCTTGCAGCTGTGGTCGTTGTGCTCTGGAGGAAAGTTCCTCCTGAAGGGAAGAGCAGTAACGGCTCAGGGACGTTTCCCTGAGCGCGGGCTCACGGGCGGCCCGTGGCGGGGAGGTCTCTGCCTGCGCCGCCCTTGAGCTGTTGGAGGGCGCGCTGCTGCCCGGCCGGGTGGGAATAACTACTGGCTTAAATGGCAACTGCTTTCCTGCCCTGAAAAATTAACCTAGCACTAAAGCGTCTCAAAAGCAGTAACAGTAATATTTCCCCAGGGTGTAGGAATCGGCTAAAGGAACAGAAGTTTTTTTCCCTGATGTCCTATGTCTTTGATATAATACACTGCTTTGTCTTAAGAGAGCACATCATAAAGCTATTAGGGAAAATACTCTTCCATGTCTGTCTCTAGGTGTGATGTCCAAGGCAGTCGCAAATGAGAGCCACGCAGCAGGCCTGCAAGAAGATTGTGAGGGCGGCTCCAGAAGGAGGAGCTGGGGGCTGTTAATCACCGCTGGTGTTGGTGGGACCTTGGTGGCACTCTATGCTGTGGTCACCCCCTTTGTGACCCCAGCTCTGAGGAAAGTGTGCCTGCCCTTCGTTCCTGCAACTTCGACTCAGATCCAGAATGTGCTGAAAATGTTAGAAAACAGAAGCGGCTCCCTAGTTGACATTGGTAGCGGGGATGGCCGTATTGTAAGTTATGGACATTGCCTTCCTTTTATATTGCCTCTGAAAAAAGTGCCAAATACCCTAGCTGTGGCTGCTGTTGTTTTCTCATATTTGTGATTGTCTTGTCTTTGGCATCCAATGTTTTCGTTTCAGTCTTATGAAAAGGCTCAAAGCTGAGAAAGGTTTACATTCAGTTTAGGTGAGTAATCAGTATTTTTTTTCTCCAGTCTTACCTGCAGCTTGACAAGGTAGTGTACAAGATGATAACCCGATCCTGTTGGCTGGAGGGAATTGCACTGTGTTCACGTGAAAAGATGCGATCGGAGTATTGGTATTGTGGTTGCCAAAGAGCTGTGATTCCACGTAGGTTTATAGCTGCAGCATGTGAGGCTGTGAGATTAAATAGCACTGTGCTTTTGGAGTTGCAGCTCTGTGCAGAAGAGTTGCAGCTGTGATAGAAGAACAAAAGAGAATGAGAAATGAGTGACAGATGTCAAAAATAAAAATCATGGTATTGTTAGAACTGTAGTCTTCATGCCTTTGTGCAGTGCTGGCTGCCCTGCTTCAAAATCAATGTGGTGAAACTAGAATAATTACCAAGAGGAATGGTGAGAATCACCAAAGCCAAAGTAATACTGTGCTTTCAGGACATTGTCTGAACCCCAGTTTGTGAAGTGTGGTGGTGAGGGTATAGTGGAGAATGGTGTGGGGTTTTTTGTAGTTGTGATGTTTTGTGTACCATTTCATAACCATCTGCTTCAAGTCAGTTTTAGCAACTGGATGGCGCACTAAGTGGGTTTTTGATGGAAACAAGTAATTTCCTGAATGCTACCTTTGTCCATATTTCATGTGAATGAGTCAACCATTTGTCCACACTAAAAAAATTTGATTTGGAAATCCAAATCTGTGAAGGTGGCATAGAAGGAATTGTGCCTGAGTAGGAAACAGAGGAAAAAAAAAAAAAGCACATAGATATGAGAGAACTGCAGTTTCTGATGCCCTCTCTGCTCAGCATTCTGGCTGTTGACCCTCATCTGAGGCATCTAATTTGACTAGGTACTGTGTGTTTAATTCTGATTTTTATTGACTACTTGGAGAGCCATGTGCCTTGAATGCTTGGTGTTGCCTCAATGTACCTGTCCTGAAAAATGTTGAGCTTCTGGTGATGCTTTTAGAAGACTACTTGGAGAGCCAGGTGCCTTGAATGCTTGGTGTTGCCTCAATGTACCTGTCCTGAAAAATGTTGAGCTTCTGGTCAGATGCTTTTAAATATTTAGCACTTATTTAGGTGTAATTGGTGGATAAATATGACTATATTTTTATTTCCAAGCGTGGTAAAAATGTCAGATTCTTTTAGTATGTTTGCAAATGCTGTGTGCATGATGGAAGATGCGTTATTTTAATAGCGTGAAACACCCTGTCCAGGTAACGCTGTTTGAGAAGTTCTATTAAATGTGTTCTTCTTCCTGATTTCACCTTGCCTGTTCTGTAATTCATAGTTCATCAGGCTTTTCCTGATCACTGCCAAGTTTTAACCTTTTAAATTATTACTTAAACCTTAATTCTAGAAACTGGTGCCTTTTTGCATTTTCCTTATATTTTTTTTCTTTTTATAAGAAATCAGTGGGCTTTGATCTTGTTTGAAGACACTTGCAATACAGCTTAACAATTCTAAATCTTAGGGTCTAATTTAAAGGAATGTTTTTGAAAATCTGTTTATCTGAATTACCTTTTGCCTTTTAAAATGATACATGAAGCCTAGCATTGGATGAAAGCTATACTGTGAGATTTGTGTGGGGTTTGTTTTAATTTCTTAACCTACATTTAAATTTTTGACCTACGTGTTTTTAAATGTAGGTCAACAGATTACTTTCATACTCCTTCTATTGGTAGGTCATTTTGGCTCCGATTCAGGGGTCTTTCAAGTGCCTACCCGTCACTACTTTTAAAATAAGTTAAGTGCTCTAATTTTGAGCATTTCTGCTCGCGTATTTCACTGTTCTCTCCATGGTCAATTTTGGTACTCTTTTAATTCCAAGGTAGCGTCATGAATACGTTAAATTAAACTTTCATGTAAGTCATAGACGTACTACAAGCTTACAGGTTTGCCCTGTGAATGTTTAAGTGGTTCATTTTGTTCGTCTGAATATATCTATTAATTTCAATGGGACTAGTCATAACAGTGTAAAAATGTAGTTTGAGTTTTTGTTCACTATACTACTAATCTGTTGGGGATTAAAACCTGAGTGAGTTACAACAGTGCATTCCTTTGATTTATACTGTAAATAAAACTATGTGCTCCTGTTTAAATGAATACACTTTCTCTGTTTCTAAGTGAAGATTTATTTTCTACCTTGTAGGTGATAGCAGCTGCAAAAAGGGGATTCAAAGCTGTTGGTTATGAATTAAATCCCTGGCTGGTCTGGTACTCCAGATACCGTGCCTGGAGAGATGGGGTACATCAGAACACCAAATTCTATATTTCAGACTTATGGAAGGTAGGTGGTGAAGTATGTAAGAATGAATCCGGGATGTTTGAGAGATTTCCATAATTTGGACATACTTTCTTGAAAGAACCAGAATGCTGACTGGCCACAAGGTGCTGTATTGGGCTTTGAGAAAAATACTTGAGCCCATAGAAACTAGACTCACAGTGGCACAATACACTGCTCTGCTGGTTTTGTGCTTTGGTGAAGTGCTGTCCTTTTTCAGTACAGGCTCCTGAAGCATACTATGTCATGCTTGTGCCTGATGAATGATGTGGGGTGCTGTAATGTCAGGCTTCACTGAGAGCTGATTCTGTGGAGTCAGTAACAAGACTCTTATTCACCTAATTTGCAAGATCACAATCTCATCTGACATTTCATTAGACGTGTTCTTTTCTAGCTGTGCAATGTGTTACCTGGTTTTGAGTGTTGCTTTAAGGTAATTTACATACATGTGACTGAAATTTTTTTCACAATTTTCAATCATTTGAGTCACAATTGCTTCTTTAATGAGGTGTGCTTTTTTGGGTCATATTTATATGGGCCTCTCCCCTGCTATTCCTGTCAAAGTTGTGGGGTTTGTTGTTGTTGTTTTTTTAAGAATAGCATTTTGTAATGATAAAGTGGATACCAGGAGTTTTGGGGAAAAGTGTGAATGTACTGTTTTTATCTTTGTTCAGAGGGGAGCGTAGGAAACCTTCATGGCACTGACTGGAAGAACCCAGGCATTGGGATGCCTTGCAAGTTTTTATAGCTAGCTAACATTTAACAAAAGTGGGGGCACACTTAAAACATACGCCATTTTAACATATACAGGAGTTGTAGAAAAACTTAGACATGAGCAAAATCATGTAGGTATCTTCTAAAAAAATACTTTCTGTGCTACTAGAATTGGTGCTGTATTCTTGGCCAGGCAGTAGAAGCTTTTTGCTGTTCAGCGATATAAAGTTGTCTTTATGTGGAAATTTGTGTGATGAAAAGTTGATATGGGATCTCCTTTCTTATTTTTGTTCTAAATCCCTGTTGAAAGGAGTGCAGCTAGAGGGATTAGGGGAAAAGAATGGCGAGAACTTCTCAAAATATAAATGCCATTTTCATTAAGACTTGTTCTTAAATTTTTTTTAGGTTTCTTTTTCCCATTATACGAATGTTGTTGTTTTTGGTGTACCTCAAATGGTGAGTTTACTGGTTTTGCATTGTTTAATTATTTTGATACCAAGGCATTCAGTATTAGTACGTTCATCTGCAAAATGAACCAACCTGCAGAATGTCAAAGGTAGTTAGTACTAATATTTTGATATTTCATTGTTGCTTATTAATGTTCATGATAAAACCTGGTAAAATTTGTGACAGTATGCAGGCTGGAGCTCTGAAAATATCCATGTTTTTTTGAGAAGTATTTTCTATCCATTAGTTCAGAACCAAAATGAAAACTGCTGTGCTCAAGTTGCTTGGGGGGAAGGTGATAGATTGGTTCTTGAAAATTTCAGTTTTTCCATACTGAAAAAACAAGGAGTTGGCAGGGAGAAGATGGAGTAGGAAATTGGCTGCAGCTGATTTTTGGGAAACTTGTTAGAGGAGAGTATTGAAGTTTGCTTATGTTCTTCTCCAAAAACCAGATCACCTTAAACAGGCCAGTAGCTGGTATATTGAAATAATCCCTTGCCCATGTTAGACTGTGAGGTTTTAGGAAGGGAGGCAAATACTTCAAGTATAATTGTTAGAGTACAAGTCCATAAATTCTTTGCCTTTTAGGAAGGCTTTG
Source organism: Aptenodytes forsteri (assembly GCF_000699145.1). Taxonomy (NCBI): domain Eukaryota; kingdom Metazoa; phylum Chordata; class Aves; order Sphenisciformes; family Spheniscidae; genus Aptenodytes; species Aptenodytes forsteri. Next base: position 385,197 of record NW_008795045.1, on the reverse strand, counting down.
CAGCCTGTGTTCATCGTGTCCCTGGGAAAAATGCGTTCTTCAAAACTGCTGTAGAAATTGAGTTGCATAGTGACTGCTTTAGTGATATATTCGATAAATTCAGTCAGACTTTACGTTCACTTTGGCTTTCGGCTTGATCTAGTTTTCTTTTTCTCTTTTCACTAGAAAAGAGGAAGAAACCTTAAGTATTTAAATATTCTTGATATTTTGGTTTATTATTAGAATCTTCTATATAGGTTGAATGCATATGGAGGAGTGAAACAGAAATACTCTATAAATGCTTCTGTATTGCTTCTTCCTCTGCTAAGGCAGATGTGGGATGAAATGAGTGAAGAGCTTTATGATGCTATACCATACAACATACACTGATAGTATTTCTGTAGTAGTAACAGGAAGATGCAACAAGAAGCATAATAAAGCTTCCCTATTCTCTGCTTTTTCTTTAACAGCGTTGGAATTAAATACCTACTTCAGATTCAAATTCTAACTCATGTTTGAAACTGAAATGAAAATGCATTCCCCCCCCGGTCTTTTGTGGGTGGCATATTAATGAGAACTATGATGTTACTTGTGCTACAGATGTTGCCAGGTTTGGATGTTATGTGCTCTCAAGCTTGAGTTCCAGGAGGGGGCAGTATAAATATTTGAATTTGCAGTCAGAAATTCTGCAATTGCACTGAGGGGAAAAGTGCAGGTGAAGAAAGATACCTCAGTAAACTAGAAATAAACAAATGCCCTGGGAAAATGTGAGTAAACCTGGCAGAAATACTGGCTTAACTTTAAATGTAATAGTATAAAGTGGGATAAATTAGTAATAGCTATGATAAAAAGAGTAGCTATAGGGCTCAGAATAACTTCAGTAAATTCAGTAAATACTAGGCTAAATTATTCCAATAAAAATACTGTCATAAATGTAACAGATCCAAAAATATGAACTACTGTGTTTCCTGAGCATTCGTTTGCTCATGATCCCCTTTAAATTTACTTCGGAAGTTGTGAATGCATAGCCTCCTGAATGACTAAATTGATATTCTAGAAACTTTAATGCATTTTCTCTTTTACTGAGGGCAATAGATCTCTTTAGCTCTTTAGCTTTTTTTAATAATACTTGTCTGACTTGATGCTGTCACACAGTGATTTTATTTCATATCCAAGATTACCTTAGAGAACTTGGATTTATTGATCTTCAGGGAAGACTAAGACCTCTCTGTTCTTGCAAGTGTCTGGAGGAAGGTGTGTTTATCTATGAGTCATTGCAGAGAGACTTTTACTTGTTCAGGGTGGGGTGACAGAATTCTTACCAGGTGTTCATGTTCACAGCTTCTGTGTATTTTAACTGATTATATACTGTACAAAAGGTTTACTAAACTGTATATCTATGTAGACATACCAAAAAAATCCAACCCTGTCTTGATATAAAATACGGTATGATGATAACACCTAATGTTACTGAGAGATTTAGCTTAAAAACTAGTTTGACTGTTTGGTTCAAGGATACAATTCTTTTTGGCTGAACTATTAATGAAGTTTTCTAACTTGAGCTAATATAGACATGAGATATCACTGATTTTCATAATTACTCATTAAAAATTAGGCTATGTCTATATTTGTAATTTCTGTAACAACTTAGTCCTTCCTTTTCTGGTGTCTCAGCTCAGTTTCGGATACCAAAGTGGCCTTATTTTTCTAGTTTATTTAAGGCACGGTGGCAAAAATGTTTAAAAGCATTTGCCGTATGGATGAAATCAGAGCATAGAATGCTTAAGAATATTCAGAGGTAACTGATATATTAGATCTATGACTATAATTTTCCTAAAATATTCCATTGTAAGCTTAACTGTAGCTATAATAGGATGTTACATCAAAGGCACACCCTGCATGTATGTGATAGGGGAAGCTATCTGCAGCCTTTGGAAATATTTTCTCCAGTCAGTCTTGTTTTCTAATAGTGTTCTGTTGTGGTTTTTTTTTTTTCTTTTTTTGTGTGAATTTTTTATATATTTTGTGTCCTTCGTGACTTGACTTGAGCTGTATTTATAAATAATTACTGTCCTTTTAACCTTTTAATATCTAAATGTTATGTCATGATAAAAAAGTAAATAGATTTTTACATGTAATGGAAGGAACCTCTGGAACTTGCTGTTATAATTACTCCCTGAGATAGATACAGTATGTAAGAATAAAAGGAATTCCAAATGGATGTGTACTGATCTGCTTAAGCATAACATCAAACTTTTCCGAAGGACAAAAATGGCTAAATCTATCAAGTTTCAGTTTTTGCAGAACATAATCGCTATCTGGGATGGGAAAGAAATTTCTTTGAAGTCTAGATGTGTTAATTCATTTCTCGCTTAATCCATAGCAGAAGTACCTATTGGAGATAGAGTATCTGACTGTCCAGGGTGTTGCTCTGTTCTGGAAGAGTAGTGATATTTCCCTTGACTTTCATATCCGCTCAATTTTTGCGATTGGAGGAAAGCTAGACTGTAGGTCTTCAACCAATGAGAGTTGCATAGTGGTATTTGACATGGTCCCCCACAACATCCTTCTCTCTAAATTGGAGGGGTATGGATTTGATGGGTGGACTATTCGGTGGATAAGGAATTGGCTGGATGGTCGCATCCAGAGCGTAGTGGTCAACGGCTCAATGTCCAGATGGAGATCAGTGACAAGTGACGTCCCTCAGGAGTCCATATTAGGACCAGTACTGTTTAATAAGATCCATTGTAGCTCTGTGGATGACTAACATAGGCCAGATTCACAGCTTCAGGGGAACGTCATTATTCACATCAGCTAACATCCAGGAACAAGAGCTTCACTTCCCTTCTGGCCACTCTATTCTGGAAAAAGACACTGGCATGGGGTAGAGCAGTGCTGGGAAAGGACTCCCTGCAAAGGCAGTGTGCAAGACAACTTCAAAGTTACCTTTTTAGTGTGACATTGCAAGGGAAAACAGTGGAAGTAGCATGGTTAATTTTTATTCTGTAAGCAACCTACCTGTTTTTGCTAGAGTTAACTTGCATAAATTTCATAAATAAATGAATGTAACAGGGTGTACATCTGTGTACTGGATCTGAGTAAACCCATGTGTTACCTAATCCAGATCCAGATTTGATAGGACAAGGGGGAATGGCTTTAAACTAAAGGGGCATAGATTCAGACTAGCTATAAGGAAGAAATTTTTTACGCTGAGGGTGGTGAAGCGTGGCACAGG
>NW_008795045.1:376702-381610 GCF_000699145.1 Aptenodytes forsteri | reverse complement strand
GGGGGGTTGGACTAGATGACCTTTAGAGGTCCCTTCCAACCCAAACTATTCTATGATTCTCTATGCTGTTTCATACAGTACTGCTGCAGGGACTTACATGCATATGGTAACAGGCTGGAGCCAACAAAGCTCAATTTCAGTAGTATTTAACATACCAGTACTTTACCATACAATGACAACAGAATGTTTGCTTTGGGTTGTTGGCTGTATGATGTTTTGAGTGTCCCAGGATCTGTCTTGGGCTTAGACTGGAAATTATGAGAGGTGTTGGCCCTTGAGTATCACATAATAGTTCAATCCACTTGGGGTGTCATAAATAGCATGAATTCAGGGGGCTGAACTTTCATTCTCTACAGAGAAGAATCCTACTGAAGAGAATCGTGAATTGGAACATGCAAAGTCTTTTCTTAATTTGTGGGTTTTTTTTATCTAAGGGATTATCTATAGGTTTTGATTGAATTTTTAGAACTTAGAGTTATGATTTTCTTGGTCTCACCAATCGGGGCACAATAACCATTTTCTAGTTTTAGATATTCTTTGTCAATGCATCCAAGCCAAAATGTATATCATGAATACTTTCCTAAATTTTTTTTCCAAAAATTCCTCAAACCTTGGACTTCTCTTGAACACTTGAATTCGATTCTAAAGAGATTGCTTCTGTTTTTTACTGCTTCTGAAAGCTTTTTATTGTTGCTCAACAGATGCCACAGTTGGAGAAGAAGCTGGAAGAAGAACTTGAATGTAATGCCAGAATCATTGCCTGCCGTTTTCCTTTCCCTTGCTGGATCCCAGATCATACTACTGGAGAGGGAATAGACACTGTGTGGGCCTATGATTTGAAACATTCTAGAGGATGTGAAACAAAAAGCTTGGAAATTACACCAGAGGCAGAATGCTAAACATCTAATTTGTTTTTGTACTGAAATTTTTGGCTTTGATTTCACCTGTTAAAGATAAGATTAATGTGAATAGAGCCCCAGGATATGGAGATACATATTCGCTAAAATAACTGAAGGACACTGGTTATCTGAAAGCACACAAAGGTTAGCGAAAGGTATAGTTAAATGGCTTCATGTAGTTAGTAAAAATTATGAGGAAGTTTTATAGAAGCGGAAAATTTTAATATGGAAAATGGGATAAAACACGGTTCACTACTGTTAAAGGGAATATATGTGTAAGTTAAAATGCTCAGATTGGTGAACTTATGTGCATTCTTTCTGAGCCTACATAGCTTTTGTTATTGGTGTTGGAAGTGGCGTGCAAGTGGCTTCTCAAATGAGCCGTGGTTCCCAAATGTCTTCACAGTGTATGCCAAGTAGGCATAATGCTGCATACATCAAACTGATGCAGGTTGAGTATGACGATGATACCAATGTTTTACACCTCAGCCTTGAATGCGTACTTTTTAAAGTTGAATATGACACAACGAGCAAATATAACAAGTTGCTTATTCATTAACACAAGTGCAGCCCTTGATTGTATTAATGTATTTTTATTTAACTTGTTATGTGAAGACAAAACTGCAGAAATGTGCTCTTACTGAACACTTACTGGTATAAGCCTTTGCAAATTACCATGATTTTTCCTAACCTCTCCGATTTAGGAAGGGTTTCAAAAGTCACCTACTTGGCAGTGAAGTGTCACCACTTCTGTGTGCTCAAACCTTGGATAAGGTATGGGTGAGAGCTGCTTACTTGAATGTGTCATGAAGACTGTCTGATTCCAGAGCTAGTTGGTCTGGCTAGCTTGGCTAAATCTGATTAGACCTCATTTAATTTACAGTGAGATGGGAAGGGAGGTTTTCAATCAGGCTTCTTTTCCCCTCTACTTTTCTATGCCATCTGATGAGACTCAGAAACTCATGGCATCGCTGCATGGCTTTTCCTTGGAAGTGAAGCAAGTTCTCCCCGTCTTTTTGCTCATACTGGTTTGTAGTGGGGTACTGTCACTGCTGTGACGTTTTCCGTTCCTAACGTGGTTACAGCACTTTTCTAGTTTGTAACAGTCTGCTTACTTGGTCTTTCTTTTAGTTCCCAGATAAAGTTTTACTGTTTTCACCCATTAACAATTAGTCTAAGTTCATAGTTAGCCTCCCCTGGCCCCAGTTACATATAGCCTGTTTGTTGAGCAGGGACTACGTAAGTTTGTCAGACCTTTGCATATATGATACCCATAGAATGAAGCTAAAACAGGCTAGGAAATTGTCACCTGACTTCTAGGCAGTTGTTACCACAACTAAAATTAGCTCAGGCCAAGAGAAGCGCTGAGACCTTGCAATTCCAGGTAGATACAAAGCCTGTGACATTTTATTAGGCCTTGGGAAAGTAAGTTGTTTGGACTATAGTATCTGACTTGAAGAGAAGTTAGATGTTATTTGGGATGTGTAGTCTACAGTTACACCTGTACCCAGGCTTTTTATTTTTGGTGGGAGGGGAGGAGGAAGGAGAATTTAGAATACAAATCTACGCTGAGGATTTGAAATGGAGCATAGAATGGTTTTGTCCTGATAACGTATACAAAGCAGGAGAAGAAAGGGGCAAATGTATCCACTCTGGAGTCTGCAAAGGAGAGATTTCAGCCTCACATGGCAAGGCACAGCTGTAAACTTCGATACTGTGTGTATCGAAGAACATTGATTTCTGGTAAGCAGCCTTTCACTGCGGTGTAACGTAGTGCATCTTGTAAAACTACACTAAACTCTTTCTACCATGATTTAAGTGTTATGATTATTACACAGTGACAGGACAGGGCTACAGTGGCTTATCTGAAATGGCTGAATTTACTTTAATATCCCAAGGCCGTAAAACTGGAACCTCAGACAAAGGAAATCTGAAATTATTTCTATTGGAAAAGACCATATGAAGGGCAAATTAGCTAATCAAGCTGAGTCCTTCCCTGAATGATTATAAAGGAGAAGAGGAGGCAAAAGAATTTGATGAAGTGAATTGTGACTCATCTGCAGTGTAGTGCTTTAACCCAAGTTTCTACTGCCTACTTTCACTAAAGTTAGTTTGAAGGGCATGAAGCGGATATTTACTTTTTCTGCTGTGTTTGGCTATATATTTGTCTATTGCATTATCATTTGCCTGTTAAAAGGTAAAACTGAATTTCTCAATTCTGCCTGTGGTAAAAGGCTTTGGGGTGTGTACTTCTTAGTTAACCACCTATCGCTCCAGAAATACTTGTTGAGGAGGGCGAGATAGAATTAATGATGTGATGGCCTGAGCTTTAGGAGCAGTAAGTGCTGTCCTCAAGGCAAGGAGAGATTTATGAATGCTTTCAAAGTAAAGCAGAGGGCTGTTTCTTGTTCTGGCCATTTACTTTTGGGGGCCTCCACTGAGATAGACAGTGGTCTGAAGGTTCGGAATTCCTTATTACATAAGGAAATGTGCTGTATTTCCTGTTTCTGTGGCTGAAGCGTGAAATGGAAAGCAAATTGCCCTAATTTACACAGGGGGACTGGGAAAGCATTTTCCTGTCATCCTCAAATTTTCTATTGCTTGCTGTGTTCATTTGATAGTTTACAAGATTAAATACTTAACTGTGACTTCAGTTATCACTGTATGGATTATTATGTTGATACGCTTCCAATTGCTGGGGTAATGTATTACGATTTCGTTGATATGCTACTTCAGAGTACAAATTTGTTTCTTCTGAAAACCAGGAAAGCCTTAGAGAACTGGCTTAATCAAATTACAGTGTAGGTCTGAAGCCAAAAGAAGGAAACCTTCAAGCTACACCTATGCTGTTCAATACCAAAGTAATTCAGATGCACGGAAAAACCTATAGTTTATCTTTGTTTACGTCTTCTAGTAGAATCACTTGCCTTTTGGGAGTTGTTGTTCTATTCCTTCCTTGGCCTGCCAGATCTTAGCAAAAAAGTTGCTACGTTGCTGAATGAGTAATGCTTTCCTGAAATATTGTAGAATTTGACCTGTTTGAAAATAATACAGGTCAGAGTTCTCCAGGAGTCAGACTTTCAAAATTTTTTTTTTTTTGCATTGAGACACATTATGTCCTCACAGGCTTTGTGATGCAAGATCAATTGTACCAGTGCAGCATTTGAGTGCTACATTTCTAATTTTGTAGTTTTCTATTTTGCATAAATTGGCTTTCTAGGGAGAAGGAGAGGGAGGGGTATGACTACAAGAGAGCCATCTGATACGCAGGTTGCTCAGTATACTGCGCAGTCACTACAGCTACACAGCAATGTCAACCAAGCTTGTCCAGATTTGTTTGTGAAATGTACATGTATTTTGTGAGCTTTAGGCATTTCTGTATTACTGGGTGTATTGAAGTTCTTGACTTACCCTCTGGTCTGATTATATGCTGCCACTTAATGTAATATTGCTCCAAGGAAGTTAAACAGCAGCTCAGAGACAGAAGATTATTTCTGACTCATGAGTTGTAGCCAGGTAAGAAGGTACAGAATCAAGTTTAAAATAAAGTACCACATTTCACAAGCCAGTTGAATGAGTATGGTCTGGGGTGGGGGGGGGAAGTTCCAGAGCCCAGGCTTTGGGAAAGTCTTTTGCCTTTAATGAAGGGGACAGAGATCGATATAGGCGATAGAGATCTCCTGAATTCTGCATAAACTTTTAAGAACGACTTGAGCTTTGCTTTTCTCATGTATGTGTTCTTTAAAAATTTTTACCTCCCTGTCCTGGTTTCGGCAGGGATAGAGTTAATTTCTTTTCTAGTAGCTGGTACAGTGTTTTGGATTTAGGATGAGAACAAAGTTGATAACGCACCGATGTTTTAGTTGTTGCTAGGTAATGCTTACACTAGTCAAGGACTTTTCAGCTCCCCATGCTCTACCAACTGAGAAGGCTGGAGGTGCACAAGAAGCTGGGAGGGGGCACAGCCAAACTGGCCAAAGGGACATTCCATACCATGTGACGTCATGCT
>NW_008795045.1:359838-372635 GCF_000699145.1 Aptenodytes forsteri | reverse complement strand
AGGGACATTCCATACCATGTGACGTCATGCTCAGTACATAAACTGGGGAAAGTTGGCCGGGGGGGCCGCTGCTCGGGGACTGGCTGGGCATCGGTCGGCGGGTGGTGAGCAATTGTACTGTGCATCACTTGCTTTGTGTATTATTATTATTATTATCATCATATTATTATTATCATTTTATTTCAATTATTAAACTGTTTTTATCTCAACCCACGAGTTTTTCTCACTTGTGCTCTTCCAATTCTCTCCCCCATCCCACCGGGTGGGGGGGAGTGAGCGAGCGGCTGCGTGGTGCTTAGTTGCCGACTGAAATTAAACCACGACACTCCTTAATACCATTCTAAGATCTACAGGGGAAGTAAGCAGAGGTAGTATTCTGTTTACCTTTTATATTTTGAGCTATAGGAGGAAAGGAATCTTAGGGCCCAAGTATGGCAGTTTGAACTATTTCAAAAGCAGTTTGACAGACTTGCACATCAACTGTGCATATTTTTCATTGGATAGGGGCATCCATACTAAGAATGGGCTGTGACGAGCATTCGCTCAGAAGTGGGTTCATGTCTGATACCATTACACTTGAATGAACAATAATTATTGTTAGATCACCTCATACTTCTGTAGTTTCACTTTTCATGATGGTTTACAAATACTGAAGCATTTATTCAAGAAAGGACATGAATCCTTCAAATTCATGGTTGAAGAGGGCAGCCTAACATCAGATTTAATGCCAGTAAATTCTGTTTTGAGTGAGTTATTTTTCTTTTACATTTGCCAAGTTTGCAGTTCTCTAGTTTTACAATGTAGCCCCAGCTTGTTTTTCAGAAGTAACATGTTTCTTCTAGAAGACTTCTTGAGTTCTTGATAAGACAGTGTGGCATCTATGTTTAATTTAAAAATCACCCTCGAGTGAGATAGCTGCAGAATTAATATTTTCAGTATTTTTCTTTGTATGATAATCTTTCTATTTGTCCTTGTATGCTTTACTGAGGGGGACTTATACATGGATAGTTACCAATTTTTGTCTTCATTTCTTTTTCTGAATTCTCCCTCTTATTTCAGTGTTTGCTTTTATTTTTCATATTGTCTTTTTACAATTTGACTGTTTGACTTAATAAATTAATCAGATCTTCTCATTTTCTTTAACTGTTTTTTTTCTGTAAACTAGTTGTCTTCCCCCCCCCCAGCAACTTTGCAGGAATACTAAATATGTTAAGGAATGTCCTTTTTCTCTCTAACATTTTAACATGTGTTTAACTAACCTCCTTGATTTATTTAGCAGTCTGTATGCTGACATAGCATGACTTTTGTTTTCAGTAAATGAAAGAAAAACACATCCACCCATATGGTATTTAGACTGAAAAATAGCCTCGGTCTCAACAATTCTTGATTATTTAATAGTTTTAAGTACTTAATTTGTTTTAAATACTTAATTTCACATTTTTATTATATTTCATCACTTGGCAAATGAATACAGGCCTTTTATCCATTCAGTAGTTCTTTGGATTTGGGTTATTTGTTCAGGTGGGACTTTTGCTGATTTCTTTTTCTTAGTATAATGTTGGGGTTTCTATTAGAGGCTTTGGTTGAACTGTCGGACTGATGTTTTTCCTGCGAATTGCTGTGTAGTCCTTGAAGAATCACTGTAATACAATCCAGTGAACTGCTAGCATTGGTAAAAATTAAGTAAAACCTGCTTACCAGTAAATGTGCAGGGATATTTTTCAGCTTACTGTATATGTTGTGGTTTTTAAAAATAAAGTAGGTTTTTGAAGACCCATATAAAGCTTGTGGCATAAAGTTTTGCGGTGAGCAGAGGTCTTTGCAAGGTCAGAAGGAGTAAATTGATGGCTTTCAACCTGAGGTTTGTGGGTACCTTCTGAGGAATCCACAAAAAGTAATTTAAAAAGCAGGTCTACTATCAGTAGGTTTATATTTGCTACCCGTGGTTGTGCCTTCCGTTGGAAAATTTTAATGTGTCTGAAATGATCATTTGAGAATCCCTGAACTAAAAATATGGGCTTACGTAAGACATTAGCTAAATGGAAATGAGTTTATCAAAGTGAGAAGCTTTTTTCTTCTTTCTGTTATTGCTTGCATGGACTGTTGAGCCTTGAACCTCTGCAGTATACAAATATATGAGCCTCTGTGTCTGTTCTGGTAAGCCTGTAACTTCGTATTTTGCTATGTGAGAGCAGCCGCATGGTTTTGCACATTCCCCTTGCATTCTAATAATTCTAGCTTTTTAGTTAATCTATGATAGATCTGGTTTAAGGGTCTAATTGCTTTTTTTTTAAGAAACTGCTTAAACATTTTCAAAACACCTGATCAACTGCCACTGAAGCCTGTCTAAAAAGTCGATGGACCCTGTGAAACTCCTTAATGCTGTAATGTCTGCAGCTGTCCATGCCAGAACTCTGGTTCAGATGAGCAGAAATGTGCCTAGCTCTTGCATAAGCTCTCTTGATTCTTGATTTCTTGATTGAAAATGGAAGTGTGAGGAGAGGACACAAAAATGAATGATAAAAACTTGAGGGTCAATGTAAGTTCTGGGAGAGAAAAATGTGAGTGGTGTGAGGTATAGCCAAAATCTAAGGAGCCTTCTCTGTCACTGTCACTCTAGCCCCTAAGGCTTGATGCTGTCTTTTTTCCCCCCCTAAGATTATGTAGCTCTTTTTGAAAGTATACTTCTTTTTCTGTCTTCCCATTGTTTTTTCAAGCTTTCCAGAGCGTACACAAATCAAAATAATTTATATTTCCAAATGTACCATTCTCGAAATTGTCTACAGGGACCCTCATCATCTGTGTTCATGTACGTTTTATTGCTGCTTCCTTTTTTTTCAGCACACATAGAAGCCAAATTTATACTCTGACTACCTTTATGCTCAGTGCATAAATAAACTTTGTGGGTGTGATCAATACCAATTAAGTTTATTTGCAAACACAGATCTCGCACTGAAGCAATTCTAAAAAGATTTTGAGCGGGAACGGGACAAGTAATGGTCATGATGTGAAAATACTAATGTTATTTAGTGACAGGGATGGTAGAGTTTCCTGCCATTGAGGTACTTTTAATTTCAGTTGTCAGTCTCGTGTCAACCAAAGCCAGGGAATGAAAGACCAGTAGCAAAGCAGCACTGTTGTGTGGTATTTCAAAAGAAATTTGTTTTCTAACACTATCATCAGAGGTTGCCTTCTGGTTTCATCTAAATTGTTAAGTACTGTTATTGTTCTGATAAACAGTATGTTGGTAGGAGAATATGATTGGCTGAACTAATACAACTAGTGAGCATCGTGAAGTGTTTATTCTATAGCACTTTCAGATAATTTCTTTACCCTTTCCCCCCCCCCCCCAAAAAAAAAAAACCCCAAACCTAAAGGTATACTCTAAAGAGTGACAACATTATAGATTTAAAATGGAAACTACATTTATTACCCTTAGAAATGAAAGATTAGGAAACAGCTTCTAATATGAAAAAAGCTGTCGGCTTTGGCAACTGGGTCTTACTTACCAGAGCGCGTTAAGTATAATGTAGGTCAGATCCAGACTGACTTAACGAACGGTTTAAGTTTCTTAGAAAAAGTTAGCACTTCTTGCGAGTCTCCTGGACATGCAATCTGAATTAGGTTGTTCGCTTATTCTAATAAAGATGCTGATCAAACAGTCTCTTAGGATTATTTGTCTACTGCATGAAAATGAGGTAGTCTAACCACTTTCCAGGAAACGGGAAACCTGGATGCTGGATCTTTCATGAGGCTTTGTGTATAGCTGTTTTCTTCACGTTTGGCTGTACTTTGGGTGATTGTGAACATCAGATGATCGGAGTGGGGACTTTTGCCCACTTGGGTGATACTTATATGTGTAAGGACAAATTAGAGGTTGAAGCATGCCTTTAATCCCTCTCAGGATAACTAATCAAAAGTGATCCTTTCTCTGGTATTGTTTTAATCTGACTCTGGTAAAATTTTCATTTCTACTGGCATAAAAGTAGATGTTGCTTATGATTCATTTATCTTTCTATTCTGTTGTATGCCTGAACAATCTATGTTGGCCATACAAGTCTCTTTCTATTTCTGTGCAAAATACAGAGTGGATGTCTTATTGGCCTTGAGCGCCTGTATTACCGTGGTGAGACAGCGTTCCCTCCTGGTGTTGGATATGCAGGTCATTCACTGTCTGAGCTTGTAAGTACCAGGGCTGTGAATGATGCAGCTTTCTTGTTAGGGTGCTCCAAGCAGCGCTGAACCCAAGGATACTGGAGCTCAAGCTCCACAGCAGATAACCCCATCAAAAGTACTGAGCTTCACTTTGCATTTATGGTTGATAGCAACCTCCTCCTCCCCGATCTCCCCTCCCACACACAAAATAAACAGCCCCCTCCCAAACCTCATCCATCAGAATGTGTTCTTTGGTTTTCAGCTGCTGGTGCAAATGACGACTGCATTACTTTCCAGCTTTGTCTAGGCCGTGGGCCTAGTGAGGTCTTCCCAGCTTATGTTTCAGTGAAAGCAGGCTCGATTTTAGCTTCAGCTGTCTCAGTCGAGAGTCTGCCTAAGAAATCCTCATAGTCTCTGAAGGCACTGAAACAAGCAGGCTCTGGGGGCTGAAGACTTCCTGAAGCTTGCTGTCTTAGCATGATGGGACACAGCATCAACATTTTCGGCAGGCTTTTATAAAGAATGCTTTAGCGCTGCTGTATTTGATCTCTCCCCCAATTTAGGAACTCTGCAAAGCAGAGGATAAATTTGCTCCAGTTTTCCCTCTGCCTAATAGTAGTAGAACATTGTTCTTTAGTTTTACACTGCTGTTTGTTTCTGGTACGGCCTAATCATAAACTTTCCTTCACTGGAGGGAAAGACCTAACACCAGAGTCCTTCCTCTCCAGCACAAACTTAAGAGCAAGGCTCTTTAACTGAGGGGCTTCCCCTTTGGAAAGTCTCTCAGCAGCACAAAGATCCTGTACCAGTAGAGATGGGAAGGCTTTCTCTCAAATTCCTGTTGCTGATACAGATGCTGTTTGTCAGGACCACTACTAGGAACATCTTGGTTTTCCACCAAGGCTTGTTATAATTACCGATGGCTTAACGTTAGTTCAAGGGGGTTGATACTGGGTCTGGTACGGAGGCTCGGAGTAGCAGGACTCTCAGTCTGTTTGCCTTCTTGGGGAATGTCAAAAATCAAATTTTGCTCCTTACAGTTGCATAATTTCTTTTGTATGTCAGTAAAAATATCACAATATGTTGATATAATGAAAATATAAGAATAATCTTCTGATACTAATACTCTGAAGATAGACTAAGCTGAATGTTACTGAATGGAGATTTCTAGGTTGAGAAAGAGAGACACAAGTCTGTTCTCCCTTCAGTAAGCATGTGTTGTTCCTATTAACTTTGAGGGAAGTTGTTTGCATGTGTGTTAAAAAAAAAAAAAAGTAGGTGTAGAAGATGGCAGTTGGAATGTTAGTTATTAGTTCGCATTCAGCCCTGCAGTAAAATGCAATGTTTATACAGCAGTATTCATTTTCAATTTGCTACTGAATAGTAAATCTAGCAACGCTTTTGTAGGGTCGGCTGGTATTATCTTCAACCTTTACCACTGCAAAAACTGTAGCAAAGAGCTAATTTGTTCAAGACCACAAAAGTAATTGGTGGCAATGTTGTGATTAAAATGATTAAGTCTGCAAAGGTATGTCTGTGTCTACAGCTGGAAGAATGTATTTTTTTAAATGGCTACTCCTGAGGGTGGCAGTACCTGTGCACTTTCACAACTGCTGGAGCCAAAGATATAAAGGTCAGATGCTCACATATGCCATTTGGTGCCTTTTTACCGCTTACGACTGTAAGACATAGCACCGACAGTGGTTGTGTCTGTCAGGTTCATGATCTTGGTTTTGTTTTCTTCAGTCTTACCTTTTTATTAGCTGTTACTGCATTTGATGTCTTATGGTTACTGCTTTTAACTGCATTTGGATCCTTCTGTCACTGTTTATACGTGCTACTTAGTAGTAAAACTTATTATTTCTATTGAAGTATATGACTTTGCATTGTGTACTACATCTTGGTCTGTCTTTGTGTGAGAGTCAGTCTGGTTCTTCTGTTTTGATGATATCCATTTTTTATGGCAGAAAAGTTCAAATCTTTGAACAACTTAAATCTGTTGCTAATGGGAGTATTGAATACAAATTGGCTGCAATCCAGCATAGGTATTGTGACTTTCGTATCTTATTGTTTTACTTGCCTTATTTTTTTTTTTTAACCTTTGTGCATGGTCTGTGTCTTAATTCCCTGAGGACACTTCACTAAACATAAATGAAACTTGATTTTTATGAAGTCATCAGGTTGATCTGTCATGGCTTATTTTAGTAAGCTTGCATGTTCTCATTTCTCCCTTTTATTTCTATATTTGTTCATGGGTAAAAATGAGATGAACTGAGAGAAGAACTATTTTCCTTAGGCCTTAATAACTTTCTCCTTCATCAAAACGGCATGTAAAATTGAATGAAAAAGTTTTCTGTTGGTGTGACTCGTCAACAGCTCTTGCTGTTACAACTTTCTGTCCTGACAAGCCCAACCTCATTTTACCCTGACATAGCCATAGTTTTAATTACAGTTACTGGCTTGATCTTCTGGTTCAGAAGCTGTTTGATAGTGGTCAACTTAACCAGCTCAAACCCAGCACTGACGCATGTTATATTTGTTTGCTTGGAAAACAAGCTGCTGAAATCACGTGTGGAATCTTGCTAGATTAGTTGCTCTGACTAATTTTTCTGAAATAAGAGGCAACAACTTGAAATCATCTCTAAATATGAACAAACCCAAGATAAAATACTTTCTCTACCATATGCAGGAAAATGCATATTGAGCAATGTATGAGCTAATGCGCTACCTTCACCATAGCAATCAAATCGCTTATCTACCAGTTAAATATAGTCAAAGTTTGTTAGTCCAGGAACAATGCAGTAAACAGCATTGCTGGTTTCTGCCTCTTATCACTGAATCATGAAAAGCGATCGCAAAATCAGACCAGTCTTGCCAAATAAAAAAGCAATTCAGAATGGGTATACAGAAGAGGCTGCTTGAGACAGTTTTCTACACAGCAACATGAATTGTTTTGGTTATCCCCCTTCCCCCCGAGTTGAAAGATTTAGTGACAGCCCTTCCCCAGCCCCGAGACTGAAAGACTTTCCTCTGCATCACCTTATGCAGAATACTACTTTGCTTCGATATGTTGATACATGTAATTTATACCACTAGAATTACATAAAATAGGAAAAGGTTCTAGAGAGAACAGTAGTCACTACCAATTAGGTAGTGTTATGCAGCCATAGTAACGCTTGGATGTCCAGCCTCCACTACTTCTGTCATGCCACATTGATAGTACAGCAAGAGCCATAAGATCAGGTAAAAATTAACACACTTTTTCAGCTAGGGCCAAGAAGGGAATGAACAACGCAAAAAGGCCAGCTGAGTTGAAAAAGATTAAATCTGCTGAGGAGCAAGAAGCCTATATGCTACCTGTTTTCAGAATGTTTATTGAGAAGCGATAGAGAGGAAACGTGTATCTCTTGATTTAAATTGTTTTCCTTGTTACAGAGTTGTTAACCATCTATTATAACCATATGCATTAGGGAGTATCTGTTCCGTAGACTGCTTTAATATTAACGGATTATGCTGATTAAAAACTATTTGAAAAAACATTTGTCCTGCAGTTTGTATTAAAAAGAAAAATGAGACCTGTTCATTAAGAGTGAAAAGAATGTAGGAAATTGGTAAAAACTGCCTATCTGTAGTGTAGTTTTGCCATAAAGCAAGCTGGTTTTTTTTCTTGAGCAATTGTACAACAGAACTTTAATTTTCAAGGATCAAATATCTGTACTGCAAATGCCAATTTTCAACGTGTTTCAATGGGTCGTCTGCTGGAATAGATTACAATCCTTATCTTTTAAATTTGTTTACTGCACAGAGCACTCTGAATTTATACCATATGCTAGTCAGTCTCAATAAAAATGTATTTTCTTCTATGTTGTGGGCTAGGCATTGGTACATGGTACCAATAGGCACCAAAGATTTCAGAAACAGATTTCAACTCTTACATTTCACAACACTGAAGGCACTAAGATTTCAGAAACTATGGCATTAATGCACCTTTTCTTTAAGAATTACTTGATACCATCTCATTTTAAAATAAAATGTTTCAAAATCTTGGCATGTTCCATGAATGATCTATTTACGATTGATTGTTATGTTATAATCATAGGGGAGCTGTAAGTTGCAGGACCTGCAAAGACTCTAATCCTTGTTCGGCTTCTTTCAAATTGTTCTTGTGGCTTTCACTTGCCTTCCAATTTCTGGGCCAAATTCTGTTAGTTGGTCTCCAGATAGAGGTCAGACTTTTACCTGTATATCAATAGTGCCCTATTTTCCATTTGCCCCCCCCCCCCCCCCCCTTTTTTTTTTCCTTCCTAGGTGCTACGTTTATGGAGTTCTAGCTAAATTGGTACAGTTTTTATTTCTACATTAGATACATACTGTTTTAGTTTAGAAGATACCAAGAGGAGGATTTAAGTCAGTGCCTTCACCAAATAGGTTAAAGTATACTTTAAAGCAGCCTTACTCCTGGATAGAAAAGCCCCTTATGGCAAATCTTTTTCAGGGTGCCAGACTGAAAAAGCAGTAAAGTAGACGGCGTTTTCTAGAGAACAAAGTTTATAAAGAACTGTCTTAATGCCTGACCAAAATGAATCTTTAAAATACACTCCACACTGCAGTTGCTGATTGCCTCAATTAAAGAAGGTGGGGGGGAGAGCAGAGGCTGAAAATCAGATGATGGCTATCCTGAATATTGCTAGACCAGATGTCCATCAAAAATACGCAGAGAAGAAAGAAATGTTGAATATACAAGCTTCAGTGAATGGTCTTCATGTTAATGCTGCTCTTTCTTAAGCAGTCTTGCTCTCCTGAATACGAGGATCAGGGACCATCTGCAAAACAGACTGATGAGGTGGCGTTTGTCCCTTTGCCAGAGGTCCGAATTTTACCTACGCGTTGGCAGAGCCACAGCTAGAACAGCTGAAAGCCCCAGTTCAGCACATGTCCAGCAAGCAAGGAGAACCCGCATGCTCACATGGGAACTTTCACGTGGACTTCTGCCTCTTCTGGAAGGATCAGGTTCTTTTAATCACTGTCTCCTGGTATTTTCTGAAACAAACTGGGTAAGTGCATGCCAGCAGGCCAAATCCAAGCATGAGACCTAGTTACAAGGATTGAAATACTACTAGACATGAAGAGAAGGTGCAGCCTTCTCTGAAGTGCCTACTGCAGGGGTGGCTAGCAATGGCATGTTACAGTGAGAAACTGAGAGCTTTTTTCTTGCTATTGGCAAGACACTAATAGTTGGTAGTGTTCTTGTGACTTACAAAGTAGAATTAACTTTCTATCTCCTAAAATAAATCTAGATGGAGGGAGTAAAGATATTAACTAGCCTTTCCTAGTGATAAATCCCTCTGAAGTGTAATTGGTCTGGACCTACTACACTCTTACATTTGCTGGCTTTTAGTTGATTGAACAGTTCCTTGTCCTTTGGCCTATGGAAAATTAAGCTGATCTCAACACCAAGGTTGCAGACAACTTCTGCATGTGGGGGTTTATGTGATCCTATGCAGTTACGCTGAATCCTACTGAGCCACTCTGAGTTCCTCGAATTACTCTGACAGAATTTAATGAAACTGTAACAAGAACAAAACCTGAATTAGTTTTACTCTGGTCACTATTCTATGTTTACTTTTTACATGCATTTAGATCATTTAGAAGCCTCGTTTTGGTTACTCTGCTTATCTGGTTCCTGAGGTAACTTATACATTCTCCTTTATTAGTATTCATTCAGTATGGATAATATAAAAATATAGGAAATAAATAACCTCTTTCAGTGGGTTGAAGCCCTCATTTTGATGTGGACCTTAGTGGAGGTCACTTAGAAACAGTAACATTTGAACCCGTTGGAAAGAAAATTGAAACAATAACTGAGATGCAGTCTTTTAAATCAACAGTAAACCTTGTATCTAGAAGACTGTCTTTTTATTGATATTCAATTAAGCAGCAGCAAAGCAGTCCTTAGCCTTTTACTGGTTGGTATTGCACGTCACAATATTTGTAATGCAACATATGTTTTACACTATAATCCTTATGGAGCATGTTCAGTTTGTTGCTTCTAAGCCTTTCTAGATGTAGTTGAATCTCTCTTCCTAGGCAAATTGTTAACGATAAGGTAGCCAAATAATAATATTCTTGTAGTATGCAATTCTGTCCCCTTAAATAGGGACTCTGAGATATTGAAAGTAATGGAATACAAGGCAGATGTAACAGTTCTATCACAGAATTCTCTAGATAAATGCCCAAACTTAGATTTTTTTATCCACTATAACTTGTATTTCAGTAACAATTGGAAGACTGAACTGTGACTGAAGCCTGTTGTACTCTTTAGTCTTTACCTATAACCATACGTGAAGAGGCTTTGTTGGCATAAGTAAGTTGGGTGCGACTGTTTGCCAGCTGTAGTAAGCACAGAGGCCCTCAGTGTCCACTTCGGCTATTTGCAGTGAAAAGTCATGATTTGGTCAGTGAACTTTGCTGGACAGACAGAACATGCGTCATCTTTTATAATGTAGTAGGCTTCTAATCGTACCTCCACATGGTTGAAGGAAACTTCAGAGTTCTCATTAACCAACTAGTGCTGGCAGGGGCAGGGACTCAGCAGTCGCAGGAGTATCAGCTATTTCCCATCCTGACCTGCATCTGAAGGCCCAGGTGTCACTAGCTGGAAATGGGGCTGTGGGCCTGACGGGTAGTTTTATTTTATCCATTCTGTAGGTAAGAGGTTTCTGCTTCTTAATGCTCACTGCGCTGGACTGTGGACACGCTCCATGGGGGCTCCCACGTTCTGGTTGTCTGCTCCTCATGACCTGGCTCCTGGTGTTGTCTAATGTAGGTTCTGGTTCTCAGTCCTGATACCTGTTCGTTATCAACCTGCATCTGCCTTGTCCGCTTCCCTCCTGGCCCTGGACTTCCATCTGTCCTGTGAGCTCCTTGCCAGACTGACCTCTGTCAGCACTGGTTGGTTAATGAGGACTCGGAAGTTTATTCCGTTTATTGAGACTTGGTGTTTCAGCGTTGTTTTTACATGCCATCGGTTTCCCAGGTGTAACAAAAGCTAATGGTAAGGCACAGCCCTGTGTTTGCTTTGAGTAAGATTTTTAAACTTTTCATTAGTTTGAGCCAGTTAGGGTGTTACTATTCTTTCTGGAAAAAACGGATGTAATTTTTTCTAATCTAAACTGCGTTCTGCAAAAGATTTAAATTCCAAAACTGTTCCGCTTAACTGTTTCTTTGTGTGTGTGTGTGTGTTTGTCCATGTTTTCACACTTTTGGGTACATTTCCTATTGTTTTTGTCATGATAACCAGATAGGTTGAGGCTTTTGTGCTTGAAACCCTGACCATAATTTGACTGTTTAATGTTGCAAAATAAAAGTTGTCTGTTAATATTTTTGACTCTGAAGCCATTATTCCAATGCAATTATCACAACAAACCCTTGTACTATTATTTATTTTATATTTTGCATGAGATGCTATGTGTTTTCCACTTTTGCAATAAACTGTTTTCTCTTTTTCCTATGCAGTGCATAGGCTTGGTGTTTTCTGCCATTGCTTTATATACTCAGAACTTGCTGGGTAGTAACATGAGGGGCTTCGTGTTGGTGTTTTATCAGCTTAATGAAGACTAAGCAACAGAGATACGAATGCTTACTGTAATGCTGCTCCTCCACACAAACAGTGACTGACTTCCTGGCATCTTCACAGTCTTTGCTTCTGCAGCATTTTTTCCTTCTACCAATTCCTGGTAAATCTGATATTTGAGCTGGTGCTTGTCTTACATGAATTTCAACTATTTTTCTTGATTATTTATTTAATATTTGTTTAAGAATTTTATTTATTTAATTATTTATTTAATAATTTGTTACCTTAATTATGAGAATGGTAGGAAGTCTGTGAAAGGCAGAATTGTTCATGATATATGTTAAATACTTAACTTTTGCCTCCTCCTGTATATTTTTTTGACTCTTCCTGTATATATCTGTTTTGTTCATAGTCACTGTGTGGAGGCTAACACTGATGTGCTAGGACCTGATCCAGAAAAAATGATAGTATGTGTTTAGCTTCCTGCAAATGTCCTTAATGATATTTATTGTCATTAAGACAACATGTGTCTGAAATTACTCTTATTTGTGAAGGATGTTTTTAAAAGGTGAATTTAGGTCACAGGTATTTATGTTGCCCTTTGCTAAAGGTATGCAATAGGGAGAAATTATATTGATGCAATGAGATCTAAATCTTTGATCACCAAGTATTATAAAGGCCATGAAAATGGCAGACCAAAAATGGTTTTATATAGCAAAGTGAACAAAGCGTAGATATTTTGAGAATAGTGCAGAATACTTAGCTTGCCTGCAAACAAAATGTTCTTGGATTTTAACTTTTTGAAGGAAAATGTTGAAGTAAAACATTCTGACTTTTGTATTTTTTTTCTTGGTTAAAGCTATTCACTGAATTGTGACCTAATTCACAAATAGCTTTGACCCTGGAACTGTATTTTCTGTAAGTTTGTCCTGGTTTTGGCTGGGATAGAGTTAATTTCCTTCCTAGTAGCTGGCACAGTGCTGGGTTTTGGATTTAGGGTGAGAACAAAGTTGATAACGCACCCATGTTTTAGTTGTTGCTAGGTAATGCTTACACTAGCCAAGGACTT
>NW_008795045.1:342727-358966 GCF_000699145.1 Aptenodytes forsteri | reverse complement strand
CATAGGTTGTTATGAAGCGCGTGCCTATAGTAGATAACTATATAAACCCTGTTGTATGCATGAATAAAGGAGGATGACCATACTCATATTGGGATCTGTCATTACTCCGGAATCGCAACTCCCGCTCCGCCGTCGACACTGAACAAGGGGAAACTCCGACAAGTACTATTTGATATAATGGCAATAATCATGTCTCATTTATGTAAATGTCAGATCTTTTTTATTACATTGTATAATTTTCCAAATTTTTGGCCTAAACACTATTTGGATTTATATTGGATATAACCGAATTGAAATATTTTTCCTTGCTGAAATTAAATACAAAAGTGTGTTGTGTTTTTCAGTGGAAAATACTCCAGTTGCCTGGATTGTGATCCTTTCTCTGCCTGAGGAAATACGAAGTCTGTGCCCCTTAGTGCTAGGGCACAGAACTCTCTCATTCTGTATGAATAATTAAGCAACCCTTGCTGCAGGGGCTGCAAGTTGGGAGTCCCACATCTCAGTAACCAGTACTGAAGGACAGCCTTGGCATTAAGATCCTAACCAATGACGAAGCAATTTCTCTGCAACCAGAGGAAAAGACCAAGCAGCGACTCCTTCAAACCTCTCTTACCTCTCGTGTCCCCTACGTTCCCCATATTTTCAGTAAATCAGTGCTGTCCGTGCATTATTGTGGCGTGGAAGTGACATGGAAACTTCTCTGTCCTAGGGAGGCTTCGCCCCAGCATTTCCCCACCGAGCAACTGCTGTCTACTCCTCTGTCTCCTTCACCCAAATGAAGAGTGAGGGGTGCAGGAAAAAGTGGCTGCCAGCATTGGGCATGGTTCTCCTTGCTTTGCCCAGCCCCCAGATTTTGATGATGCTGTTGGCAATGAGGACAAACCTGTTCATTTTCTGTCTGTAAACACTTTAGGCAACACTGAGGCTTCCTTTTCTGTCATCAAAAATCTTTTTTGGGACTTAAATGACAAAAAAGAGACAGATACCTGTGTGACTATCCAGTAAAGTGTCACTTTGGATCATGCCCTAAATCCATAGCCCTGACTACCAATTATGTGGTGTGTGTAAACTGGAAAGGCTGTCTTGATTTCCTGATCTTATGCGTAAACCAATTGATATAAAAACTTAAAAATGGAGTATGATTAACAGCTGCTTAATATGCAGTCCTTTATGATGTGTTTTATTTTGTAGTCTCTTGCAGTGCATAATTCAGTAAAGCATTCTGTTGTAGCACAGTGAAAACATGTACAGTACCATGTTAATATACTTATTGTAGTCCACTGTATCTTAAATATGCGGAATTTTTTCTTTCCCTTTTGAAATACTTCATTTTTTTTAATGTGCCTTGGGATGACAGAAACTAAAAACCTGACAAAGGTTTAACTACTACAGTGTTGCAACTGAAAACATTATAATTTGTGATAATTAATGGAAAAGATTTTATCTTCAAAATGCTTTGAAATATTAACAGATTTCCAACCAGTCTTTTTTAAGACAAGAGAGTGATATATTTTACTTGAGAATACTTGGTCAGTAGATGGAACTAGGGTGCCTGTTTTGTTTTTTACACAAGTTTGCATCTTACATTCACACCAAGAAAGTGAATAAGGTATTTCATATTTAATGTAATTTACCTGAAAACTTTCAACAGTCAGTCATCAATTCCTTTCCACAAATGGAATTCAAAATCTGTGATTGAATGACACTCAAAACTATGATGTTACTTTGTGAAGATGGATGTTATTTGGAAATTAATAAACCCAGATGCTAAAGAGAATAAAGAATTTGAGGTAAAAATTGGAAGAAAAAAAAAAAAAGCAGCCCTGGAAAGTATGTTAAGACTTCAAGTTACAATTCTTGTAGCAATGAAGTGACTTTGTAAAGCAAACAGAATTTCAGAGTGCAGTAAATTTGCTAGTCACATCAAGCTAAATGATAAGAAAAGAAGAATGGAATGATACCAAAAATGTTATAATTTGAAAGTAAATCTTGCAGCTCAGTTCCTGCGTGCTGTAGCGCTTGCTTTTTGTTACGAAGGGTTCCTATATAAATCCATTTGTAGCATATGTATTTTTGTGTCATTTGCTCATCCTGACAAAGACTTTCTCATTGAAGTGTTTGCACATCATGAAAAAGAAATGATGGTTTGTTTACAGAGTCATAATTTTCCTGTAATTGTTGATAAAAGTCTGTAGTTGGAAGGTTTTCAAGCAGTTACCATTCTTGGATTGTTTTTCTTTAAATGGGAAATCAGTGTGAAGGTGTTTCTAAAATCAGAAGTTTTCATGCAGTGTATCACCGCATGTTTTAGCCTTCTGGTAAATAGCTTTTTTGAAAAATGAGCTGTTTAGGAAACCTTTGCCTTGACAACAATGATTTGAGGTCATGCATGCATATACTTGCAAAAAGTTGATTTCAAGCATTCCCTAACTACTCACCTGCTTAGCTAGGTTTTCAGTAGTTGATTTCCCATGAAAGAGTGAAACCATGCTGACATCGAACAAAATCATAACTTACTGACTGTGTTCAAATCTGTTGCATAACAAAAAGTCTCTGTTTTGATGTTGGTACAGGGGAAAAAAAGGATTTCCTCACTGCAGAAAAATCGATGGATGCATCTTAAAAAGAGGTGAAGTTTAAATATCAGCTTCCACATCAGATTTCTTTGAATTTTTGTCAAGTTAAATTTTGTACTTTTTCAAAAAGTATGTTTATTCCTAAAAAAAATGAATGGACAGTAATTGTACAAAATATGGATGACATTATTATGAGGGAAAAATAAGAACTTTAAGTTTTTTCTCCCTGACATGATGAAGGCTTATCACAATATCTTCTAAATAATGCAAATTATACAGAAGCTGTTGTTTTCTTAATAGGTTTGAAGATAAACTTTGATATAACCAGAAATTAAATATTTTAGTAGTATTTTGGAGACGTGAGCTTAGCCAGTGAGAGATGTCACCTGTTTTCAGAAAACTGGATGTCAGAAGACAGTTGCATCTGCATTAATGTTCTGTATTTTCATGCAATCATCAGAAAATTTGAAGCATGTTTGTGGCTAATGTGTATGGATATTGAGTTTGTGTTCAGTTTATTTTAAATGTTGAAGATAAAAGATTACTTTATGTTACTTCAGGCAGGTGAATGCACTTCAAAAAAATCCATTAAAAGTATTCAGATGATTACTGAGATAGTGCTAGGTCTGGCAATTTGTACTCTGGGAGAAGAGTAATGAGTTATTAATTTTTAAAAAATAATTACTATTCATGTATCTTGAATTTAATCATAAGTATGTGGATAAAAGTATACTGAAGTTCCTAAGTCGATTATTTTTCAAAGGCTGAAATTTCAGCTATGGGAAGGGCAAACCCCCAAATTTGTCTTAGAAATAGTTCTATAAAAATCCCAGGTATTTCTTATGCATTCACAAATTTTTTACTTGGACCTCTGTCAGGCCAGTTGGCAGTTCTTTGGACATTGTAAACTCTAGAAGTACTTGCAGAAAACTGTGGAGAACACAAAGGGTTATGGAAGGTCAAGCGTCCTCTTCAGTAGTCATAAGCATCAAAGGAGATTTTACAGTAGCTGTAAACCCTTCACAGTTCCTTCTGACCACCGGAAAAAAAATCTGGATAGCATATCCAACAGGAATTACATTTATTAGCAGGTATTTCTTTGGCAACAGTCGGTTTGCAGTGTGCTTGTGGTGCGAGTCCTGGCAGCCTCCTCCATGGAAACCTCTTTGGTCATTTTTTAAATCTGCTCAGAAGTTTCTGCTGCCCACTCTTGAATACCATTGTGTTGCCAACAGATTGAATATGCAGGGAGCATGCAACCCGTGACACACAGATTTGAAAACAGGAGCACTTTGGGACACTGGGCTTAAGCGTAGCATTAAATGGTCTGTTGCTTATATTTAGACAAGCATCTTCCCCGGTTCATTTTGGTATATGTTAAATGTTGTACTTCGCTTAATCTCACATACCACCTTGAGCTATATGCTTTGTCAAGGACTTAGAAAAGATGGAAGTACTCCTCACCTTCTACTGAGACTATATTTGAACAGCTTTGAGGGGATGAAAGTACCCCAGCTCCCGCTGATATCAACTGAAACTGTGAAACCCAAAATGCAGGCTTAAAAATGACTTATTTTACAAATTTTAAATTCCCATTGGAACCAGGCTCAGGGGTAATTTGAGTAGTCAAGGGGGAAGAACTGCCTTACCAGACAAACCTTCAAGCTCAATAAAAACAGTGGTATCTGAAAAAAATTAATTTGTGAAAGCTAAATCTGTTGCCTCAATTTAAGATTATTCCATGAAATGTACAGAAGATAAAGACTTCTATCATCAGAGTTTGCTGGTAACAGATCAAAGTTTAAATAGTTCATGCATTTACAGTTTTTGTTTAATTCCTTTGGTTTTTTTGTTAAGAGGGATTTTCTAGCCACCATTTCACTCATGTTTTATTAAATTCCAGATAATAGGAATTCAACTGCAAGTTTCTGCCCTTCCTTTCTTACATGTTTCTTCATTGTTTTATTTCTTGGTTTTCCTCCTTTACAGAGTTTGCCTTTTATTAAAGAGCCTCTAGCTCTGCCAGGCAGTAACTGAGTGTCTTGCGGCATTGCTGTGCATCTTGGGACAATGGGACAGCTAAAACCAGGCCAGGCATAGCCTGAGGGCTGTGTCCATTTGCCAGGTCTTGAAGTCACCGATAAGACTGTGTGCTGTGCCCAGCAATGAATTTGTGTGAGCCAGCACCAAAGATTACAAAAGAATACAAAGGCATTTGCTAGTTTCGTTACTCTTTTGTGTATAGTCTTGTGTTAAGAAAAATGGTTCAGGTTTTAATAGGAGCTTTAGCCCAGCTCAGCTAATGTTTTTTCTTCTGAAGATTGTCGTGGGGAGGGGAAAGGTTCTTGAAATGCTTTGCAGCTGGAAGTTGTACTGTTGAACTGTTAAGTTAGGTTTTAATTTTAAACCTAAAATGTTCTAGTTGTGTTTTCTTTATTAAGAAAAGATTTCCCAGTGGTAGTTGGCATGAGACAAAGCAGATGCACTCAGCTCTTTGAACCACAGTTAACTGCTTGGGACTGGAGAATGAGAGGATCTTGCTGGCATCATTGACTCCCTGAGCTTATCTATGTCGTCGTAATAAACACTTTCCGTTTAGTTTCCTGTCAGTGCAGTGCCGTTGCCCGGGGCTTCATTTGCCTTGCTGCTCAATGTTGAGAGCAGCTGCAGCCCAGCCCACAGCTTTCTTGCTGGACTTTTTCTAACTACTATGAGTTTGTGGGACAGGAAAGGGATTGCAGAAACCTCGGTATTCCTGAGCCGGTGAGAAGAGTGAAATTTGTACTTGGGGAAGAAACTCATTTGCCTGATTTAGCTTCCTTATTTCCCATATTTGCGTTTTGCTTGCATTCAGCATTCGGATTGAAAGAAAAGGGGCTTGTCCCTTTCTTCATGCCTTGCCTTTCCTAGAACCCTAATTAATCGTGCTGATTCTTTACAGTATATTTCTGTGTCCCTGTAATTTCTGTTCCTTTCTATTTCTGTGTTCTCTGCTTAGATTCTAAATCTCGGTCTTCCAAAATGCTTTGGTTTCTCCAAAACACCTATATTTTCATCTAAAATCTCTCTTGAATGTCTTGAGTCTTCAGCTTTCTCTTACACCTACTATGAGTCTGTGGAAACCATTAAATGGTTCTCTCAGGTGGTGTAGAGCTCATATTTCTTGGTCGTCTTTGTTTGCTTCAAGGAAGATTATGAAACCAGTAGGAATTTGGCTCCTAACTTCCCGTATGTTTCAAAATCATGTCTGTGACACCCACTCTTGCAAGAGACGTCAGGAGCTGCCATTGTGTCTGACACCATGAACTAGATTCTGAGAAGCATAACATGTTGGCACTGCTGGTATAAACTGTAATGTTAGGTGAAGAGAGTGTGCTTTTATAACTTGAAAGCTTCTAAATTTCACAAAAGGTTATGTTTGGTCTGAGATTCATCATATGTGGTTTCAGACTGGTGTCATGTTTCTTTTAAAGTTTCACAAAAATTTGTTCATCTTTCTCTTCTCTAGATAGTTGCATGAATATGGATATATGGGAAAAGCTAGACAAGACGTGCCTGAAGTTTTTATGCTCAGGTAATTTA
Source organism: Aptenodytes forsteri (assembly GCF_000699145.1). Classification (NCBI taxonomy): domain Eukaryota; kingdom Metazoa; phylum Chordata; class Aves; order Sphenisciformes; family Spheniscidae; genus Aptenodytes; species Aptenodytes forsteri. Next base: position 352,808 of record NW_008795045.1, on the reverse strand, counting down.
AAAACAGATTTGTTTGAAAAGATTAAAAGTTTTATGACTCGAGCAGAGAAAGATTGGATCATTGTATCACCACATTGTATACTGTGAAAACAACATCTTTCAGTAATGGCTAATAGCTCTTATGCAATAATATATTGCTGGCATAAGACAAAGGCAACATACGTAGGTTTCCAATTAGATTAATACATAGAAGCCTTATTCTAGCACACTTTTGCACTATTTAAAAAAAAAAAAAAGATTATTTGAACATTGCACTACCTTCCAGATTTCCCATAATTCTTCTGTTTCTGAAGAGACAGCTCTAAGCTAGGTCATATAAATATATCAAGGTGACTGTATACTGAATAATTGCTCTGCCTACTTGAATATGATGCTGCTTTGAGCTATCTTTCTGTTGTATGTCTCTATATTGGATTGAACTCAATGCGTAGTGGGTCAAGCCAAAAAAATGGATTTGTGAAAGGCATACAATTAATTATGTTTGCCACAACAGTCTTGATGTGGAACATAGCCTTTGTGTCGTGCAGCATGTTGTGCCAGCTGATGGATCAGAAGAATAAATATCAAACCATCATGCAGGTATCAGAATGCAAACTAGTAGCTGTGATGAATGTGTTTTCTGGCATCTGCTGATTATTTTAGCTTGTAGTAGTAGATTTGATTGGCTTGTAGTTCACAACAGTAGTTAACTTCATAAAAAGAAAGTTCTTGTATAAGACAGTCTGAAAGTTCTGAAGACTGAAGAAAATGTAATTTCTAAAGAAAAAACACCCCACAAACATTTTCCAAATCACAGTTAAGCCCCATGAGCAGATATTGAACTTTTGATACTGTCCCTGTGGGGAGAAAGTGATGAATGTGATTATAACCTACACTATTTCACCTTAGACTCCTTAGAAACCTCTGTTGCCTCAGCCGTTGAAATCCACCAACAGCCCTGAGATGGTGAAAGTGCTTTCTGTAATAAATACAGTAAAATAAGCAAAGCTTTAACTTCTTTATTTCAGTAGCATTTTTCCGACCTAAAGCTTGTGTCAATTAAAACTAAATTACAATTCAAACCTTTAAGTTAATTATTAAACATATGTAATGTGATTAGTACCAATATTAGTGGTAGTTATATAGCTTTATATTACGGGCTCTTTGCTTATTTGTCTAAAAAGTTCAGGTTTCAACTTGTCATGGATATTTGTGTTTACAGCCCATAACTACATTGTAGGAGCGAGTCTGGGGAAAAGCTGTAGGCTTCTGTAATTGTGTAGGGAACAGCAGGTGTGATCACTGGGACCAGTTTGGGATCTTGCATTCTCAGGGTCAGTTAAGGCTTTTGGCACGTGCAGTGCCCTTTTCCTTTTCCCTTGGGAATGAACATAGAGATACTTCATGACATCAGGGGACTCTGAACTCAGTTTCTCATTCTGTAAAGTTTTAAGTGCACCCGCTTGCCTGTTCTGCTATTGGCTAACATAACAAATGGGTGTGGTGTTTGTGCTGAATTATCAGCCATAAATTTAATAGCACTGAATAGCACTGTTGGTGCCCTAAGATTAGCAGTGGAATACAAAGTTAGCATTAAAGTCTGTGCTGAGAAGATCATGGCTATTCAAATCTTACACTCCCCAATGTATTTGCAGGCTGAAGAAGTTACCATTCGTTATGTTCTGTGCTACATTTGCAAGGTTACGTGTGTAATCATTAAGCTGAAACCTTTAGCTCAGCATCCTTTATAGAGTGCCACTTATAACGGGACGAGCACCTGACCAGGCTACTATTACTTGGTAATGGTGATGGTGATTCTGCGTGTCTGCTGATTTACTTTCAGAAAGCTGTTGCGTTACTTCATAGAGACCAGTATATTATTATTGTTGATCGCTACTCAATTGTGTTGAATTTTTAAAAAATCTGACACACAGATAAATATTCTCACAGCTCAAATAGTATTCCACTCTAACTATTGTCTTGAGTACAAATATTAGAAAGAAATCATACTTTATGCAGTAAGGGAACAGAAAACCTGATATGTTAGATGTGAACCTTAACGTGGCACAATGATACCCGTAAAGTGGAGATCTTGGACATTGTTAGTTTATTCAGTAAAACGATTCCTTTGCTTTTGAGTTATCTCAAGAGACTTTTGAGCTATCTGAAGAGACCGTTACACTGATGAGCGATCCAGGGCACTTATTAACATGCTCATATGAAAGGTGGAGAATATGGTAGAAAGGGAAGATCAAGGTCTATGTAAAACCCCGTAAGCTTTACTTTGAGCTGCTTCAATTTTTTTCTAGTTGAGACAAACAAACAAAAAACCCAGCTTGTATCTGGACATCTTTTATTGCAGCATTAGCCTTACCTTCCAGCTATGGGGAGACAAATACAACTCCATGCTGAAGGTGGAATACTAACACATGCATTAAGGCAGATATGACCAATTTTCCTGAGCCTGTACACTGTAAAACAAAATCTGCATGTATCTGAGAAAGCTAAGGAGAACTTCAGGACATGGTTCACGGGCAGGAAATAGGAATGACTTCCCCAGTTCTCCAATTCAGTGTAAAGGTAGGGCCGGACATGGACGTACATGTTGCAGCCAAGCAGTTTATTTGTGTTTGATCACTGGTTTCTTGTATAATGGGAAATGCACTAGAAATTTCCTTTATTCCTTTTTACTTTGAAATTTCCTCTTCTCCATTCACATAAGCAGATGGCAACAGTTCTAGATCAAAGTTTTTTCAACTGCTAATTAATTCTTTCTCTTGATGTACGAGTAGAAAGTTTAATTCTTTATCTTTCTGTGCTAAAATTGGCAAAGAATGTTCATTTAATTAGGTATTTAAAAATGCTATGGTATAGTACAAGGCTTATATTGGTCTAGGTCTCTATTAAGAACCCTGTCACATGTTCTTAAACAAATTTCAGTGCCTGACATTTGATTTCAGTGGGAGCTAGACATCTAAGGCACTGAGATCCAAGTCCTGTTAAGCATCTGAATTCTCCTACTGATGCTCCTCTTGTTGATTCTGCCATTAACAGTGCCTTTCCTTTATCTGGATTTGTCAGTAAAAACATAGAGATATAAGAAGAGATATTTGAAACATGCTAAAATGCAAATGGTAATCATGAGGAAATTTTGAGATGTTAGCCACTCATATTCTGGGAAATCTCATTGTTTGCGTTTCTGCAAAAGTGTGATCTTTTATTTGGATAACATGTCAAAGGAATTTGGGATTGGTGTGAGTTGTGGTTTTGTTTTTTTTCTTTTGAAACAGAACAATAAGCATACTTTTATGATATGTAAACTTTTTCCTTAAAGGACTGGGAAAATGTATTTATATTTATTACAAGATGATAGTGCATTTTGACCTTTCCTGGAGTATTAATTCTCCAGGAGAAAGCATCAGATTTATTTTGATGAAAAGAATGTCTTCAAAATATGTAGGACATACTTTTTAAATAATAATAATTTCTATATACTCACTTTTTGCATGTTTATATTTACCTTCAGGGACATGTTTTTGAATATCCAGAGATACTGTTGGCATTGAATAAGTTAGAAGGGGTTTGTTCATCTATCTGTAGTTGAAGAACTTCTAGAAATAACAGGAAGGTTTTTTTGTGCTATTCCAGGAGAGAAAACAGTCCATATAGTCTTTAAAAGGCTTGACTGACTCAAAGGGTGGATGATTCCTTTTTCTATAGAGAGTTTGGAAATGGCATGGATTTATTGATCCATGGCTGAAACCTCCAGTCCTCAAATAGGAGTGTTTCAAATTGTTCAAATAACTAAGTTACTTGTCTAAATACACCATTAAAAAGTGGCTGTCTGGACTGAAAAGCAGGGGGACTTTGGGGTTGCTCCTCTTCCTTTCCAACTTCTTTGGGTCCAGGTGCTTGGTTTCCTTCACTTATAACTTGGAGGGGAGAGGGAGGAAGGGCCAGATAATTGTACTCGGGTCTCAGCTTGACATGGAATTAAAGACGTAACGATTGTATCCACAGTATAGTCATAGTCAGTGTTTGTCCCCAGGACTTCTGCTGGCATATTACTTTCACACTGATGTTATGCCAAAACTTTCACCAGTATAGTAAACATAGTTTTAAGTCCTGAGCCTGAAGGTGGATAACTAATGCTTTATGGGTAGATGAAAAAAGAGCAAGGCTGGAAAAGTGTAACTGAACCAATGACTAAATAATCTAATATTGCCATATGTTATTTAACAAACAAACAAAAAATCCTTTCACCAGAAATAAATCCCTAAAATACATGATAAATGAGCGTTTGGTTTTTTCAGTTTGTCACTGAGCCAGGGCCATGCAGTAGTGTCCATATAGTAATAGAAGGCGGTAACACGGGGGGGAGGGGGGGAGGGGGGAACAAACAACCAAACACACAGAAAAGCTTCCATATAAGCACACCTTTCTTACTGTAGTTTCAGTACTGCCTCCTTTAAACTGTCTGTCGTCGTGAGCTGATTACCACAATGTCATGAGCCTCATTTGAAAATCAGGAATTTTTAATTGGATGGCTTTCAGCTGTCTTCCATAGCTATTATTGCCATGTAACTTTCCTAGCGTGCTATTCCACATGCTTACTTCTGCAGGCAGAAACTTTAGTGAAGCCATGAGCAGCTTTGCTAAGTACAGGAAACTGAGGGTGTAGGTCAGAAAATGTCTATCTGAATAATAAAATAAAAACATGCCTGAGATGTGCGCTTTCTTGGGTTGAGTGTATTTTATTCTCTCCTGGTACCTCTACAGTGGGGAAGAAAAAAAGAACAAAATAAAGCATTGTTCGTTCAGGTCATTCATTTACAAATATCTTGAGAGGTTTCCCTGAACAGGTTGTGTGAATGCTCCTAATATTCTAGGGCTTCATTTTATCCTGGAGACTCTCTTGGACAGTCAGATGCAATTCTTTGATTTCTCCTCTTTGCTGAAGTGTTCCAGTCATTGTAGTTTGATTTTTTTGCTAAAGTGGATGAAACGTTTATAGTCTTTAAGATGGGCTGTTCAGCTGCTTAAGGCATGACTGAATTAACAAAAAAAAAAAAAAAGAAAGAAAAACCTACAGTGGAATAAGTAAGAGCTAGATTTCAAATCTTTTAGTCTTGCAAATAAGAAGGAAGAGTTGTTCGCAGCTGAGCACTGAATTCTCTGTAACCAGCAAGCGGATTTAGACTACTTTATCAGTATGATCGCAGGAATGCCTACCCCTGCAGCACTCCGTTCTGTTTCCCTTTACACATTAATTCCTTGCTCCCTGCCGTGTTTTTCCGTGATGAGTTTTCATGCTTAATCTGAACATGAAGACAGCATTTCTTTAGAAAACTATAAACAAACTGAATATTCTTTCTGGTTCTTGGCTACTGGAATATTTAACATTTTTCAGTTTAAACAGGCACTTTGCTGTTCGTCTTTTCTTAACTGACAGGATTTGTGTTTAGCAGGCCAGGCTTTTTATAGCCTCGGTTTTGTCAGAGCAAGTGCATCTGTCTTGTTGGAAAATACTTTCATCTTAAGATTTAAAAACTTTGTTATATTTCAGCACATTATTTTCATGGCACTGGATCCAATCCCTCCTCCTTTTAAGCGCTTTTATCATAGTTGTCACTGGCAACAGAAACCATGGTCTTTAATCAATCCTTCCAACACTGCTGTGTGGTAAGTAGCTGGAATGGGCATATGATTTAGAAATGGCAAACGTGATAAATGAACTACTGATCTCTAAATCTTTATTGGCAAATGTACAAATTTTAATTGAGAAGGGATGAGCAGGAGCACATAAAATGTGAATTACTGTGAAAGTTCAATCTGAACTTGAAACCGAACTCAGTAGTTTTTAATATTCCAAAACTATTTCTCATTTCCATGCCCTTTTATATTTTCTTTCCTGTGATATAAAGCTTGCTGAGCTTTGGTACAGCAGAGAGGCAGTGTAAGTGCCCAGAAACTAGGAAATACAGAAATGAAAATTAGTTCAGCATTAGGATAGTGCTGAAGTACAAACCTTAAAGTGTTCAGCAAACAGAATAGGAGTGCAGTTTCTGCACTGATAGTTACATTTGAATGGCCAGGATTTAAAAAAAAAAAAAATGTATAACAATCCCCTCCATACCTCACCTGATGCCTTATTTAATGAATGATTTAAATTTTCTCCTGAAAAGACAATTTCTGAAACTAAGTTTCCTACTGTATTCTGAGTTTCACACGTATCACAGAGATACTGTGAAAAGAATATGCTAAGAGAGGAAATAATTTGTCTTCATTTTACAGAGAAGAAAACGAGGTACAGAGAGATTTAAAGCTAAAATTGTCACGTTCTCTAATTTTGTATGCTCTTTTAAATGCCCAGAGTACTTGGAATGATTTAATTTTTTTATTATGAAAATAGACTTCCCGGTGTCTTCAGATGTACCTTTTTGTATGATCAGCATTTCTGTAAGCCTGGATCTCAGCAGATGGATACACGGAATATTCAGTGATCAGCTGAGAGGAGTTTAGTTTGCTGAAGACTGAGAGCTGCAGGACTGAGGAGGTAAAGATCAAATCAGTCAGGTCTCCCAGGAAGGCATTGGACTGCCTTAACCGTATGACCATCCTTCCCTCTCCTGCAGTCCTGGGACTCATTTGGTACAGACCTTTCCAAGTCCTGTAACCAAGGGTGCAGGCATCCCACAGGCAGAAGACTACTTCGGTGGGTGACTCCCAGGAGAGGAATCTCTCCATCTTGTGCATGGAAGAAGTCAGGCTTCATCTGGAATGAGGGGGAGGTGCAGAAAAAACGGAACGATACCGTATTAGAGTTGCATGTGAGAGCGGGGAGAGTAGAAGTTGCAAGAGACTGAAGCAGAGATGCAGCATGGAAAGAGACTGTTTAAAGTTTGGCAATATTTTATATTGAAGTGAAAAGGGGTGTTTCAGCCAGCAAAGTGTAGCAGCCTTCTTGCTGTTTATCCTGTCGTCTTCTGATCTTGGCTCTCAGAAGCAGCCAAGCATTTTTGGTGTTGTTCTACATAAACATGAAGTGCGTTGTCAAAGGTCATGAGGTGAACCCAGGTGTCCTGAGTTTTAGTCCAGAGTTCTGCCCGATGGATCACAGTTGGGAACCACATACAGAAGATTGCCCATCTACTAAACAGTATTTGGGCTGGTTTCTAAACTCTCTGATGAAGCTTAGTTGTAAAAGCCTTACTGTAGCCCACTAATGCTGTGCTGTTATTCCAGGCTTAATTATCAATTTGATATAATGCTAGTAAATGACTCTAAACTTTTAAAAATTTAGAGTTTTTGCTGCTTTCTCTGTAAGCTAACTAAGAGCAAATTATAAAACAGACACTTATTTGGTGTAGATGGACAGTTCCAGATCACAATTAATATAGTGTCTCACACATGCTTTTTGAGTAACAGTCAAGTTGAGAGCCTGAAATCGTTAAGGAGGCATATTCTATTCAAAACTCAGATGAAGAGATAGATTAGCACTGTCACTTCCTTGATTAGTGCTCTCAGTTGTTTGACTTTCAACACTGAAATGCAATAAATGAGGTGACCCAAAGAGAATAGTGCATTGTAGTTGCTCTCTTTGCGGTGTCCAACTTTATGCAGTCATACAGCAATGCTCTGATAGCCAAGGAATTCTGCATTGTAATTCAAATGTTATAAATTGGTATGAGTTCATTGTTTCTTCTTATTGCCAGGCCTTTCAAAATTAATGCTAAAACGTTTTGGCAAGAATTTCCACGGTAATTGGTGTATTGTGTTTCTGTTAAAGTGCAGTTTAGTAAAGTATTCCTCTAAAGAAAACACCTTCAGTCTGTTCTGATGTGTACATGAATTTATTCAAGCGTGCGTTAGGAAAACAGTCCTGTGAGCCAGCTCTAGCTGAGTGTCATGGTATGCTTTGAGTTTGCAATATCTGTCTGGAAAAAAATGCTGCTTCATTTTGCATTTTCACTGTACTTAATTCCACACATAGCACCTATATAAATGGCCTTTAAAATAATGCCTGAACTCTCCTTTACAAAGTCATTGAGAGCATAATCTTGACCTCCCTGGCAGCTAGTTTATCCAAATGAAGTAACAATAACAAGCGCAGCCCATCCCCTGAAACTGGCTCATCTGGCAGGCTCTGTGGGCAGTTCCAGCCAACTGAGATTCCCAGCTATCCTATGAGGAAAAATGCAAGAACGTGGCTGCTTGCAGTAGTTTGTTTTACACATTTTACACCAGATCCATTGGATTCAATTGCTGTCAGTACTGATGCAGCCAAGAATTTTACTGCTGCCCAGGCATGAGGTTCGAACCAAGGGACTGCAACGTCTGATGTGCCCTGCTACAAGGGCGTGCAGTGAAGGTGTTGCCAGAAGCCTTCCTGCTAGACTTTATTCTCAGAGAATAGCCTCAAATATTTTACATTAGTAGCGCTTGTTGGAGTCTTCAGCCTGGATCTGTTCCAGAGAAGAGGCTAATGGGACCAGGTTTCTGCTGTGGATGTCTGAGGGAAGCAGCACCTGGCAGCCTGGGTAGCTGGGGTGGCTGCGGAGAAGTCTGCCGCAGGTCTGTTCTGATACGTGCTCTGCTGGATGACAAGCTGGCTTCTCTACCCTTCCTGGAGCAGCTGCTGCTTCTGCTGAGCTGCCACCTGGTCCACTCCAGTTGTGGTTGCTCCCTCATGAGATGTGGAAAGGCTTAATGTTTCATCCCTTTCCAGGCTCTGCTAGTTTGCTTTTTCATACAAGGAGATTCTTAAGCTATATGTAAGCAAGTATTTACCCACATAAAATGGATAGTTAAAAATGGTTCACTTTTATTTTTCTGTTCCTTGATAAATAATTCAAAGCAACAGAAATATTGGTGTCAATTTTCTCTTCAAGTCTAGGTCTTCCTAATATGCAGGAACTCACTCCATAAATTTCTTGAGCTTGCTGGCTGCAAACACTAGACCTAGTCCTGGTGCCACAGCGAAAATTTCATTCCTGTGTAAGACTCAAGTGTGTGACGAGATCTTATTTCAGCAGAAAAGCGTTACTGAAAGTGTAAGGATCTACCATCTTTTACAATTATCTTTTCACTAGCACTTTCATCAGCAGATCTTTTGGGTTTTATTTCGGGGGGGGGGCGGGATGATTCTTATCTTCCCACTATTCTGCAGCCCTTAACATTGCTCCTAAGTCTGCAAAGCTAATAGAAGATTTGTCCCATATCAGGACATGGTTACTTTTATCTCCAGTCCCAGTTGTTCTAGCCTGGATCTCTTGTCCTCTCAAGAGGAACATTACTTGCGTACTGGTTTAGTGTAACAGTGTAATAGATTGGTTCCTTCTGTTTTTTTTTTTTTTTCTTCCCCTCTCCCTCTTTTTTTTTCCCTTCCTTGGTTTCTTGTATCTACTCTTGTTTATCTGGATACTTGTCCCTCTCTTCTCACTCTTTTAACAGCAAGAAGGGCTATTTTTAAAGGGGAATCCATAACATGCAGAAACAATTGCTTCCAATTTGTAATTTAAGTAGAATTTGTTCCATTCCTCTATGTCATCTATGAATGGGTCTAACTTGCATCATAGAACTATCATGCATGTGTAACTGAAACGTAACTTGATCAGAAGAGCACTAATAAGTTTTGCATTCCACTTAGGTTTTGGAAAGAGATCACAGCAGTAGTAAAATTGCAGTTTCCAGAGCTAAATGGAACAGTTATTAATTCATTTTCTATATTTCAATGTAGAGACAAAGCAAACATCCATGGTTACAGTTCTGCTTTCATTTTCATTAGCTGTCATATGAGATCTCTTTTGTAATAACCAAATGTAATTCTTTTCTGTCCTACTTGAAATAGCTCTTTGCAAGTCTTCTGTATTTGGGGCAGAGATTATTTCTTACCACTCTAATTTACAGCTTTTTAAAAGAATTCGTCTGCAACGGATGCTACATTGTTGGTTCTTCAGGTAGCATGATACGTTGAATTTTGTGACTATAGTAGTCATATATCTATTTTTAAAATTCATGCTGTTTCTCAGGCATTTTTAAAGTTCAGTTTATTCTGAATGGTCTTTTAATCAAACCTAAACACTCAACCCTCCTCCCCCTC
>NW_008795045.1:341684-342689 GCF_000699145.1 Aptenodytes forsteri | reverse complement strand
TTAAAAAATTGAAATGTTCATAGCACAATGTGAAATCCTTCTGCTATTTTCATTCTTGTCATTAATATATTGTGGCTTCATTCCTTCCTGAACAAATTCTTACTTTTCCAGAAGTACTTATACTACTCGTCTAATGACAAGAAAGCCATTCAATTAGAAAATGTGATCTTTCCGACTGTGGTTTCAGCAAAGGACTGAATTTAACTGGCCACCTAAATGTCAGACTTCTGTTGTAGGTTGTCTGTATTTTATTTATCAAGGAGTATTGGAATGGTACAGCATTTAGCTCCAGTTTTTTTTAGTCTCAGAAAAATTTGTGTATGTGCACACAGTGATTAAGTCTTTAAGAGAGCAATGGCAGAGCATATTGAACACCATAATCGCTTAAGCTTCAGTAGCAGTTGTATTTTAGGGGGGAAAAAAAGATGTCATACTTCATTCAGAATGGTGTTGAGAACTAATATTTACAACAGCTGATTAAGAATTCCATCCTAGATTAACACACTAAAGTCATAACTCAAATTTTAGATCCTTAATATGCTGCTTCCCATCAGTTAGACCTAAAATATTGTATTGGGTTTGCGTGCCAAGGTTTTGGTAGCAGAGGGGCTACAGGGGTGGCTTCTGTGAGAAGCTGCTAGAAGGTTCCCCCATGTCCGATAGAGCCAATGCCAGCCGGCTCCAAGACGGACCTGCCGCTGGCCAAGGCCGAGCCCATCAGCGACGGTGGTAGCACCTCTGGGATAACATATTTAAGAAGCGGGCGGGGGGGAACTGCGCAACAGCAACTGGAGCCGGAGAGAGGAATGAGAATATGTGAGAGAAACAACTCTGCAGACACCAAGGTCAGTGAAGAAGGAGGGGGAGGAGGTGCTCCAGGCGCCGGAGCAGAGATTCCCCCGCAGCCCGTGGTGAAGACCATGGTGAGGCAGGCTGTCCCCCTGCAGCCCATGGAGGTCCACGGTGGAGCAGATATCCACCTGCAGCCCGTGGAGGACCCCACGC
>NW_008795045.1:327789-341502 GCF_000699145.1 Aptenodytes forsteri | reverse complement strand
GTGGGAGGGACCCCACACTGGAGCAGGGGAAGAGTGTGAGGAGTCCTCCTGCTGAGGAGGAAGGAGCGGCAGAGACAACGTGTGATGCACTGACCGCAACCCCCATTCCCTGTCCCCTTGCACCGCTCGGGGGGGAGGAGGTAGAGAAAATTGCGAATGAAGTTGAGCCTGGGAAGAAGAGAGGGGTGGGGGAAGGTGTCTTAAGATTTAGTTTTATTTCTCATTACCCTACTCTGATTGGTAATAAAATAAACTGATTTTCCCCAAGTCGAATCTGTTTTGCCCGTGACGGTAATTGGTGAGTGATCTCCATGTCCTTACTCAAGCCATGAGCCTTTCATTGTATTTTCTCTCCCCTGTCCAGCTGAGGAGGGAGTGATAGAGCAGATTTGGTGGGCACCTGACGTCCAGCCAGGGTCAACCCACCACAATTATGGAGGTGCTTACCATTCTTAAAGCTGCTGATTGTATTCCTCTACATATTTCTACCAAGAAATTATCTTGAATTTATTCTGAGCATTCCTGTGTAATTCCATGTTCTTTACTTTTGAGTTACAAGAATAAACACCAGTAAATTTAAAAGTGAAATGAAGCACATACTTTTGAAAATGGGCAGAGTACTAGTATTTTTTAGCAAAAGATCACAGTACAGAAGTGCAGCATTGTGACTAAAATGTAAATCTACCAATTGTAGTTTTATCTCAAGTGAATGTTTACTTCACATGTCAGCTGCCCAACTTTCTGATTGACTGACTGAAATGAATGATGTATACAGCATATTGATGTGCACTATGTTTTAGGAAAGTGACATTAGTTCTGTTACATGGCTGATGTTTAATGAAAACACTAGAAACTAGTATTTTAGAAATTACAAAATAAAATTTTTAAAGATCTCCACAAATGCAAATCTACATGATATAGATACTGAATCAAAGATCGCTTAGAAAAGTTTCAATGGCATATTTTGTACATAACACGGTACTAAATGGTAAACATTTTGCGGGGAAAGTTGAGTAATTTCCTGTGTGTTTTGTTTTTTAGTTTAAATTCTGTAAACTCAGCACCAGTTGCTCTGTTCATTGATTTGTTGGACTTCATTGTTGCTATCATTAACAAAAGACTTTGTTTTCTACATAGGCATTAGCAAGCTCTGTTTTTGTACAAAAATTTAACCCTTTTGTTCTTTGTCCTTTTTAGATTCCTCTTTCCTCAGTCATTCCTTCCCCACAGCTTTTAGATGCCAGATTGAAATTTAATGTACACGTCGTCTTCACAAACTCAGTGAGACAGAGATATTTGATATGATGCAACCCCCCCCCCCTCCCCCCCCCCCCCTTTTTGTTTTAATGCCACACCTGACCTAGCAGTACCTTACTATTGAAAAGCCCTATCTGCAGCAACCATTATATGCATGTTGTTGAAGGTGCCGGATAGCTGCTTTTCAGCACACAGTGGAAGAAGCTGTTTTAATCAGTTTTCAGGACACTGCTTCTACAGCATTCCTCACCCAGCTATCTTAGTTTTGCATTGTTAACTGCGGGGCTTTTTTTTCTGTCGTCTTGAATGTTGGTGGTGTTTCTTTTCTCATCCTTTTCTGCCACAGGCAGTGGGGCCGCTGAACGGCACTGCTCTCTGGATGAAAGCAGATCTGTGTGGAAAGTTCTTCATGAAGTATTGCTTCTGGCTACATTTTTGCATCCTGCCAGGAGCCTGATTGCTGCTCCTGAGAAGACCTAAATTTGACCCTTGCTTCCTGAATATCTGATTAAGGTGGGTAGCTTGTCAGTGTTTTGAATTTTCTTAAGTGTTTGGGATGTTGATCAGAACCGCGACCTTCAGCTTGTCTCTCCAATTTTGGAGCCTGTTTAGTTTAATTTTTTGGGTTTTTTAAAGTGCTTTCTGCTATCTTACTTGCTCACTTTCAGAGGCAGAATCATCCAATTAAGTCTGCCAGAGAGATATGCTGAATTCATCCCTCCTCCCTCCTCCCCCATGCTGTGCTCTCATCTGGAGCACAAGAGAAAAGAGCAGAAAGAACTGAGCAGTCTGGGGAGTCCACGTAGCTGGCAAGTAGCAAACACAATTTCTCTGCTCTTTTCTTCTTTTACGTTTAGTGTAGGCAGGGAATTGGGGGTTCTGCTAAGACCTGTCGTGACCTGGGAGAGCAGAGTGAAGAGTACTTGGAGAAGAAATGAGGCTGAGGTTCAGTCAGAACTGATGGGTTGAAGTCTGGGATCAAAAACATCAGAGAAGTTTGGGATAGGCACCAGGCAGGTGTGCAAATTGCAGTTTAGAAAGGACTTACAGCATGGTTATATCAGAAAGCATTTATATTACTTACATATGGAAAAACTGCCCAGCCTCCAAATCAGGCCTTAACATAAAGGGACTAGCAGGGAGCTGATAGTATTTTGACGTTATTGGCAGGACTGAAATGGTGTCAGGTAGACACTGTTCTGTCTACTTAACCTCTACAGTACCTCTCTGTTTAGTCTTCCGACTGTGTCTCAGCCCTTGGGATTGCTTTTCTTTAGAGGTACCATTGCCACGGGCCAAGTAGCAACAGCGGGATGCCTCAGTGTTTTACAAATTCTCTTGTGTTCCCTGCTCCAGTACATGGAAACTTTCATAGAAATCAGGGAAGTTGTTATCCAAGAGTAATTTGATGCTACCTCTGTGTTTTCTCCCTCTCCTTAAAAAAGTTTGGATTTAGTGACCTTATTCTACACCACCATTTTCTGGTCCCAGCTCAGCATACAAAAGGATTTTTCTTAGAGATAAGTGAAGGCAAAAACACCCAAGAGAAAAGGATCCCTCTCAGTATTTTCTCAGCATGGTTTTAACCTCCCACTTCACCTGGATGTTCTGGGTGACATATAAATTAAGTATTACTGCTACAGGAAGAAGACCAAATGGTTTGAAGGGCCTGGCAATGGGACTTGGAGATTTCTTTCTTTCTAGTTTCATCTAGTCTGCCCTAATACTTTTACATCAGCGAGATGTTCCAGCAACCAAGATGATAGTTTGTATTTCTTTGTGAGGCTGAGAAAAAGTAGAATGCAGAGGTCTAGGTAAAACAAACCAGTTCTCTGTTTTGAACTATATTGGCACACACAAGATGAGAAGAGGACATGGGAGTTACCAACACCATTCTCCCCAAAACTGCAGGAAGTCTTACAGCAAAGCTTTTCCTCTACTAGTTCCCACAGAGCATCTGCCCCAGGACTCTTCCACTCCAGAACTATATTGGCACACACAAGATGAGAAGAGGACATGGGAGTTACCAACACCATTCTCCCCAAAACTGCAGGAAGTCTTACAGCAAAGCTTTTCCTCTACTAGTTCCCACAGACCATCTGCCCCAGGACTCTTCCACTCCATGCCCAGACACTTCCCCAGCCTCACAGGGAGCTGAATGCCTGTAACGTGGGGCCGCTGAACGGCACTGCTCTCTGGATGAAAGCAGATCTGTGTGGAAAGTTCTTCATGAAGTATTGCTTCTGGCTACATTTTTGCATCCTGCCAGGAGCCTGATTGCTGCTCCTGAGAAGACCTAAATTTGACCCTTGCTTCCTGAATATCTGATTAAGGTGGGTAGCTTGTCAGTGTTTTGAATTTTCTTAAGTGTTTGGGATGTTGATCAGAACCGCGACCTTCAGCTTGTCTCTCCAATTTTGGAGCCTGTTTAGTTTAATTTTTTGGGTTTTTTAAAGTGCTTTCTGCTATCTTACTTGCTCACTTTCAGAGGCAGAATCATCCAATTAAGTCTGCCAGAGAGATATGCTGAATTCATCCCTCCTCCCTCCTCCCCCATGCTGTGCTCTCATCTGGAGCACAAGAGAAAAGAGCAGAAAGAACTGAGCAGTCTGGGGAGTCCACGTAGCTGGCAAGTAGCAAACACAATTTCTCTGCTCTTTTCTTCTTTTACGTTTAGTGTAGGCAGGGAATTGGGGGTTCTGCTAAGACCTGTCGTGACCTGGGAGAGCAGAGTGAAGAGTACTTGGAGAAGAAATGAGGCTGAGGTTCAGTCAGAACTGATGGGTTGAAGTCTGGGATCAAAAACATCAGAGAAGTTTGGGATAGGCACCAGGCAGGTGTGCAAATTGCAGTTTAGAAAGGACTTACAGCATGGTTATATCAGAAAGCATTTATATTACTTACATATGGAAAAACTGCCCAGCCTCCAAATCAGGCCTTAACATAAAGGGACTAGCAGGGAGCTGATAGTATTTTGACGTTATTGGCAGGACTGAAATGGTGTCAGGTAGACACTGTTCTGTCTACTTAACCTCTACAGTACCTCTCTGTTTAGTCTTCCGACTGTGTCTCAGCCCTTGGGATTGCTTTTCTTTAGAGGTACCATTGCCACGGGCCAAGTAGCAACAGCGGGATGCCTCAGTGTTTTACAAATTCTCTTGTGTTCCCTGCTCCGGTACATGGAAACTTTCATAGAAATCAGGGAAGTTGTTATCCAAGAGTAATTTGATGCTACCTCTGTGTTTTCTCCCTCTCCTTAAAAAAGTTTGGATTTAGTGACCTTATTCTACACCACCATTTTCTGGTCCCAGCTCAGCATACAAAAGGATTTTTCTTAGAGATAAGTGAAGGCAAAAACACCCAAGAGAAAAGGATCCCTCTCAGTATTTTCTCAGCATGGTTTTAACCTCCCACTTCACCTGGATGTTCTGGGTGACATATAAATTAAGTATTACTGCTACAGGAAGAAGACCAAATGGTTTGAAGGGCCTGTCAATGGGACTTGGAGATTTCTTTCTTTCTAGTTTCATCTAGTCTGCCCTAATACTTTTACATCAGCGAGATGTTCCAGCAACCAAGATGATAGTTTGTATTTCTTTGTGAGGCTGAGAAAAAGTAGAATGCAGAGGTCTAGGTAAAACAAACCAGTTCTCTGTTTTGAACTATATTGGCACACACAAGATGAGAAGAGGACATGGGAGTCACCAACACCATTCTCCCCAAAACTGCAGGAAGTCTTACAGCAAAGCTTTTCCTCTACTAGTTCCCACAGAGCATCTGCCCGGACTCTTCCCCACTCCATGCCCAGACACTTCCCCAGCCTCACAGGGAGCTGAATGCCTGTAACGCAAGAGATGATACCTACAGCGTGCCATAAGGAGGGAGCAGGAGAGACAAACGATGCTGCCCACATGTAGCCTAGGCCCCTGCAATAACAAGGGATTTGCCAAAAAGAAAATGGAGCTAGAGCAACTTCTTCCTGAGCCTTGCACCACACTGGCTTTTTCTTCTGGCCCTCCATCAGGATGGCTCACAAACTCACCCCAGTTGTATCTACCTCCAGAGAGCCATTTTGACGTCTGGGAGAGGCATGCCTGCCCTCACCTCCACTACGTAATCCATCCTTCCTAATAATTTTCCACAGTGTTTAGTATTTGATGACAGTTTCAGGTGTTTCATACAAGCAGCTCCATCCACTCACCATGAGTGTCTGCATACCTTTTGCCCAGTTCTTGCATGCCGGTGCACTCCTAACACCACAGAAACAACTACCATGATCACCATGCTCTTCCCTGGACTTGCAAGCAATGAGTGACTTCTGCAGACTCCTGCAAAGGTCAGGGTTTTGTGGATCTGAATTATAAACTTTTGCTGGGACTCTGCTGGACTTGACAAAGTGCACAGTTATTACATCATCAAAAGCAAAAGGTGGGAGAAGATAGAGGAGGTTCCCCAGAGAAAGGGGAAGAAAGGCTGGGTAGTTCCATTCCCCACAGTTTTTTGATCAACCTTCAGAGATTTCAGTCAAATGCAGGACTGTAATGAAAATGCTACAGTGGGTAATACTTTACAGTTGTAAGTTGTACACACCAGCTACCCAGTATGCATACTATATAAAAATATTTTAAATAATTTGTACTAAACCCCATACTCTCCTGGAAGCAAGTAAAGCAGAATATACTGAAATTCTTTGTTTAGCTCTTTTTTTTATGTAAGGTTCATATTTTCTTCTAACATGGTGGTAGGAGAATTGTGAAATAGAAGTAGTTTCTCTTTTTACTCTTCACCATTATGGACAATATTGACTGCTCCCACTCACAATACAAGATTAGATATGTTTTGTAGACAGCAAATGCACTTTGGCAATGCAGATTTTTTCAAGACTTTCTCAATTCTGCTAACGTAAAACTTCGCACTGATCTATTAAAATTGCTCTTTTGTCTGAGTACCCTCTGAAGGGCTATATTCCTTTTCATGGCAATGACCATGGACTTTTAACCTCTACTTTTCATCACTGTTAGAAAATTGTCTCTTTTCCCCCAGGCCTACTACACCACATTTTTGACCAAGTTACAGTTTCACTTGAGAATATTTGACTCATGATGACCCAAACATTCTGGAAAACATTCCCTAAAACTTTGCTCTTTTTCTCATTTTCCAGGCTTTATACTCTAACCTGGCATTTCTTGTCTAGAGAGGTAAGGGCTGTATAATTTGTGAACCTTCCTAACGGGTTGGTTTCACACTTGCCTTTCTAGTATTTAGTTGAGCATTTTAGCAATGATGTCAGATATGGTTTAAAAGTCTAGTCCTGTACAGTATAAAGATTATCTAAAAGTATTTTTGTAAAAACCTTCTATGAAATGCCTGTGCTCTTCCAGGTGTCTTTCAGGTCCTCAATACACGCTTGATTTCTCTAAGTGTTTTGGGTATATATTAGTACAGGACCTCGTTACTTCTCCTTCTATTCAGCCACAATCATGATCTTCGTTACAGAAGCACAAGAGTGTTGGGCTTCTCAGGCAAGAATTGAATGCTTTTTTTTGGTGCTAGAATGGTTAACAGCTGACATTATTATGTCAATATTTCAGCTTTTGCCCTGGCTTGGGAGTTCAGTGCTGGTTTTGTTGCTTTCCCAGTTGTACAATCTAATTCCTCTTGAGCAACACCCCACCACCACTCTCCCATTGGTTCAGCTGTTTAATAAACTGTTTCCACTTGTATCGTGTATGTAATCTATGCCAGAAGCACTAGTTGTAGATTTTTATAGCTGTTACTTAGCTGGTATAAATATCATCACTCGGTCTTAATTACCAAATTTTGGTAATATAGCTCTCGTGTCAATGATTACACTATTTAAAATATGAAATAGTCAGTGCTGGTACAGCATTTCCTTATTTGAAAAGACATTTGACAGATTTTCTTGGAGTACGGATGCTTTGGAGAAATAGTCTTTGAAACTTAGACTTTCCAACTGAACTGTTCCTTGAATCACAGCAAAGAGCAGGCTATCTCGGAACTTAGACAAGGATGCAGTTGCTCCCTTCAGCATTGGTTTGAGAAGTGGATGGCTCGTGGTTGTTTGTTTGGTGTGGAGCATATAATGGTTGGAAATGTAGCTGGTTCCATGTGAGCACTGCCTTCTTGTCCCTGTCCGTGGTGGAAAGGAGTTAGAGGAAAACAGGTTGGCCCTAACTCCTGCCTTGTGCTGGGATGTGGCACCTTTGCTGCTTTAGAGCACATGTCAGGAAAGGGATTCTCTGTATTGGAGATGATGCTTCCGCGTTGCATTACCACAGTGAAAGGTTGTAAGCTGATGCTGATCCTGTCACATCTTTGCCTAATAGTTTTCCTTCCTTCTTTCTTTCTGATTTTTCAGAAAAGGTTTTCTTCCTGCTGTTTTCTTCCATATATTTCTACCTCTTGAAAAAGCTGAGGACCAGATAAATTCCCCTCCTCTTTTTATCCAACACTTTCCCTGTGCTTTGGACAACCTTCTCCTATGTCTAGCAGAGCCTTCTGCCTACATACTTGCAGCTGCTCTTTGCATTTACATGACAATAAATGAATTGACAGACACAACTTCTCCTGGCCCTCCAGGACAGGAGGAAAGAGCACCCTGGGATGCTGCCGTATGACTGATAAAGGAGGAGCAGGATGTCCAACCTTGCAGCGATAAGCATGAGACCAAACAAGTCCCTCATGTTTCTAACGAGAGCATGGGTGAAGCCAACAAATTCTTATCCTTCTCGTTTCCCAAAAAGGTTTGGAAGATGGTGGAAAGCGACCAGTTAACGTCCATTTGGTGGAGCGAAGGTGGAAAATGCACTGCCATCAACAAAGACATCTTCAAATGAGAAGTGCTGGGCAAGGCAGGACCGATGCGTGTTTTTGCAGCCAAGAGCATGAGGAGTTTCATTAGACAGCTCAACCTCTATGAATTCATCAAAATGCAACAGGATTTCCAAAGATCAGCCTCACTTCCTGAATTCCTGGCAGAAGAAGAAGCAGCTTCTGCTTGCAGCAAGATACAGCAGTTGCTTTGCCCATCAACCAACTGACGTTCACGTAAGATAAGGCCTTGCAATATAGGAGATGAGGATGGTAGTGAGTGGTCTGGTTTTAAATTCCTTCTCAGGTCATTTTCAGGAAGTTTCGAGTTAGTCTTTCTGACTAGTAGAAATGCGGATAAGATGCTTTTTGGTTATTCTGCTTAGATTGAACCTGTTCAATGGAAAGACAGACTCTGTAACCTGATTTTTTTGAATGTATTTGCTATGTGTCTTGCTGTACCAAATCTGAAATCTTCCTGTGGCACCTGCTGAATGCCAAGAAGATACATCTAAGGATCATAGTATTACCTGCGTGCTTGTTCCACACTCAAGTGGCTGAAAAGTAGTGGTATTTGCCTTTCAAAAGCAGTTCTTATGCTTTTGAAAATCCTACGCTGCTCTGCTCCCGGACGCCAAAAACCCAGGGGCGTCGATGACTTAACAGAACTGTCTCGTAATGTGTTAGCCTAAGCTTTGGTTTTCTAACACCCCTGAGAGTCCTTTTCAATATCCATGTTTGTCTTTTGCAATTCAAAATCTCAGTTCTTGTAGCTTGGGGTTTACCAGTCTCTACATGGTGGCAACTAGCTCTTCTCCTTTGCTTTTTTTAGTTGATCTACTACTATAACCCCAACTTTAACAGAGAGCATCCTCACCTGCTGTAGAGGTGCAAGAGAAGAGTTGGCCTCCAGCGGAGATCCCCAACTGCATTGGGGCAGGATGCGGAGATGGATGAAAGGTAGCCCTTCCAAAGCTCCGATGGTCAACCTGCAGGGGACACGCAGGCATCTCTACTCATGACAACCGCACCCACCAAGTGATGGGCTAAAGCACCTCCTGGCCTCGGCAGTGCCCATCCATCTCCACAGGCAGCTGCTCCTACACTTCCAGAGCCTGCTGGAGCAGCAGACAGCGAGAGGTTCATCCCTCTGTCCCTCTTCTTTCTACCAGCGCACAGCAGCCAAACCCTGGGTGGCCTCCAGCGTGCTGCTTATGCCTCTCCACCATGTTTTGCAACTTTTCCACATGGGCCAGGGCAATCCCACCTTTGGACCCTTGCAGCCACAAGCCCCTAGGGCTGGCCTGCCTCCCTGCTGTCAGCCATGGTTTACAATGCTCGTGCTGGCAGCAGCCTCAGCTCTGCCTCTGCCAAGCCCACCCCAACACCAAAGCCCAACAGTCCCCCACTGCCTGACCTGCAGCCCCAACACTGCAGATGCAGGCGATGGTGTTGGGCCCCAGCGCAGCACATGCTAGAAGCAGTCCAGATAGTCGGTAGCAGGTCAGTAGTGTCTAATAGCGTTACTAATAAGTAGAGCTTAGTAGAGTTTGTTAGATGTAGAGCCTACTGGATGTAGTCCATCTTCACCGAGCTAAAGCAACTGATCGCTAAAGCACATCCCCACATCCGCAGATCCTGTACATTTCCCCAGGCAGCTGCTCCCCACTTCCCAACCCTGCTAGAGCAGCAGGCAGGGAGAGCTTCTGTCTGCTGCTCTGATTTACAATACTGGTGTGATTACGGAGAGAAGAAGGAATTAGGAAGAGGATAAATCAGGCTCAGTATTTTTGCACCATTTTTATGGTGAATATTTATATTAGGTGGCGCTGTGATTAAGAGCCTGATCCACAGCCCACTGAAGTGAACAACTGCCCTCTATATCAGGTAGTGTGGGGAAAACTCCTAGGAGAGGTGAAGAGATTTAAAAAAAAATATATAAAATAAAAGGAGGAATAAGAAGATTTGGAAACTCCATTACTTAATAGATACTTCTATGTCTTGAGTAGAAATATTCTTTAAGATCGTCAGAAAGTGGTGCCCAAATTAAATTGTCTTGATTGCCTCTCAGGCATAAAGTATTCTTTACACTTCAAGAGGTTAACAGGCTGAAAGGTTTTTTTCTGAGCTTTCTCAGAGCTAAGAAATCCTTTGAGACTGTACATGTTGGAAGATTCATATCATAATTATTTTTGGATACATCTGGGATTTTAATTTATTTCAAACATGTTTTTCTTTGCGTCTTTACTCTTTTGTAGGGGGGAAAGGGAGACACATTTACAGAAAAAACAATATACTTTTTTTTCCCCTAATAGTGATACTCATTTAATAACATTTCTGTTCATATGGAATATTGTTCATGTGCATGCTGCTCTGAGGGATAGCAATGCACAGACGGATTTGAACTTTTGAAATGTGTTTTTTGTATTAATCCTACATAGATTTCTTCCTTTAACAATTCTGAATCACATTCATTTTAATCACTTGGTTATTACAAATAATCTTGAATTTAAAATAGAGGCTTTTATTTAGGATCTACCATAAGGTTTTTTTGTGGTTAAATCCGTAGAGCAAATCTTCATATGAATTTTGCTTGTGAAACTATGTAGTTCATTATTTTCCTGGATGTAATTCTGGTGAAACACCATAAAATACAGTAATTTTTATGATTTAGATTTTAATTGTGTTTCTTTCCATTTATATTCAAGCCTAACTTTAAAATACTTCATAATAATTGAATTGCAGCTATAAAAAGTGCGTTTTCCTAGGTATAATTCCCGTGCTTTTGTCATAACACATTACCTTGTTTTTATAGTTAGGGTTTTCTTAAATTGCATTTTCTCCATATTTCTTTGAAGAACAAATCTTACTCTCCTCAGTAATACAGAGTAATCTTCCTGTGTTTTCTTAAATCAGTCTCTTCTTTGAGAAGGATGTCAAAAGCTTAGGCCTGGCTTAACTGGTTCCAAGTCTATTTCTGAGGCGAAAAAGTCTGCTTCTGGTGTCGGTCATGTTGGTCTGAACGAGGAGCTCTTTCAGCCCATTCAGCCATGAAATTAAAGGAAAGATATGCTAAACTAAATGAAAATACCATCAAGCCACAGGCTTCCTGTCTAGTAGTTATTTTTACCAGGAAAATCTGAGGTTCTTGTCATGGGACAGTATAATTATTCTTATTTCATGAATGGATTACTTGGGGTTTGTATGAAAGATGTGGTAAAGAAAAACTAGAATTAATGAGATGAAATGAAAAATATAAATCCAGTTTGATTGTCTAAGGCAGACAGAATTCTTTGCTAAAATTTAAGTAGTATATTGTTAGAGATTACTGTTGTCTTGTGCTGATTTTGGACAGTTAAGATACAAGACTTAATTTGTGTGGGGTTTGGGCAATGCTTTGTTGAGCAACAGGATTCCTGTGCAGGGTTCTGGCGAGAGCGTATCTGAGGATGTCAAGTGGTGTCATCCAGCCACAGTGCTGACTCTTTCATCAGTCTCCATACTTCCTGTTACTGTTCAATATTTTCCCTGTTGCAGGATCCACAGCCATCACAGTTACTCTTCTCAAAGCTTTAAATCAGACAGGTGTTTTCTGTGATGCCCTTGCCCATCTTCCTTATTGATGCTTGCATGAAAGTAGTTGATTAAACATATTTGGTAATTGTAAACAGGACTATTACTGTAGCTGTTAAATGTATTGAACGCTGCTGTCAGTACTGAAGCCTAATTTAGACGTGTTCATTAAAGAAAGCAATAACCTTTGAAAGATTTGCAGGATTCTGCAGCACCTGGTAATGAACAATGTTACGTATTAACTTGTTTCTTTCTATTATCAAGAAACCAATACTTGAAGTTATGCAGTGAAACAAGAATTGATTGTCAATAAATTTATAGGTCAAGATGCTGTCAAAGTAAGTTAGCAGAGAGAAAACGGCCTTTTAGAAGGTGCTTATACATTTCTTAATAGCAGCCTCCCATCCATGATGCAGCTGTAGTAACAGTAAGTGGTGTTTATGAAGATCTACACAGTAGGATGACAGTAGGACAGAGATTTGGGGGATTAAGCAAGGGAAATCATTCTTGTATGCATGTCAACACTGAGATCACTCACTAGGCAACCTGCAGACTTAGACATGAATCTTGGAAGATGCCGAGGATCCTCTCAGAGGTGCTGCCGTGGTCTTTTCTGCTCTATTAAGACCCCTTAGTTTGATCTTTGGCTGCGCTTTAAGCATAGCCAAAGGAAGTCTTAAACTTGGTGTAAGCATTGCTTCCTGCAATGGAAAATATTTGGCTGACATGGTTACTGTAGTAACTCTACTGCCCTTTCCTCTAGATACGATCCAGATTAAGGGTACCCAGTGGGAACATTGGTGTATGAACCTTGTGCTGGCCATTTAGATGATGATGAATTACGTTGCATGAGAGTAGTTTCCTCACAGTCACAAAGTATATTTTAAGATTTAATTTAAAATGGTGGCTCCATACAGTTTCTTGTATGCATATTGCTGTGTATGTATTATGAGGTCAGAGCATGCCTTCTAGGTAATAAATGCAGAGCAGGAAATCCTACCTTTTAAGCTTCTATCCACATACGTCGTTGTTCTCTTTATCAGAGGTGATCTCAGTGGTTGCTTTCATGGCTGCTACTGGCTGTTGTAGAGCAAATCTGTGTTGTATTTTCTGGCTAGTTATGGTCAACTCAGAGCCTGCCACTCTGCATGTCAAATCTTTTCTTTTTCCAAATGCATAACTTTACGTTTATCAGCAGTGAATTTCATCTGCCATGTAACTCTCCAATCTCATAAGACATTTGTGTGAAGACAAAAACAATGCTGAAGTGCATGCCCTTTACAGGCTTTGTTTGGGGGGCCTTTTTTCTTACTCAGTTTCACAACAGTTATTTTATAGAATCTTCCTTCCCTCTCAAAGCTGAAATGCTATTTTTTTAGGAGACCTTCTGCCCCATCCCTCTTGAGGCTCACTCTCCAATTTCCTAACCTCAGTGTTAAATAATTAGTTTTGGAATGCTGAGCAGAAAAAAAAAACCCTAAATGAATAGATGCATTTGAGTGGTAGCTTTGTGCAGTTCCTCTTCTGCAATTAGAAAATTGTCTCAAGTGCTGGTCTTCCAAAGGTAATTATGAGCAAAATGTTGAGTTCTCTTTTTAAATGAGTTCTGCTTGATGCTGAGAAGAAAATCTAGTCTGGTGCAGAGTATATTCAATAGTGCTAATTAAAATGTTCCTCCCACTTATTGTAAGTCAAATTAGTTTGATCCAATTGAGAAACTAATGTTTTACTAGGGCAGCTGTTTAAGCCTTAACAAAATAGTTTCATGTCAGCATAAATAAGAGGGTTTTTTTATGAAGAAAGTACCAATCTCCACTGAGTGAAATGGAGCTTTACTTTTTTTATTTTTTTAATATTGTAAGCAGGTGTGCTGGTTTTGGCTGGGATAGAGTTAATTTTCTTCACAGTAGCTGGTATGGGGCTCTGGTTTGGATTTGTGCTGGAAACAGTGTTGATAACACAGGGATGTTTTCATTACTGCTGAAGCAGTGCTCACAGGTCTCTTCTGTCTCTTCTGCTTCTCACCCCACCCCACCAGCGAGGAGGCTGGGG
>NW_008795045.1:327026-327686 GCF_000699145.1 Aptenodytes forsteri | reverse complement strand
GTGATGGAGCCCTGCTTTCCTGGGGATGGCTGAACACCTGCCTGCCCATGGGAAGGAGTGAATGAATTCCTTGTTTTGCTTTGCTTGCGTGCATGGCTTTTGCTTCGCCTGTTAAACTGTCTTTATCTCAGCCCATGAGTTTTCCCACTTTTACTGTTCCGATTCTCTCCCCCATCCCACAGGGGGGAGTGAGCGAGCAGCTGGGTGGTGCTTAGTTGCCGGCTGGGGTTAAACCATGACAGCGGGACTCTTGAGTAGCCCCTGCTATTTAAGATCCTGTTTCATAGAAGTATGATGATACCAATTATAATCCTAAGTGTGTGGCATTTTTTTTCCATTTTTGCATGGAATTACTATTTTTTTATTTTATTAGAATGAAAATGAAAAAATCAAGCATTATTGCTGTTCTCTTATAACTCAGAAGCTTAACTTGTTTTTATCTGTTTACATGAAAGTAATAAAAACTTTACTATCACAACTGCAGGAGATGGCTTAGCATCACCCTGAAAGCTCTTTAGAGTATTTAAGACCAGAAGGTCTTAATGCTAGCAGGGTTAGATTTTTTTGAGGCAGTTAAACTGAGTAGTGTACCACTGTCCTGGTTTCTGCAGGGATAGAGTTAATTTCCTTCCTAGTAGCTGGTACAGTGCTGGGTTTTGG
>NW_008795045.1:318722-326900 GCF_000699145.1 Aptenodytes forsteri | reverse complement strand
ATCGGTCGGCAGGTGGTGAGCAATTGCATTGTGCATCACTTGCTTTGTGTATTATTATTATTACTAAATTATTATTATCGTTATTATTATTTCAATTATTAAACTGTTTTTATTTCAACCCATGAGTTTTTCTCACTTCTACTCTTCCAGTTCTCTCCCCCATCCCACCAGGGGGGGGGGGAGGGGGAGGAGTGAGTGAGTGGCTGGGTGGTGCTCAGCTGCCGACTGAGGTTAAACCACAACAACCACTTACTGAATTTCACTGGTTTGATGGGACTATACATCATGAAGTATTTTTCTGTTACAGTTATGGAAATATTATCAGTGAGTGGAGGGTTCGTATCAATATCCTGGGCAAAATTTGCCAATACTCTATTGCTACTCGGACATGCCCAGGCATATTGGATTTAGGTAGGGGTACTGCAGTAATTTTTAAGGTACACCATCCTGTTCTGGATGTTCTGCTTTGGGAGGACATTCAATGCCTTTTCTGCTGAGGTTGTATGACTGTGTATGCACATGTTTAAAACTAGCTTACCTCTGCCCAGCATCGCTGGAGAAGAACCCTCTGCTATGGTAGAGGGGGGAATCTTGCTCCTGCCTGTTCACTTGTGGGGCTGACTCCTTGGGCGTGCTCGGCATTTGGGTAGAGTTTGGGCCTGGGGGATTGCCACTGGGGGCCTGCACATGACCCCAGCTTCTGTTTGGCACAAGCGGGATGTGGGCTCTTCTGTGCATGTCCACCCGTGAGCTTCAACCAGCCTGGACTCCAGGGTTGGTCAGAAGCCAAGAGAAGCTTTTGAAGATCCCTATGGCTTCAGAGTGCTGGACTTTGTGGTATGTCTGTGTTACAGCAGCTGCAGTTGGGGTGAACAAGTTTGAGCTAGCTAGAAGTTCCTTAGCTCAGGTACTGTCAACATTATAGCTGCAGCAGGAAAGCCACAAAGGAAACTGGTTAAAAACTCTACCCACTGGCCTGAGCTTGGCTCATTCTTGCTGTGGCTGCATTGTCAGCAGTATCCAGCCTCTGTATTTTGAATTCGTCAAGAATGTCTACATGAGCTGTGGTTACAGTAGTGAATGCCAAACATACCCATTGCTCCTTGAAGGAGAAGTGCCATAGTAAATATATGCTGAAGAATAAAGAGCAGTAGAGTTCTGGAGTAAGGACAAATTAGATACATTGGTGCTACCTGATACTACCTGTGGTTTTGATATCCATTCTATTATTTTGGGGTATGGGAGAGTGCAGTGCTGATGCTTGTCCTTAATAGCTTTCTTGTAGACTCAAGGATTGTGCCCATGGTAGAAAATAAAATGGACCATAGTGTATTTACACATCCACAACGCACAGTCCTTGACCTGTCTTATCCTGCAGACTGTACTCAATCTTCCACTGTCTGGGAGAGTACTAATTGCCAACTGTTGATGAAGTACACATGTTAGCAGTTAAATGTTATGGATGAGTGTAGGCTGGTATTTGACCCCTTGCCCTGTCCTTTTTTAATTTATTCATATAGACATAGGCAGTGAATTCTGTATCTTTTTACCAGTTCTGAGTATTGTCTATGACTTTCCAGGATTTGTCCCTGAATCATTTTTGTATTTTATAATTCCACTACAAATTGGCTTTTTTATCCCTGTACGCTCTCAATATGTAGACAGATACACCACTGAACTCAGAAAGACCAAATGGCTGCAGCAGCAGTACTAAGTAGCTCATTGGCTTTGTTAAAGATGAGTGGTTCAATTTTAGTGGAATGATTAAAAAAGAAAACTGGTTTGCTGAAGGAGATAAGGTGGAACCCACCAATCAATGCAGTTTACAAATAAATGTATATTTTTCTGTTATTTGAAATCACTAACCAATAATAGGTAAAATCACTTATGCATTTGGCATAATACTGGAATATTCGGATATTAAATAATGTGCATGGTAGGAGGCAGGCTTTTTAAAAGACACCTTGCCAGGGCAAGCATCATATCCAGGGGTTTCCTTTGTAGTGAGGAAGGAGAAGCCAAATTCAGTGATATATGTTTATTACTTGGCAGTGGGAATGCAACACTGTGCCATACTTTTATCGAAAAACATGAGCAAAATTCGATATCTCATTACTTTCTTACAGATTTAAATTAACTTTTTCAATTTGTAGTTTATTAATTCTTTCAGTCTTTTTTTTGGTGGAAGACTATTTTCTGTCTCATTTAAAAGAAGTAAGAAATACTTGCATGGGAGAGCTGCCAAAAAAGTTAGAATCATAGAATAGTTTGGGTTGGAAGGGACCTTTAAAGGTCGTTTAGTCCAACCCCCCTGCAATAAGTAGGGACATCTTCAACTAGATCAGGTTGCTCAGAGCCCCGTCCAACCTGACCTTGAAGGTTTCCAGGGATGGGGCATCTACCACCTCTCTGAGCAACCTGTGCCAGTGCTTCACCACCCTCAGCGTAAAAATTTCTTCCTTCTATCTAGTCTAAATCTACGTCCCTTTAGTTTAAAACCATTGCCCCTTGCCCTGTCACAACAGGCCCTGTTAAAAAGTTTGCCGCCATCTTTTTTATAAGCCCCCTTGAAGTACTGATAGGCTGCAATAAGGTCTCCCTGAAGCCTTCTCTTCTCCAGGCTGAGGAACCCCAACTCTCTCAGGCTTTCTTCACAGGAGAGGTGTTCCATCCCTACCTGATCATTTTCGTGACCCTCTTCTGGACACACTCCAACAAGTTGAGCAATAATGTTCATGATTCTTTTCTCTGAGCAAATACTAGACACTTTTGGCACTCTTGTGTTGAAGGTGCCATGTTTATAAAACCAAAAATTTTTTAATACATCTAAGTGTATAGAAAGGGAATGGCATTTCATGCTGTTTTCTGATGAAAGTCTAGACCACATTCTGCCTATGAAAAATTGCCTTTCAGCATTGATTTGTAATTCAGTTAATGCATGCAGTTCCTAAATAGGTGAAGTATTGTCCTAAACCATTAGCGTTGTTTCTTCATGTAGGTAATGTAAAGGGAGATCCTGCCATTTTGGATTAGTCCTTTCTCTAATGTGGTTACATTTATCCTGGGTGCTTCATGAACAAGGGGCATATTTCATAACCCTTCTAAGCATTACTGTAAAAAGCAAGTTACACTTGCCAGTGCTATTTATTTCACAGATTTTCACAGAATCATTTTTATTTTGTTTGGAAGTGACCCCTGGAGACCATCTAGTCCATCCTTCTGCTTGAAGCAGGACTGTTAGCAACTCTAGATCAAGTCAGCTGTGGTTTTGTCTAGCCAGTCTTGAACACCTCTAAGGATGGAGGTTCCACCTGTGTGATTAATGTATTCCAGTGCTAAACTATCTTTCTAGTGAAGAAATTTTTCCTCATGTCCATCAATCTTCCTAAGTGCAACTACTCCCTGTTGCTCCTTGTTTTGCCATCGGCCGTATCTGATAAAAGCTTATGTCCATTGTCATTGTAGCTACCTGTCAAGTAGCTGTAGGCTGTTATTAGACCTACCCTTAGATCACCCCCTTTGCCAGACTAAACAAGCCCAGCTCCCTCACCCTCTTCTAATGGGTCAAGTACTGACCATCTTTATAGCCTTCTACCAGATTCTCTTCAACTTCTCAGCATTCTTCATGAACTGCAAAGCCCCAAACTAAACAGCTTTCCAGATACAGCATCTTCAATGCAGCAACTCCCTTGACCTGATGGCCACACTTTTCTTAACGTAGCCCAGTATTGGCTTGCCACCTTCACAGGGAGACTGCACCACAGCTTATATTCACATTGGCATCCACCATGGCCCCTGGTCCTTTCAGCAGGGCTGTGACTCAGGCAGCCAGTTTCCAGCTGTACTTGTGCATGAGGTTATTCTTCCCCAGGTGCAGAGCTTTGCAACTCTCCTTATTGAGCTTCAGGAAATTCCTGCTGGCCTAGTTCACAAGTTTCTCAAGACTGCTATGTATTAAAACTCTACCACTCAGTGTATCCATTTTCCCTCCATTTGGTACTGTCCTCACGTTTTCTGGTAAGTGCATTCTTCCTCATCACCCAGGTCGCTGATGAAGATAAGGAATGTTGTCAAACCCAGAAGAAACTCCGTGATTCCCTTCTTGTTATTGACTGCCAACTGGACTTTGAGCCATTGACTACTGTGAGCCCAGCGTCCAGCCAATTTTCAGCTCATCTAACAGTCCACTCAGCCCACAGTTTCTCAAATTCCAAATCAGTGTTGTGGGAGGTTGTGTGAAAAGCCTTATGAAAGCCAAGGTGTATCATATCCACTGCTCTCCCCTGGTCCATACAGCTAGTCATTTCATCATAGAAGGCAATCAGGCTGGTCAAGCATGATTTGCACCTGGTAAATCCCTGCTAACTATTCCTGATGAACTTCTTGTCCTTCATGGTCTTGAAAATCTATTCCCTTTTATCTTAATATGAGTTGGTGGAGAAAAGATGCATTCTCTTTGAGACAAAGGCACAAAAATGCAATGTTCTACTGGCAGCGGCAGAGGTGTTTCATCTCCAGAGGAGAGAAGCAGGGATAACCTGCTTTATTAGTATAGATAACTTCTATTTTAATGAGGAAGAGACGTAACCCCATAAATGCTAGAGATTAGACTGTTTGGCTAAGGTAAGATTTTTCCAGGAATATAGTGATACCTTAGGAAACTTATCTACCTTGGAAGAGACTCCTAGAAATATTATAAAGTCTATATTTGTAATTCACTTAGGAAACATTATACTACATGGTAGATCCAGAAGAATTATCTAAATTATAATTATAGCACCTGAGTTATGAAAATGAATGAGTAAATCTCCAGATCTTTAATAAAAACTATCATAACTTTCTCTATTTTGGATAAAATATTGACTAGAGATCATGAAATTAAAAGTTAATCAGTTCCTAAGTAAATCATTGGGCACGTGAGGTGAGAAAGTGTAACCCCTTTTGAGGGAGAAATATACTGTCTGAATATCTAGCAAGTTATGATTTTATTCTTTAGTATATTTAAAATTCACCTTCCAAAATAACTTTAGGGAAACTCCTTAGTTCCAGCTCCATACTCTTTAATTAATTCCTTTCTTACTTTCTCCTATGCCTGTATTAAGGTAGGCAGAAACTATCATTCAGAATATATGAAGACAACTGCACAAATGCATATCAAG
Source organism: Aptenodytes forsteri (assembly GCF_000699145.1). Classification (NCBI taxonomy): domain Eukaryota; kingdom Metazoa; phylum Chordata; class Aves; order Sphenisciformes; family Spheniscidae; genus Aptenodytes; species Aptenodytes forsteri. The sequence continues at coordinate 321,741 of NW_008795045.1, read as the reverse complement.
TCCTAGGTAACATTCCAATTTCAACAAAGTCCTGATCTACTGTGCTACTACAGCATTTGACGATTCCAACTTAGGGGTCCATATCACTATTTTTGGTTGCTCTATGAAGGATTTGGTTCTTAACTTCAGCTACATTTGTTGCAGTTAGGTTTAAATGAGTTAAAAGAAAGTAAGCCCCCAAAAGTTTGCTTGGACTCTTTAAATCAGAACTCGGAGAGACCAGATCCATTCTATTTTCCTAGGAAATATCTGTCTTTGCTTCAGTAATTTTCTGCCAGACTTGCACAGTCCTGGGACTTCACCAAGTTTGTGCTAGGAGTGCTTAGTATATTTTTTCTACTCTTCAAAGGAGAAAAGAAGACTGATTGGTTTCTGCATTGGTATTTGCAGGTGAGGATGTCACTGGATGCCATGGCTTTTTTTTTTAAACAAGGGTTTCCGGAGAGGAGAGAATTTTTCTTCAATAGCAGAGTGAGTGAAAAATTTCTCTGCATATGTTGCTTTTCCTGGGCAACCTATGCTAGCGGACCCAACGTGAGCAGGAGCATTGGACTAGACATCTTTAGAGGTCCCTTCCAACCTCAACAATTTTGTGATTCTGTGATTCAGCTGTGATTTCTGATTTTGACTGGTCAAGGGGTTATATGATGTAGCATATTCTGGAAAAGAATTGTACGACTGTCTCATGACAGTACTTGCAAGAAGTCCAGAACCTTGACATAGAGAAATCTCGAGACCTCCTATACTAGACAGCCAATATAATCATAGCATCATAGGATAGTACAGTTTTGAAGGGACCTAAACAGGTCTTTAGTCCAACCTCCTGTTCAAAGTAGGGTCAGCTATGAGATCAAACCATATTACTCAGGGCTTTATCCACTTCTGCCTTGAAAATCTTCAAGGAAGGAGACTGCACAACCCTTCTGAGTAACCTGTTCCAATGCTTGTCTCTCCTCGTGGTGAAAAAAAAAATTCCCTTTAGCCAGTCTCAATCTCTCATTTCAGCTGATGCTTGCTGTTTCTCTTCTTCCTACCGTGCATCACCATGAGGAACCTGGTTCCATTGTCTTTGTGACCTCCATGTAGATATTAGAAGGCTGCAACAAGGTTCCTCTGAAGCCTTCTTGTCTCCAGGCTGAACAAGCCCAATTAGCTCAGCCTCTACTAATGGTGCAAATGCTTCAGACCCCTGACTGTCTTGGTAGCCCTCCACTGAACTCTGCTGATCTTGCTCCAGTTTATCAATGTCTGTCTTGTATTGAGGAGGCAAAACTGGATGCAGTATTTGAGATGTGGTCAAACAAATGCTTTTATCTACTAGCTATGCTCCTGATAATACAACCTAGGATACCGTGACTTTTTTTTGCTGCCAGGGCATACTGTTGGCTGTCTACCTGAGGTCCTTTTCAGTAGAGCTGTTCCCCAGCCAGTCAATCCCCTGCCTGCATTGTTGCAAGGGCTTATTCCTTCCCAGGTGCAGGAATTTGAATTTGTCCTTGTTGAAATTCATAAAGTTCCTGCTGGCCCATTCCTCCAGTCTGTCTAGGTCCCTTTTGACAGAAGTCCTGCTCTTAAGCATATCAGCTGTTTCTCCTAATTGGTGTCATCTGCAAATTTGATAAGAGTGCATGCAACCACTTTACTCCAGTTCGTTGGTAAATATATTAGAAAGGACAGGTCCCAGGAGAGACCTCTGTGGTACTCCACTTGTTACTAGCCTCCAAGTACAGTATGATGGGCTATCTACTATCTTATGAGCCTGATCATCCAAGCAGTTTTTTTCCTGTCTAATTGCCTACCAATCCAGATCATAACATCATAACTTGCATACAAGAATATTGTGAGAGACAGAGTGAAGCATATTTCTAAAGTTGAAGGTAAATGACATCCACTGCTCTTTCTTCATCCATAAACCTACTAATTTTATCCTAGACGACAATCTACTCTTTGTAAATCTGTGCTGACTGTTCCCAGTCACCTTATCTACTTCATGTGCCTAGAAACATGCTTGAGGAGGACTTTCTCTGTGATTTTTTCCAGTGATAAAAGTGAGACGTGGAGTTCCCTGGGTTTACCTTTTGGCTTTTTCTGAAGATGGATACAACATTTGCCCTTCTCCACTCATGCGGGACCACTAGATCTCCATGAGCTTTTGAAGATAATAGAGAGCAGCCTTGCAAGGGCGTTGGCCAGCTCTCTCTGCACTCTTGGGTAGAGCCTGTTGGATCCCATGGACTTGCAGGGGTTGAATTCTCTCAAGTAATCCCTAACTGAGTCCTCATGCATGGCTGGTAGGTCTCCATGACCCCTTTCACTAATCTCAGAGGTATGGGAGACCTTGGTGAAGACTGAGGCAAAGATGACATTGAATACCTTAGCCTCAGCTGTGTCTGCTGTTGCTAAATCACCCATCTCATTCAGCAGCCCATATATTCCTTGTTCAGCCTTATAGCTGTTTTTCGACTTCTAGTCTCCAATGACATGTTGCCTTTCAGTGAAGCTATTGTAAATCCATGTACTTCTACTGGAAAAAAGGTAAATGTGAAGACCTTTAACTAGGTGTTACAGGGTTTACAAGTAGCAGGTAAAATTTTATTAAGTGACTGTGAAACTTGGAAGATTTAAACCAAAAACTATCACGTGCTCCTGTTTACAGCTCTTGCTGATGGTGTTGTGCAAGTTGTGATGGCTGTAGGGATGCCACCAGCCTTGACTGTCCCTGTCCAGCCTTGCCCCAGCGATGCCACAGCAGGTCCTGTCTCCAGCTTGCCACAGCCCTCTGCCCTGCCCAGCCATGGGTCCCACCAAGCTGGGCCCACATCCTAGCCCATCCTCAGCCCATCTCCATCCTCAGGGAGGTGCCCATGCCCAGGGCCTGGGGGTTCCCCAGTGCCTCCCAGCTGCCCTGCTCCTGGATGGGGCGATGGGACAGACCCTGACTGTGGGGCCCTGCTGGCTCCGTACCCCTTGGGGAGCCACTGGCTTTTGCTGCTTCCTGACCCAAGTCGTCTTTCCAGTA
>NW_008795045.1:317326-318615 GCF_000699145.1 Aptenodytes forsteri | reverse complement strand
TTTTTGCCAAGTTGTGATGGCTGTAGGGATGCCACCAGCCTTGACTGTCCCTGTCCAGCCTTGCCCCAGCGATGCCACAGCAGGTCCTGTCTCCAGCTTGCCACAGCCCTCTGCCCTGCCCAGCCATGGGTCCCACCAAGCTGGGCCCACATCCTAGCCCATCCTCAGCCCATCTCCATCCTCAGGGAGGTGCCCAATGCCCAGGGCTGGGGGTTCCCCAGTGCCTCCCAGCTGCCCTGCTCCTGGATGGGGCGATGGGACAGACCCTGGCTGTGGGGCCCTGCTGGCTCCGTACCCCTTGGGGAGCCACTGGCTTTTGCTGCTTCCTGACCCAAGTCGTCTTTCCAGTAAGGTCTTTTGGGGATCTACTCTTATTTTACTCCAAAAGCAATCGATACCAACTTTTCTGAAAAAAACTGTCTTCTCATGAAATGAGAGCAAATTTAAATATTCAGTATTAAACAGTAATTGGTCAGGTATTTCACATAAGATCTTAATACATTACCCCAGAATACTCTGGTGTGTATTTCTAAATGCATTTATTCTGCATATTAATCATATCTATAAATTCTGATGCAGGAAAATAGGGGACATTACTGAAGTTAATCAGGGACAAAGGACCAGTATGACAAGGACACTATGACAGAAGAGTGGTAATGAGCCACTAGGTTTAATTATGTGGGTTTTTAATTTAAGAAATGATGCAACATTTCTATATATATTGACTTTTTTTTTTCTAAAATGCTCTGGAGAAATGAGAAATAGCAAGAATGCATGGATGAGGGGAAATTGAGTGTCTTAAGAAACAAAAAAAAGAGATTGTTGATAATGTTCAAGCTTTAATGTGTTAAAATTCAAAGTGGCAAAGATTTTAAATGCACTTTCCTCTGCATATAGCCTCATACATTGCAATGTGTAAGATTACAGTTTCCCACATCAGGACATATGGATTTAAAATAAATGGGGGAAAAACCCTTTTCTTTTCAGAATTAGTAATCTGAAACTTTTTGTATGAGCTGGATATTTTTCTTATACTTCAAATGGTGCTCCTTATCTGTATTTGTATTGTAGGTTTCCTCGATAACTCTTACAAGATTTGCAGTGTATAGAGAGAGTATGTTTATTTCCTATCTTCTATTGTGCACAATACACATAAGGCAGATTGAGTATCGTGCCATTTCAGTTACTCTTAATTTCACCATGAGACCTTTTTTTGCAGATGATGGTCTCAATTGGATCTTGTTAGGTCGTGCAGAGAAGAAATGAGAAAGGCAAAAGCCCGGCTAGCA
>NW_008795045.1:301521-317275 GCF_000699145.1 Aptenodytes forsteri | reverse complement strand
ACGTGAGGAAAAATTTCTTTACTGAAAGAGTGGTGAAACATTGGAACAGGCTGCTCAGGGAAGTGGTGGAGTCCCCATCCCTGGAAGTATTTAAAAGACATGTAGATGAGGCACTTAGGGACATGGTTTAGTGGGCATTGTGGTGTTGGGTTGACGGTTGGACTCGATGATCTTAGAGGTCTTTTCCAACCTCAATGATTCTATGATTCTATGATTCTGTGATTCTAATTGTCTGTCCTGTTGCTGCCTTTCTCTTCAGAACTTTTTGAGCTTTTTGCCAGGTTCTACATCTTCTGTCTCAACAGAGTATCTTGAGGACGCTGCTGAAGATTACCTTTTGGTTTTGTTTGACAGTCACTTTCCGAGCCACTGCCAGAGCAACATATTAGCTGTTTGTGTTGTCTAGGAAATCTACTGCATTTTGTGTTGCTGCTTCTCAGTTAAGCCCTCTGCCGGGAAAGGGATGGAATCCAAACCCAGGAGAACTTGCTGAAAAAGGCCAAGGGAATGTCTTCAGATCTTAGACCTCCCTCTTGACTCATTCACCTTCTTTGATGATGCCACATGTTTTGCAGTGCTAACTACGGTTCTTGTACTCTAAAACAAGGACCTTTCCTTAAACAAGTCAGTTATCATATTGCCTTTTTTGCACTGATCTAGCTAATACTGAGACGTCTCAACCTCTAGTAGTAATGATGAAGGCAGATAGGCTAGATAGCCTGGCCTTTTGACTTTGGAAGTGCTTGTGACCCCTGTGCTATGACCACTATGCACCACTCATGCCTTTCTGATGGCAGTGCTTAACAGGAGATAGAATAAGGGCAAGCTTTAAAATGCTCTTGATGATAGGATATCTTCATTGTGTCGTCCTTGAATGCTAAAAGCTCCACACTCACCTTAGCTAGGTTGATGCATGCAAACAGATAACAGAAGGATTTTTCTTATTGGGAACCTCAGCTGGGCCTGTTAATTTGCAGTGTTCAGTGATGTGCTGCTCATAGAATAACTCTTCTGGTTGTGCGCCTGTTGCCCGCATGCACAAATGGGTTCAGGGATGCATCTGAGCTCTACTGATCTTCTTGAGACAGAGGTTTTCTTCTTTCCTTCTCACCCTGCCCTGGGACTTGGCCTGTCTGGCACAGTGTGCCTGATTTTGTCCTCTGAAAATGAAACAAAACAGAAAAAGCCCCATCAGTATCAAAATCTTCTTACACAGCTTCAGAATAAGCCTTTCTACCTATAAGTAGGCTCCTGAAGAAGGAGGAGCTGTTTCTCAAAGTCACAATGTCCCTGCAGTTCCTATTGATTTCAGTAGTATTTGTGGGTGCTCAGCAGTTCTCTTTTGCTTGCTGACCGTACACGCATGGGCTCAATCATGCTCAGCTGCATGATGAGACAAGCTATAGAGAAAAAAAAAATCCCCAAACCTTACTCTTACCTTCATTTCCTCTTTCAAACGCAGGTGATGAAAGGCCTGAATTAATTACTGGAGAAGCTGCAGAACACCCAAGAGCATGTCTTGATTCATTTAAGAACAATTAGATGTAGCACAACTCATGGAGAATGACACTGAAGCGGGCAACTCTTAGGTAGCTAATAATAATTTTTCACTAGACACTCAAAATTATGCACATTTGTATTACCTTTCTTCACTGTATGCAGTGCAGTGGATCAGAGTCAGACTTCAATATGAGGATTGCAAAATTATCTCCAGTGCTTTTTCCTTTTTTATTCATTAGGATCTGCCACTCTTAGCAAACAGTGCAACATTTTTCAAGAGTCTTCCTCCTTCCTCTTCCCCTGTGTGTGATATGCCTTTTGGGCTCCTTCCCCACCCCTTATTGATTTAGATATTGAAATGATGAAGTTCAGAAGCCTGGTAACTTCCTTACTGGTGGGGCAGAAGAAGTCATTATGAATGTTTCTCTCTGCATAACGCTGTGAGGTGGGGTCTCTGCTCTCCTGTACTATCCCTTTTGTAGCTTAGGTCTGAATAAAGATGTGCTTGAACATATGATGCACATGCATCAACTACGCATAAGAACCTCAGCCTATGCATAAATGCAAGTTGCTGAGTGCTTAGTATTTGGTGGTTTGGGGTTTTTTATAACAATAAAATAAACTGAGAGTAAGAAATTTCTGAGGTGCCAGTTTGATTTCTGCTGGAAGATTCTAGTCCCAGAGTGTTAACTGTCCTCGCACTAGAGAGCAAAACTTTGGTGACAGAAGTAATAAATATACTATGGGTGGGTAGTGGATTAATTGATTAGGTGCTCATGGAACAAAGTTTCCTTCCTAAGGCCCTACAGCAGTGGCCATAGCTTTTCTCTAAACAAGGTTTCTGCCAGTCCAGAATTGAAGGGATTTTCTTCAATTCTCTAGAATTGAGAATTGTTTACAATTTGTTCTTACACTATTCCTCTAAGTTTTCTCCTTCTGTCTGTTACTAATTAATTTTGTTAATGGCTAGAGTTGCCTGGGAGCAGATGTTGTCTCCTTAACCCTTTATCAGACTTGTTGAATTTGATGAATGACACAGAGTCTGTTTTTTGCTTCCTGCTTGGCTGGACAGGTTCTCTGCTATTTTCCACTCTCAGATAACTTTATCACTCTAGACGACTCTTCCCGGTCTAAAGGCTGGGATCTAGACTCACATATGTCTGCCTGGACTCTGTATATGAAGCAAAGTCTATTTATTGTGTTTATTTTCTTATGTGGTGGGTTGACCCCGGTTGGAAGCTAAGCTCCCACCCAGTCTGGTGGGTTGACCCCGGTTGGAAGCTAAGCCCCCACCCAGTCGCTTGCTCAGTACCCCCAGTGGGATGGGAGAGAGAATTGGAAGGGCAAAAGTGGGATAACTCGTGGCTTGAGATAAAGGCAGTTTAATAGGTGAAGCAAAGCTGCGGGCCTAAGCAAACCAAAATAAGCAGTTCAGTCACTACTTCCCATCGGCCGGCAGATGTTTAGCCACTTCCAGGAAAGCAGGGCTCCATCACGAGTAACGGTTCCTGGGGAAGACAAATGTGGTAGCCCTGAATGTTCCCCCTTCCGCCTCCTTTTCCTGAGCTTTTATTACTGAGCATGACATTATATGGTATGGAGTATCCCTCTGGTAAGTTCGGGTCAGCTGTCCCAGCTGTGCCCCCTCCCAACTTCTTTCTCACCCCCAGCCTACTTGCCTGGGGGGGCAGAGTGGGAAACAGGAAGGACCCTCCCCCCCAAACCAAAACCTCAATGCTGTACAAGCACTGCTCAGCCATAGCCAAAACAGTGGTGTTTTAGTCACAAATTCACAAATCCAAAACACACTACCATACGGGCTGCTATGAAGAAAACTAACGTCATCCCAGCCAGACCCCGTATATCTTGCTAAACTTGTGAGTCAAACTCAGTATGTGCAGACTGATTTAATTAAGATATTCTTGGTCTGATCCACAATCATTAATAATTTAAATTAAAACTCAGCTTTTTTTTTTTATAACGTGTATTTTATTTTGCCTTAAATGGTTGATAAATGGTATTAATGTTGGATTTATGTTTCAGAACTACTGGGAAAAAAGCATGTGTAAATATTAGTGTTGCCTTCTTCATTGACTGAGTTGTGTTTAGCTCTGATCAAGGCCTCCTCCTCCTGAACTGGAGCACTCTGCCACTGTGGGCATGTTTGTCTTGTTTATATGGCCATGCACTGCGAATAAATCCACTGAAACTAATGGCACTTCACTAGTTCAGATGTGGTGTAAAATAGATGTGGATCAAGCTTCCTCTGCAGTCGTCACAGGTCATGCCAGCTATAGTTTTTCAGGCCTTGAAGAAGCAGAAATGGCTTTCAGTGCTAAACTCTTGGTAAAGAAATCTCTCTGCCAAACTTGAAGTAATGCAGCCTAGTTCTGGAAAGATGCTCATTTAGCATTTCCTTAATTCAAAGATCCTCAGCAGGTAAAATAGGAAAAGAGAAGACAGACCAACAGGATTTATCAGGGAAAAGAGGAAAACTTGAGTTTTGGGAGAAGGTAAAATACCATAGTTTTAATTAAAACAGTAACTTGTGTCATTTGTCCTGCATGTAATTCATGCATAGTTCTGATTCTTTTATGTTCCCTTAATTTAGGGATACATGATATACTTCCATGGCTGTGTTTTTAGTGTTTGGGATTACAAAGATTAGTCCATCCCCTGAAGCAGGATTAGTATTAACTTTAAGGAATGCCTAGCAGTGCTCTCTGCGAGCAGATGGCTTTCAGATGTTTTGCTTTCTAGATGATGAGGTGGCTCAGAAATTAGAGAATCAAAACTGAAAGAACAGAGCATCTTTCTTACTATTTATCAAAGTGTCACCAATACTGTGAGAGAAAAAATCTACCTCAGACCTGAGAGAAATACAAGACACTGCTAAAATGAAAAGACACACAGTAAAATTTCAGCTTTATCCTGTAGATAATATCCAGTATTCCTAAGGTAACTGCTAGCTCAGCAAGACTCAGGAAGATCTGGAAGTTTTGCAGTAAGGAAGGAAATGAGATTAAGACAGTCATTACTTTGGACTCCAAAGGAGTTGCCAGATTACTGCTCAGCCTGTCACCGTTGTGAAGCGGGGGATTTTTCTCATGCTTGAGAGGAAAACGAGAAGGGAATGTGCTTGGTTCCCTGTTCTTTATGCAAGTGTTATTGTCTGAAACTTTAAATTCATTATGGATTTTTACTGGTGAACAGGGAAAAGAGCAATACAGAGCCATGCAAGATAGATAGAGGTATTTAAAGGGAAGCAACTGGCCTCTGGTATGGACAGCTAACCAACAGGCTGAGGCTCAGTTGTGTTTTGGCTAATCTGGAGTATTTTGTAAAACCACAATTGAGTTTTGAATTTGTAGGTCATAATATGTTACTATTCTTGTTGGATAACGAGTGGGCAAGTGAGCAGCATAAATGTTGTTACAGCAAGCCATTTGCTTGGCCGAATGTCAGTCTGGAACGAGTGGACAAGGGAAGCAGGACAATGTTTATGGAAAGAGAGGGAATAAATGTGCTCCTGCAGAAAAGGGCTTTTTTATTTTTGAGTATGTCTACCCCTGCTTCCCTTCTGAAGAGTAAGAGCAACGTAAAGGTGGTGAGCTGGCTTCCATCATAGCCACAGTGAGCAGCAGTCCAGCTGGGGAGACCTGCTGGCCTCCACAATTGCACTGTCAGTGTGATTACTTCAGCTTTGCAAAAAGCTTAGTAACTGATTAAAAAGTTAGAAGCCATCTACAGTACCAGCCTTGAAGAGCCATAAGCAGGATAGCCTAGTCATTGGAGGGCTATCTGTAAGTATTGTGGACTTAATCATTGGACTTCTACAGGCGATAGTTCCTTTTTCTTTCCTTCCTGTAAGACAATGTGTGTTTTACGAATTCGTGCTCTGTTATCGGGAACATCCCAGTGATGCGATTTTAGCTTCCTAGATATATGAGTGGGCAGGCATTTGGTCTGATGATTTTTGGTTTTTATTGTTGTTTTTCAGAGCATTTTATAACTAGTTGAATTTGGGCCTTTTTGCTGCAAATTCTGTATAGTCATTCTTCTTTAAAAAGAACAATTACTCATTTTGCATGAACTAGTAGCATTTTGCGTCGCCTTTTTACACTGAAGTATCTGACTCTTGATGGTAAATGGAAATTTGAATTCCTGGTATCTCCAAACTTTTACCTTTGAGGTCCTTTTATTGCTGGAATTTATGGAACACACATTCTGAAATTTTTTTAGACTTTAGAAGAGTTTTTGAAACTCTGCTAAATTTCATGAAAATTCTAGAAATTGGACAGAAATGCCCCAAATTTTCCTTGATAATTCACTCTCAGTTTCCAGTTATCTGTCACTGAGAACTTGTGAAATCTCCTAAAGTTTACCTTATCTAGTAAAAATCACAGCATTTCCAGTTCTTCATATTCAGTGGTCCCAATAGTGGAGTGTATTGGAGTAAGCTACAGTATATTGTAAAAATATGACATAAAGCAAATGAGAAAATTTAAATTCTTCTAATGAAACAATTAAACAATATAGATATAAAACCTCAGGCAAATTAAAAAATATAAAGGTTCCCATAGTAACAATTACTTGGCTATGCTGAGTGATTTATATTATATAACGTTGTTGTTAGTAGTAATACATGCATACAATTATATGTAAAGTGTATTCAGTGTAGTAAAATTAATATTGCTCTGGGAACCATAACTCTTTATTTTCTTGACCTCTGCATATTTAAATGTTTACCCCTAATGTTGCATTAAGTCTGTTTTAATTTTCTTGGATTTTCAAAAAAAAAGAAGTGCTGAGGAGGTGGGGCAGGGGTGGGGAGCAGAGAAACACAGCTAAGCTGGTGATACAATTATATGCCTTAAAAGAAATGAAAGTAAACTAGGCTTTAATGCTGTAGGATTGTGTGTTTTGTGTTGGCGTTATGACTTCTCACTTTGTGGTTCCCTGGTAAGTGGAATCATGTTGCACAAGAAACACACAAGCAACTGGTCAACAAGAAACGCTGTGAAATGATTTTTTATATGGCAACGGGTGTAGCGAATCTCTTAGAATTCCATCATTTTAAACTGTATTGTAACAAATGTCCATCAGTTTTCACTGATACTTAACCTGAATTACTGAACTGGATATGGGATCTCTAAGAGTGCAGAGGAACGAACTGTGAATGGATTTGCTTTCAGCTTTCTAGCTGTAGTTCACGTGAATTTTGATAGGGTCTACACTTGTATAACCTAACCAAAATTGTGTTTGTCCTGTTGTATTTCTTTCTTTGCACAGTTAACAGGAAGTAATGATTCTATATAGAATGAAAAGAAACAAAATAATATCATTTATGCAGATGGTTTCTTAAGTGTTACAGTTTTCCTAATGGTTAATTCCATGAAGCTTAGATATATTGCTTTTATGCACTGGATATAGTACCTTACCATTCGCTCAAATGGGGCCATTTGTGACGTAAAGTACTTTTCAACCTGAAAAATAGTACAGAACATTGCTCTGAGCTGATCAGTGAACATTGTTCTTTACAGCGTTACATTTGTTGGTACAGGTAAAATAACATCTTCCTTTGTATCTTGAAGTACAAGAGCAACATACAATCAAATACTTTACTGATTTTTTTGATAGCTAAATCTCAGAGTTCAGGGATTTGTTAGTCTATGTGTTTCCCTATCTTTTCTCCATTTTTGGTGTACTCATAACACTTAGCCTTGCCCTTTTTTTGCACAACTAGACAAAAAGCATCACGACACAGGTATCAACTGTCATGTTGATGACTGTTAAAATAAAGAGTTCAGTACCTCAATACTTTTATATACATAATATTGATTAAATGAAAGCCAGCCCTGCGCTTTGAGCATTACACGTAAAACCACTTGTCACAGTAATTTAGATCCTTAGAAATGTGCAGAGTGAGTGGACGTGTAGGGTAGAAAAGGACAGATTAGAACAGGGACTCTTGAATTTTCAGACAGTGTCAGATGCAGACCGGAGATCCCACTTTTTACCCCAGATCCAGAGTTTAGAGCAAAATCTGCATTTGGGGACTCTGGTTCATCTTTGCTTTCTGTAACAGACATGTTCTTCCTCTTTTGCAGATGGAGAGGATCCTAATACGCCATAGGTGACCTTAAAGCCTGCATTCTCTACAAGGACAAGAGGATGTGTCATTGGGCTTACAATCTGATTTGAAAAAAAGCCACAAAATTAAAGCAGGGAGAAGGGAACAGCTCATGATTGCATAGAAATTAGATGTCTTAAACATTTATGTTTGAAGAGAGATCCTAGTTACTTCACCTTCCATCGGAAGCCAATGACCAGTGGTGGGTAACTAGCCCAGAAGCCAGTCTTGGGGCAGGAGCTGAAAGGAACCTGTGTTACCCCTCTTTTGTTCTACCGATGGTGTTTCACCGCTGGTCACACCATTTTCTTCTATGTTATGTCTTGGCTTTACACTTAAACTATTTCTTTGTCACCAATAATCGCCTTTGCTCCACAAAGATAAAATATCTGGCCTGGCTTTTGAAGTTGCTTTATGCATAAGGGTAGCTGGCTGTGTTATGTGTATAGGATAGAGTTGAGGCTCTAGATTAACTCAGGACACAATGTGCCTACATTTTTTTTAGGGCAGGCAGAATGTTTCATGTGCTCAAAGTCTACCAATGCCTGTTGCATAATCTCCCAACAAATTATAGACAAGTTTCTTTTAAGCTATTAGGAAATCATCCTTGAACGATCTCTTTGGAGAAACAAGCAAGTAGAGTGAGGTTACAGTAACACATATGAACCTTTGCTATGGGATGCTCTTGCTTGAGGTGGGCTCAGCAGATGGTGGCTGCCCAGTTTGTAAACTCTTCAGTAGAGTCGTGGACTATTCTGTGGGAGAGAGACTGAGCTTTCAGGAAGAGAGAAATGAGGCTGAGGCGCTGTGAGAAATGGACTGCAATCTCTTCACTTGTTGGCTATAGCTAGAATTGTATGTCTTTTATTTTGCCCAAGTCAGCTGCTGAAGCAAGGGTTAGGACCCAGTGTGGTGAATCAAAATGGAAAAATAAATAATAATAATTAAAAAAAACTGAATAAAAAGACAGGAAAATGCTTTGGTGATTGAAAGAATTTTTTGCAACCTTAAACAGGCTATTTATTTTGTGTACTTGAATAAAAGCAAGGATAATATATGACTTCATTGCAGAAATAGGAGGTCAGGGAGAAGCCAGTAGCCTGCAGATAGGGGTATTAACCTACATCTGAAACACAAAGTGTCAGTCTGATCCTCTGCCCAGGTAGACTGGTATTCACACCTCCAGAGCGCTCTGTGACTCCCGGGCTAGGACATTCTGGGTGTGATGCTCTCTGCATTATAGCACCCTAGGTGCTGCTGGAGGTCCCTTTTTCACTGACCACTTAAATAACCATCAAATATGGTGAGTGGGAAAGACTAAGCCCATTGCTTAGAGCCTTCTTCTGGAGGAAGGAGACATGTAAGCATGGTTCTTTTCAGAGAGGGGAGAGAAAAGAATCCACATATTTCCCAGCCCTGCTGAATGCATAAAAAATGGAGCTACTGAGCAAAATGTGAGCGCTTACCCTCCTCCACTAGAACGGTGAATCTTGCTGTGGACCTTTTTTAATATGACTTTTATTGGAAATATCCCAAATGAAATATTTTGAAAATTTCAGTCATTTGAAACATTTAAAAAAAACCCCAAAACACAAACCCTAAACAGGGGTGGAAAACCCCCTTGAGGTTACCTAATTTTACCTCTGCCTCTAGAAAGGTTTTTTTTGTTGTTGTTATTTTTGGATGGGAGGATTTTTATTTTGGACAAAAAATGTTTTTTGGTTTTTTTTTATATAGGCACACGATGCACTAAGAAATTGTCCAAACACCACATGTAGAATGTTTTCAGTGAGATAAAATTCTGATGTGCTATGCTGTTTTCTCAAAACCTGAGTATCTATATTGGCTTTAGCAAAATTCTGTTACTTTTTCTGTTAAGGTCTTTGGCTTGCTGTTAGTTTCTGATCAGAAATCCAGATAGTTGAAATAATGCTTTGTGAAATGTTTGGAGTTTTTTATGTCTCAACATGAAAGATATTTTTAGTATTTAAATGTTGATAAGAAATGGAGTGGTCCCACTGGAATAGGTGTTATTATTTAGTTTGTGGACCAAACGATGATTGACATCATTGTTAGTATGTTTTTGAACCAAAGCCTAAAACTCTGTGGTGTCTCTTTTGTGGTAGCATGTCTTAATAAACAACTTGCCTTTATTCATACACCCTCCAGCATAGCTGGTCTCTATTCTGGCTGAGGACTTCCAATAAGAAAACAAGTAACAGAATGCCTTAAGGGAACTATCCTCATGGTGTTTGTTAACTTCCCTAAATTAACTCACCTTCACAAAATATGCTTAGAGGAGAGAAATGGAATATTGTTTGACTGCTGAATGCTGAAAATTCTGCCATTTATAGCTGAGGGATTTGAAGTGTTCAATAAAGAAGTAACCTATTGTAGTTATAATTGTGCACAGCACAGTAAATTATATTAAAGTGATTGCTCACCTAAGGCTGAAATTGCCAGTAATGCATTATTTGGGGTGGTTCTACTAGGAGAATAGTTTTTATGGGCACATTAATGATACCAGGTACAGGAGTAGCCACAAAGCACCAACGCTGAGCATGGTATGCTCTCATAAAATATATGAAGGAGCAAAGGGAGGGGGACAGAGGCAGAAAAGGACCATTAGTTGTGCTATAGTATTGGCAGAAAAACTATACTGATAGATGCATATGGCTCTCCTTTGCTCCAATGTGAGGAGCAATCAGCAGAATGCACTTTCTGGAAGTGTGCTTCTGTGGTGATAAGTCTGTTAACTTCAAGAAAAAACACCCAGAAGAGAGCCATGATTCAAAATGCTCTGCTGGTGATGTCCCTTCTCTCCCAGAGGCACCATCTTCAACATCACTGCCTCTTTGTTCATGAGGCTATTAAACAGAGGAAAAATCAATACGTAATTTATCTTTCCACATGTGGCAGAGTTCAAGAAAGTGAAAGAAACTGATAATAGCTGAAGAAAAAGGCAGTGCTTTTGGTATTGTGCTGGGAAGGAAAATCAGTTTTTATAGGAGAAGTTTTAATGTGCTTTTGCGCCTGTTGCATACATGAAGCCTTATGTGATATCTGGATTTGTGCAGAGGTTCCAGAAAAAATTCAGGAACTGATGTGCACTACTAGGAATGGGAGGTGATAACAATAACTTTCTTCTAATCAAGAGTACAAGCCTCAGAGTATTGATCCAGAACACGTAAAACATGGACTCAGGTCTTCCTCTGTCGGAAGAGGCTTTAAAACTCATTTTTTGCCTTCCAAGAAAAAATTAATTAAATCGTCTCCAGAGAGGCAAGACTGTAAGATGTTTTCAAATTCTATTGACATTATTTTAGTACATATAAATATTTCCTGGGAATTCAGCTGGAAGCCAAGTTCTCTTTTTCAAGGGAGCATTTTGACCACTAGCTTTAGAAAGTCATTCCTATTCACTGTCTCCTTCTGATACCATTTAAATACTTAAATAAAGCAGAACTACTTCAGCAGGAAAAGCTGACGGACAGCCATCTCAAAATATCCAACAGGTTGGTAAGTAAGGCACTCTTCAGGAAGCCATAGCGTAAACCATACACACTGCTGATTTTTCATCTTTTTTTTTTTTTTTTCAGTAAAGTGTTGTCTGTGCAACCTTGAATGAACTGCTTGATGTTTGTAGAGCTGAGCTGTAAGTGTTCGTGGTTCTTTCTCAGACTCCTCACCTGGCTTTCTTCGGCTTGTTTGCTATGCAGTGGGATGTGGCAGGCCCTTTCGGGACCAAGCACTTTTGCAGGTGCTCTGCAGACTCCTTGCATTCATGCTTTCACCTGTTTGCTAAGGTTTTCACCTATGCTCCTTACCCTGAGGTCCACTGATGGATCAAAGTTGCTATGCAGTAGAGCAGTTTATAGGCAAAGGGCTTGTAGCCTGGACTTCTGATCTAAGACTAAACTTCAGCCAGATGGGAAGGAAGGACTATTAATAGATAAATGCTGAAGAGATGAGCAGGTTTTCAAAGATGGAATACTTTTGTTTTTTCCTTGCTGTTTCAGAAGCTTGCCACTTAAACTGTTTTTCTTTTTTAGTGAAAAGCTGTGCGTATATAACAGTGCGTACAGGTTTGTTTTTGCACAGCAATATGTATTTGTCATGAGTTACACTGTTATCCTCACAGGAAGCTATCATGAAAGCACGATGAATTACATCTATCTAACATGTACAGTAATGGGTTTAGATATAAAGTAGGGAACAGGATGCATTTGTCGATACCAGACGTTGATTTACAGTCATGCCCTGGTATCGTTATGACTCTTTGCACTTAGAACCATGGAGTCAGTTTAGGTTTGGAAGGGAACCTTGGAGGTCATCTAATCCACCCCCCTGCTCAAATGCAGGTAATTTCATAGTTAGATCGATCAGGGTTTTATACAGGTGAGTTTGAAAGCTTCCAGTGATGAAAATTTCACAGCTTCTCTGGGCAACTTGTTCAAGCTATTAACCACTCGGATCATAAATTTTCTTTTTCCTTACATCTAGTCGGAATTTCCCTTATTGCAACTTGTGGCCATAATATTTTGTCCTTTTGCTGTACACTTCTAAAAAGATTTTGGCTCTGTCTTCTCTTTCTCCTCCCCTGCTCCTCCCTTTAGTTGAAAAAAACAACTAGAACAGCCTGAAGCCTTCTCTTCTTCAGTCTGAATAAAGTCAGCTCCCTCAGCCTTTTGCCTTACATCATGTGCTCTAGTCCCCGACTGCTTTAGTGGCCTCTGCTTGTCTCCTGGTTTGTCAATATTTCTCCAAAACTGTGTGTGTGGGTGGGGGGGAGAGAGGCAAACTTGTCTTGTGGACTATCCAGATGTTTCCAGATGTCTTTTACCCTTTGATAGACTCTAACTGCTGGTGAGAGCTGTGTGGTGTTTCTGAGTGGCTACAGGCTGAATAGCGCAATTCAGTTGTTTAATGAAGAAATACGCATTCTTGTATGGTCAGAATGTCTTCTGCTTTGCAGGATTATATTGATTTTGCTGAAAACTCTAATAATAAAGGCTGAGATTTGTGTCTGCTTACTCTTCTGAGACACACTTTCTTATTCCTTTATAAAGTTTACTTCTTTTCCAAACTATGGGAGAGTTAACCTAGTTCCAAAGTTTTCTTTTGTTTTCCTTTGTAACTCCTGCCCCTCAAAATTCAGAGCTGGAATATCAGTCTTCAGTGATCTGGCAGAGCTATAAGAAGCAATGCGCCCCTGCTATGCACCACACTGGGATAAGTGAACAGAGGAAGAACAAGAATGAGTAGGGGCTTGACTTAGCCAGACCCCAAACCAGTGAAACCAAGGGACAGCCTTTACAGTTAGTGGTGAAAAAATATTACTGCTAGCCTCTACTGAGAAGCACCCTGGAAAGCTAAAAGTAGTTGTGATTTTGTCTGTACGTGTGTGCAAAAGAGTTACTTGAAAGTATTCGGCCTTTGTAAGTTCACTGTCTTTGACAAAACATAGTTTTCTATTTGCATACCCACTGTAAGTCTACTGTGCTGTAGTGACTCTTTCAAAAAGGCAAATCGTCTTCTCCCATTCTTCTGAAAAAGGAAACAAAATCCATGGGGCTCCTTCTGATATGAACAGGTGCTATTCCATTGACCTGGATTGAACGGTATCATTTTATTTCAACAGGGTATTTTGATATGGTAATATATAGCTGCTTTGGCTGTCTTTATTCCTACTGATTGCCATGCTACTATATTTGCCTTTCAGTTCACTTTGTTTTGCTTTGCCTTATACATTTATTGTGCTGGATTCACCTCCATCAGTTTGATGCGATAGCTTAAGTGCAAGATACATCTCCATGGGAATTCTGCATGCAGGAATGATCCTCTGGGAAAGGAGGTAGATTGCAGGATCTCCAGGTGGCTTCCTCAGAGGCTTATTTTTGGACTCAGCAGTTCTAGATTTTGTGGAGCTTATGGATAACTTATGGAAACAGGTGGGTTGTCAGCTCCTCTGTCCTTTAGTTCCCTGTTGCTGTTGTTAAAGGAAGGGCTTCCTCATAACTATCTGACAAGGAGTCTGCCTGATGAGTGAGCAGTCCTGTAATTGTAGCTATTGCAAAGAATCATTTCACTGCCAGCTGTAAAGGATTAGGAATGTGTGGTTTGTGCACAGCGTGTGCTGTGAAACTAGTTGGCTAGAGTCAAAATGGAAATGGTTTGTATTTTATGCGGCTATTTGCACTTTATTCAACAGAAATGTTTAACTTCTGTTACACTACTGTGTAAAATGCTACTATATTTTTTCATTATATTTGCACATACTATATTTGCACATCTCTGACTATGCAAGGGTGTGGGAGACTCATGCCCAGTGGGTCTTGCAGTTTCTGTTAAGTTTTGGGCAGCTGGTGTCAGGAAAGACAGGTCAGTTTTTCTGGCAGTCAGCCTGTATGACAGTGTCACTGTACTGTCAGGATTTCCTCATTTAGGTACATTCTTTAGTGCTATTGTGTGATCTAGAGGGCTCGCTGTAATTGTCACTCTCAAACACAATACCTTAAGTATGAACCTTCATCATTTTCTTGCAAACAAAATGTAAACAGTGAAGTGTAATAGTTCTTCATATAACATTAACTAATTCCCCTCACTGGTGTTTTGAATCCAGGTAAAAAAACTCAGTAGACTAGCAAGCTGATGTTCTCAGATAGGTCAGGAGTATGGGACTTCTGCTATAGCTTCACTCCAGGCCCTGGTTATGACCGTGTTTAAGCTTTGCAATTGGTCTTTGCTGGTATGGGCTTTGCAGGCAGATATCTGAAGATATTCTGAGGACAAGATCTCCAGATCTGGAAATTGTTAGATAATGAATATATCAGTGCCTATACTTCATCATACAGCCTTTCCTGTATTTCTCATATTTCCATTTAAGGATTTTTCAGATTAAAATTTTGAGTAACTTGGTGCCAACATCTAACTCATATTTATAGTTCTGCTTTAACAATAGCATGATCTCAGTTCAATGAGTGTAGTTTTTTATTTGGCATACATGAGTGATTTTCAGTCTCACTACTGAAGTAATTTAAACCTTCCAAATAGGCTCCAAATGTTTCCAGAGATGAGATCTGTATTTACATAATTTAGGGTTGCTGTGATTGAGTCCACTTAAATAATGTATGATGGAGAGATCTTCCTCTTCCTGTATCCAGTCATTATTAGAAGACTGTAGCACTTCCTTTTGCAATTAGGGAACCTATTACCATGAAATTATCAGATTGGAGTTAATTGTTTAGGGAGTGCATCATCATGTACCCCCCAACCATTTATATTGGTTTTTTCTCTGTGTTTAGGTATCAGCATTTTGAGTAAAAAATAGCTGAATATTGGCCTCAATCTCTGAGACTGTGTGTACATTAGCAGTCTGTTTTCAAGCAGTAATGCGTTTCTGAAGCAACCCCCCTGACTGTCTCCATTTACAGCACAGTGGCCTCAGTTTTTAGGGTCGTCGTGGTGCATGAGAACTAGATATCTTTCAGAGGAAATTAATCCAGAATAACTCCTCAGACACTGGAGGCCTTTTGGAACAGCCATAAGGGTCTGAACCAACAAAAGTGCCACCTCATCATGAAGTACCTAATATGCAGCAGGAGGCTTTTGAACCACTAAGAACCCCTGCAACACGTTGAAGAGGTTCTTGCACTGTATCAAGGACTAAATGTCACTGCACCTACCTCTTTGCCACCCTTTGCCAGCTCACAGTGTTTTGTTTCGACTGCTGCTCCTTCCTCATCCATCTACACTTTTCCTGGTGTGTAATGCAGCAGGAGGCTTTTGAACCACTAAGAACCCCTGCAACACGTTGAAGAGGTTCTTGCACTGTATCAAGGACTAAATGTCACTGCACCTACCTCTTTGCCACCCTTTGCCAGCTCACAGTGTTTTGTTTCGACTGCTGCTCCTTCCTCATCCATCTACACTTTTCCTGGTGTGTAACCCTCTGTCCTGGTTTTGGCTGGGATAGAGTTAATTTCCTTCCTAGTAGCTGGTACAGTGCTGGGTTTTGGATTTAGGATGAGAATAATGTTGGTAACACACCGATGTTTTAGTTGTTGCTAGGTAGTGCTTACACTAGTCAAGGACTTTTCAGCTCCCCATGCTCTACCGACT
>NW_008795045.1:290970-294295 GCF_000699145.1 Aptenodytes forsteri | reverse complement strand
TTATTTATTTTATTTCAATTATTAAACTGTTCTTATCTCAACCCACGAGTTTTCTCACTTTTACTTTTCTGATTCTCTCCCCCATCCCACCGGGGTGGGGGGAGTGAGTGAGCAGCTGTGTGGTACTCAGTTGCCAGCTGAGGTTAAACCACGTAACCCTCTTTCTTTTTTCCCCTATTATACCTTCTGTTACCATAGGCCTTTGCTGAACCCCTTTTTTTCCTTCTTCACCATTTTTTAAGTTCTTTTTTTTACCTCCACCTCTCCTCTTCTGCTGTGGCAAAGTCTACCTACTCAAGCTCTGGTGAGGTGCCACCTGCGGTCTTGAGGAGATGCTGCTGCTTACTAATCTGTGTGATTAGGGTTGGAAATTTCTCATGTGGCAGAGTGACCCATTGGCAATCGTTAATCTC
The DNA here is from genome assembly GCF_000699145.1 of Aptenodytes forsteri. Lineage (NCBI taxonomy): Eukaryota > Metazoa > Chordata > Aves > Sphenisciformes > Spheniscidae > Aptenodytes > Aptenodytes forsteri. The sequence continues at coordinate 293,882 of NW_008795045.1, read as the reverse complement.
ATGGCTATTGCAACATGCAAAAGACAAGAGCAACACTGGATAAAATTACAGAAAATGAACGTGGTACTTGGGAAGACCCAGGACAGCAATGAACTTTGAGGTAGCACAGATGCACATCTGTTCTGGAGAGCCTGAAGAGATTTTTGGGTAGGGTCACATCACCAAGCCTGGTGCTGGTTTAGATCTCTGTACCCTGGCTCCTGAGACCATGATGTAGAAGAGAATCTGGAAGCGCTGCTTTGGGATTCATGACTTGAGATCCTTCACAAGACTCCTGTGATAACACATCCTTTTAGTTATAAAACACATAACACACTTTTCTGATAGGCATTAGCAATGACATCTTGGTGCCAGCACTCTTGCCTTCACCCTGATTGAGTTTACTGCTTTTTCTGCATGTCTTCTAGAAGCGCAAAATGCTTCTGGTAGGCACAAGTCATTGGGGTGGGAATTCTAGGGAAGCAACACGCATTACCTGTCTGACTGGGAGGGATCCTGTGCCCTTTAAAAGTAGCTCCCTGGAGCAAATGAACCATGACAGCAAAATACCTATGTCAGAAACTGACATCAGTAAAATTAGTCAAATCATGAGCTTAGAGAAGATGCAGCAGATATGTGCTCCACTGTAACGGAAAATCCAAAACAGAAAATACTGGCAATAGGCCTCTATCTGCATAGATCACATTCTTCCGTTCTTTGCTCATTAATGAAACTTAAGTAAGAAATTAATGGTGCTATAATGTCAGTAGCTTCTGTGTCTGACATGGTTAGGGTAAAAACCGTAATGACTATTTCCCATGCAGAGGGAAAAAAAATAGATTGTAAGGGCTTTCTCTTTCAACAAAATAGCGCAAGCTACTTTAGAAACAAGTAAGTTGCGTGCTTTGAGATATTTTGTACGCCATCTTTGTAGCCCTTTGATTTTATACAATAGCATATATCGCTCACAGAGGATAACAGAAACTGAAAGTGATTGGGAAGAGCCAGTGCAGAGGCTAAGTATAATCAGCTCTGCCAAGCCTGTCAAATGAAGTGTTGTCTGTAGACGTGCAACAGTTTAGTAAATGTAAATGAGTTTTGAAACTTTTGGTGTCTCAGCCATGTCAATTGAAGGCGTGTGTTTCATGATGATAGTCCTGTTCCAAGCTGTCTTAATATATTGTAGAGAAGGACAAATGTGGTCAGTAGAAGAATTTCACAGCCCTTAGATACAGTAAGTTGCAGGATTTTATTTCTATAAGGGAGCTATGAACATTTAAGATTCAGCTGGACAGGGTGCTGTGCCATCTTGTCTAGACAGTGCTTTTGCCAGGACAGGTTGGACCAGATGATCCTTGAGGTCCCTTCCAACCTGGTGTTCTGTGATTCTATGATTCTATACTCATCAGAAAATGTTAAGGTGCTTACCTGTGCTGCTGAGCTGCATCATACAGTAGCTTAAGCTGAAGTGGGCAAAACGGGAAGAGGAATGGGAATTGCTTGTGAATTATGCTGAGAATGTAGCGTGGCTCTGTGGCAGCGGGGTCATGAGCAAGAAAGACTCCACCACCAATAAATTCTGCTGTGTCATGCTTTGACATTAACACATAGGAAAGCCAATAAAGCTTTTATTTTACTCCTATAAAACAATACAGCAATCGTTAATCATATAATTGTTGTGAAAAAAAACCCCCAAAACCATAGTGAAAGTCTTAAGTACTTGGAGATTGCAAAATATTATAGAACCAAGGTGGTGGTTCCGAAGGCTCTTACAGGTTATTGAACCCTATTTCTCCATCAAACTCCAAATTCTTCTAGCACATTGCTGAATTTTCTATTTACTCATTGATGTTAAGGCATGTTGTGGGACGAACTACTAGAAAATGGTACAGATGTTCTGTCAGGGACCCAGAGGCAAATTGTGTAGATTGTGGGTTTTATGTACAAGAGAATTTCAAAGTGTCACTGCTTTGCCATGCCTAAATGGAGACACCAGCATCTGCACACACATAGATGGTAGCTGTACTCCAGCTTTGACTGATACTGAATGCACTGTGCTTCAGGGAATTCAAAAGAAACTGGATTGTCTGCTTAGTGCACAGAGCAAGTTAGAAGCTTCTCATGTTGATTCATTCTCAACAATCCTCTCTCCCCAAAATATAGCTGGAGGAAATTGGAGATTTTTAACTTCTGCACATCTGCTGCTCTGATAGCTGTCTTATTTTGTATTGATTTTTTTTTGACAGTGCATGCCAGTTGCTGACAATTGTTAGAAGTTGTGATATGCAAAGTGTTATTAATATTCTAAGCGACCACTATGTGGAAATGTGTGATGCTACTGTCTGAGTAGGGCATGGTGCCCCACTTAGTGTTATATTTTTCTTCTGTATGGTAATTATTCTTTTAGCTGTACTAGGGTTCTTTATATAAAGATTTTAATAAGAAAAATGGACAAAATGTTTTTTATACATCAGCATAAAAAGAGTTTATAGAATATTGATGAAATAAAAAAATAACACTTCTTTCCAAGAATAAGCCTTTATTTTGAAAAACAAAATAGAAATGCATTAATTCATTTGTAAATGGAAGTAATTAACCTTTAAAGGTGCAAACCCCATTTATGTACTTGTCATGGTTTAATCTCAGTCGGCAACTAAGCACCACGCAGCTGCTCGCTCACTCCCCCCCGGTGGGATGGGGGAGAGAATCGGAAGGGTAAAAGTGAGAAAAACTCGTGGGTTGAGATAAAGACAGTTTAATAGGTAAAGCAAAAGCCACACATGCAAGCAAAGCAAAACAAGGAATTCATTCACTGCTTCCCATGGGCAGGCAGGTGTTCAGCCATCTCCAGGAAAGCAGGGCTCCATCACGCGTAACGGTTACTTGGGAAGACAAACGCCATCACTCCAAACGTCCCCCCCTTCCTTCTTCTT
>NW_008795045.1:257759-289103 GCF_000699145.1 Aptenodytes forsteri | reverse complement strand
CCTAAATCCAAAACCCAGCACTGTACCAGCTACTAGGAAGGAAATTAACTCTATCCCTGCTGAAACCAGGACAGTACTTAATCATAATCACACTGCCACAGGGCATGGGATTATGTTTTACAATTCCCTACCTAATTATATGGATCCAGAATATAAAAAGTAAAATGCATAAAACAGTATTACTGATAAATGCTTACATAACTGCCCTTCATATTTTCACTGCTTTTAATATACACTAATGTTTGCAACTAAAAAAGTTCAATAGTTTGTTCCTGCATTATTTATATTCTCTTTCCTACTAAATGAAGAAGGGGTTGATGATTGCTGTGAAAGCTGTATCATTCCACTCTGAATCCTATATTGGTGACGAAACATGAACTTTGTTAATATTGAAACACGTAAAAAACTCCAAACCAAATGATGCATCACCTGGTCTTTATTAGGCAGACTATCCTCACATTTTTTTCTTAAGTTTGAAATTCTCCATGATTTTTTCTTTTTATTTTCATATTTTTATCTGCTTTTTCACTCATTTCTCTAGTTATTTTACATTTGCAAGTCAAATGTTGATCTACTCTCTCACTGTTTTAAGTGTTATTCACGCTTTTTTGGACTTGTTGGCTAAAACTATGTATACCAGTTAGGGTAATTCTCATTATTAAATCAATTTTATTTTCGTAGTATGTTTTAGGCATTATTAATTAGGGATGGCTTGTACTGCTGGAGCTGTGGCCCATAAAACTAGTTTCTAAATTAAGCAAGTTGCAAATACTCTGTGACAGGCTTTTGCCTCCACTTGGTTGTTTTATCAGTAGATTAATCAAGAAGTGTAACATAACTATGCCATTAGTTATTTAACCTTTTATAGTCTGTATATATTTGTATACACCAGTGAGTGTCATCAGTGTGCTTAAATTAAACCCGAAGAACAAATGTATATGCAAATCCTGGTTGTTTATGCATAACCAACATGGACACTTTTAATAAGCAGTAGTTAGATTTTGTTCTAACCGTGCAGCAGGTCACAGCCAATCTTGCTCACCACTTCTCTGAGTGCTATTTGAACAAGTATCATTAATGTTATAGTGTATTTCATTACACAAGGTGTGACTGGGCAAAGGCATAAAATGGACTTGAGCTGGGTGTGGTAGTACTTATCCTCATGGATACTTATCCTTATCTTGGATACAACTAGGAGGCAAGCAGTTGAATAAATTTAAAGCTTTCTTATTCTGGTGTATAAGACTGGAGATAAGAGACTGTTGCAGCCACATTAAAGATGTTTTTGGTTCACTGTTTAATCACATCTTTCCCTCAAATTCCTTCTAAACGCTTTAATTAATATCGTGGCTCTTCAGCTAAAGAGATTAAGGGCTTGAAATCTCTCCCCGTAACAAAAATCAAGCTATGTTAGACATGAGGAAATCCACTTCCCAATTTCCTAGAGTAGTGAGAAAAGCAGTAAGCTTAACTGACCATTGAGAACTGTGTTTTACTAGTTCTCACAAAAACAGCCAAAGGACAAAGGAATTGGAAGTTAGGTGGTCAAAACAAACCAGCTTTGGAAAAACGGATAACCACTGAAATCAGATGTCAAGTAGGACTGAGAAGAGATTTTTACAGTCAAGATATGACATATGAAAACTGAAGAAAAATCAGAGAGAGTGAGTATACACTCTTCAAGGAATTCCCCCATTAAAATTTAATGTCTTACCTTGTCCGGTGGGAAAAAAAAAAGAATTGTTTTCAAATCAAACTTACTATAAAATGTAGGTCTTAGGACTCTCTATGTTAATCAGCATCATTTTCCCTTATCTATGCAGGGGGAAGAATGATAGACTAGACATTGGACTAGTCTTCATGCCCCCTGAGTTAGGTGCATCACTTCACTCCAGGACGGAAGAGATGCCCTAAGGCTGGGGTTCAACAAAACTTCACCATCAGAGCACAGAGAAGCACAGAGAAAAATGGCAGGATCTGCTTTAGACTAAGATGGATGTCTCTTCTTCCAGCTAAGGCAGTTCCATTGTATAAAATAATTTTCTTTGAGTAGGTGTTGGAAATTATCCCTAAATCTCTCTTGATCTCTGGAAGGCTTCAATAGAAAACCCAGTATGTTTAGAGCAGTCAGATCTCCAACTAATAGAAAGGGATGTATTTCTGCAAAATGAATTGCACTTTTTTGATCTACAATGTAAATAATATTAACATTGCTTTTTTAATATGTCTATTAATCTTAGAACACTTTTCCTTTGTGCCTAGTTGAAGACACTTATAATGCACCCAGACACCTGATGGTGATTTCAGGGGCAAATATTGATTTCTCATAGCAGGGGTGAAAAACTGATTATAATGAATGTGACTAAATTAGATTTGTCAATACTTACATAATCAGGAGGATTTTCCCTGAGGTACGTTTCAAGATGGAGAGACTTTGTTCATGAGAATGGACAGTTATTTGGTAAATCATGCATGGTGGCATTAGGTAAGATTCTGTGGCTTAACCAATAGACCCGATTAGGATTTTTTTTTTTTAACTACTTGAGCTGTGGAGCGTAGGGACTTAAATTTCCTGCTATTATCACACAACTGGATTTTTCCAGTTCCTGCTGCAAGTTCTGTGTACGTTTGACAAATTGTCCCAAGAAGAGGTCTCAAGGGAGCTAACCCAGCATTTTTCATTCATAGAACTTCGCCTCTGAATTCTACCACTGCAAGAAAACACACACTACTGAGCTAGGAATTAGTCACAGAAACAAAGTATTCCTAAGATTTGTTGTAGCAAGGCTTTCCTTCAGAACTGTTTCCTCCATCATCAGTAAAAGATAGGGCTGGAACAGACCTCAGGAGGCCAAGTAATTCATCTGCCCTCCTTTACAGATGTTATTCCCCTGCAAGTAGATGTCAGTTGTATATTTTATGCTAACAGATGACTGCCTGATCTGTTCTTGGATGTCTCCAGTACTGGAGATTCTACAGCAGATTCTAGTACCTGAATATGCTTACTGTTCTTCTAATACCCTGCTTAACACTTCCTTTCTGTAGTTTACTTATTTTACTGTCTGCCATGGACATAGAGAACAGTTCAATCTGAGTAATGTTAAGGCTGAGGTTATCTTCCCTGCATTTTTTTTCCCCTAGCATATAGGAAAGAATGAACATACATGCATGTACACACACACACACACACACACACACATGTATAAATGAACACACACAATTTAGTCTTTTGTCTGATCATTCTTGCTTTTCTCCAGGAAGTCTCTATCTAGCGCAAAAAAAGTGATTAATACTAGACATACTACTCTCGCCTTCCCAATTCTGGGGAGATCGGAAAGTTTCATTTTCCTTCACAGATACGTCCACACTGGGGATGTTTCTATATGCAAGCACTGCTGAAGAGCTTTTCCCTGGGAATACCTGTGGGAGGGATCTCTAGCACATCCCTCTGCATGTGCTATCCATGAATCATCTCTGAGAGGGACAGAGTAGATACTCTTCTCTCTGAGTTCGCCTCAATTGTTTCACTGAGTAAGAACAAACTTTTTCCCCTCTCAGAACTTGACCTGCATCCTAACTTCAGGTAGTAAAGACTACTTTTTCCCCTCCAGCTCTTGAGCTTTTAGTGTAGGAAGACTTCTTTTTACAAGTTTTGTTTCTTTTCTTCCAATTAAAAATACCTTTCAGCCTTTGTACAGTGAATGGCTGCTGTTTGCACTGTTAGCTTGTGGAGTACTGATGTAACTGCAGTTCCTCTTGCTGTGGTGTGAAGCACATTGTGACTGCTTGACCACTTCAGACATGAATTGAAACTATCAATGACATCTGAGGCACGTCTTATGCAAACCCACAAAGTCCCCTGCTGGTCTAGGACAGTTAGAACTAGTCCTACACAAACAGGTCATCATTGAAAAGAAGGAAAGATGGTGTCAGAATCAGAAATGTTCCTCACTCCTTGGAAATCAGTTTCTCCCTCTTTGTACTATATCAGCAAATAGTAACTGAGAATTATTTTTCAGGAATCACTGAATGTCACTAACATTACTGTTACCACTAGTGTGGTGCTCAGAAGTTTCAGGAGACCTCAAGTTTCTCAGAGGAGCTCCAAATTTCAGAAGACACAATAAGTAGTGAAGGAAAAGGACTTGTTCAGTATTTGCGCTGCTGAGATGCTGCCTTTCATGTGCATATACACATGCTAAGTAGCATCTTTTGAGATTTTGCAAAATCCCCCAGACAACCTCTTAAAGGAGATTGACATTTTGGCTTCTACTTATTGCCTTCCAAATTTCAATATTATTCTATAACACCATATTCCTCTTTATATAAAACATATATAAAAAAAAATATAAAATTCAGGATCCTGAGAGATAGACAATATATGTTTTCTGTAAGGTCACAATGCTAGCACAGCTATCTTGACTCTAGCACCTGATTTAGTTATTGCAGAACTAGCTTGCAGTACTCACACAAAGCACGGCTTTGTGCTTTGTAAATGTTAGTTTATTGCCAGAAAACAAGGGTAAGACTGTAGCTGTCTTGTGTGTGACACCTGCTGGGATTGCCAAGGTAGGTGACACCTGGGAGTCCCGATCTCTAGACGCATTTCCAATGTACCTCACATGTGTTAACTTTTTTGTGCAGCTCCAGTGGTGGTGGTGAAGGCGGGCAGAGGAGGGCACGGTGCTGTATTCCCGCTTAAAGGACATACGGTAGAGTGCTCACACAGGATACCCAGGGTACAGATTGCACCTTATCCTGTATCTAGACTGGCTAATACCTTTTAAGTTTAACAGTACCTAGATTAAAAAAATAGAAATAGCCACTGAAAAGGGAACAAAACCCTGCTCTCCCACACTCTTGAACATGCAGCTTAATCACAAGGCTAAAGAATGTTGCTCACCTCTTCCCCCCTCTCTCAGCTCAGTGAATCATTTATTTCTGTATGCAAAGTAGGCAAAAGTGACAGTGATCTTTTCCCCTGTGACTCCGTAGCCAAGTCTTTCTTCTGGAATAGATTGATTAGTTCATATTCCCTTCCTTTCAGCACAAGCAAAGCTGAACTCAGGTTTCTAATACTGGAGTGAAATTCACAGGAGAGGAGGTGCCCTGCCCTCATTGTGATTTAAAGAAAAAAGAATCCTTGCTGTGCAATTTGTTATCTGTTTTTTTGACTTTTTTTTCTATTTTTAAAGAGTACATCCAGGGGAAAATTTTCAGATGTGAGTTCCAAGTAGAAGCACATATTTCCTTGCAATCTTGATTTGGGTATCTAACCCAGGCTCTTCGGGGTGCTAGCACTTCTCTGAATTTCATTATGAGGACGTTTGCTCTCCCTGTGAAATTTATTAGCGATCTGTGTCTATTACATTGCTGCAGTCACTGGGCCCCAGCACCTCCCTAGTTAGTTCTTTCATAGATCTGACCCTTAAGCTCAGTGTAGATATGCTCTTTCTCACAATGTAGGTGTTTACAAGGATAACTATAACTAACTTACAGTTGAAGGCCAATATTATAAATTAACAGAAAACTATATATAAACAGATTCACCTGGATTTTATGAGCAAAGAATAAATCTTTTAGCAGATGCACAGTGCACCTGAAGGACGGTTAAAAATAACAGCAGTACTCTTAAAGTATCTACAGTCTACAGTGTGTGTGGAAATTATGATAAAATATCAGACTTTTGCATAAAACAGTGTCTGCCAGATATTTTTTTGTCTTCCATTTCATCAGTATCTACTACTCTACTGCTTTCAAGCTGTAACAGTGGAACCTGTCAAAGGAGGGACTAAGAGTGAGTAGTCATAACTTTATGCCCTTAACCTTATTCTGAATAGGTGAACATGAATGTGATGTGTACACATATATGCACACACAGATATGTATATGTCTATTCAGTCTTCAAACTATACCAGATAAGTTCTGTGCTGCCTATTACTTTGGCTGTAAGTGTTTAGGGAACAAGGTGTGGCTATTTTTAGAAGAATATTCTTCAATATGCTAAGTAATATAGCTTCTTCCTTTGTCTTATGAGAAGCACATTAATTAAAACTTAAAATAGGAAAGATGATCCTCTCCTCCCAATCCCTTCTATTAGAATTTGTATTTTGAGGGTTTGAAAGGCTTTTTGGAGTTTTCTGTTTGTTTTTTATAGTATAAATTAGTCTGGCTTTTCGGTCTTGTTGCCACTTGCTTATCATTTGCTCTATGTGTTATAATTTTAGTGGAGAAAAGTCTGTTTAAACGCATAGGATTCTCATCCATTTAATTTAAATGCAGTGAATGTTCTCAGGCCCTTCAGAAAGTCCTTTAAAAATGGATAATCATCAACTTTGACATTACTGATATTGTATTTGTCAAAAAAGCACATCTTTCCTAACACGTGCACATGACCCTTCTTCATTTCATATCTGAAAGTATAAGATAAATAAGCTCAAATCTATGTTTGTTTTTTCATGCCCTCTTTTAAATTAGAGGGGGGGAAAATCAATAGACTCTCCACTTCCTGAGATCTTTATTCTGCAAGTCCACTTCTACTCATCAGGAACCAATGCTTGTTGCAATCTGAGGGTAAATATGTGTGCATGACGGGTGCAAGTGAAGTCCTTATTAGAATATTGACAGCAGATTGCTGACCCTCTTAACCATTAACAAAGGCAGTCTCAGTTTTAAGGGGTAGTGTCAAAAAGGAGAGAAGTCCAAATGTGAAGGTAAGAGGGTAGCCTTTTCACTAAGGACAGATGGAGGAAGTGTCTTGGCAGCCTATATAAAATATTATCTTTCTGCCTAAACAAAAGACCTTCTTATCTAAGTGCACGGTAAAAAAATAGCATTTGCTCAGGACAGGTCTTGATAGCTCCCTCTCCTCTCTCATGCTTTTACTCCTTTTGTTCTTCTCAGCTGAATCATTTGAACCCTGATTTTGTGTTCCTGAACACTTTTTGTGTTTAATCAATATTTTGCATTTTACAGCTTGTCATTTTAGCCCCTCTAAATAAATTGTACTCCATTTAGACTGCAGAGTAAACAGTACATAATCGTAATCTGACTTGATCCTCTAGCTCATTGTATCATATAGTTGCTTCAAATAATACCTCTGTCTACAGAAATTTCAGCCAAATCCCCGACTGAAGTTTACTGTTTTACCTAAGAGTATTCCTGAATCAAGTCTATAAATACGCAAGATACAATCAGTTTTTCTTTTTAACTATAATATATGACATAGTCTGCAAATTGCTCTTCATATACTCAGGTACACCTTAGCAAAACCATAAGCCTTCATTTTTTTTTAGCACCCTCATCAAAACCCTTATTTACTCTGATGGCATGGAAATCTAAAATTTGGGGCGGCTGCTGCTATTTGACTTTAGTGCTCACCAAAACTGCAAACACACCTGCTTCACTGTTTCCTGACTTACTTGTTTATGTTTGTTTCCCACCATAAATCCTTTGCCGTCTGAGACAAGGGTTTCTTTTTTTGTCCATTTTTATCATGTCTGCCTGAGTGGGGTCATGTTATGATTAATTATTATTAATGGTGAACAACAATCATCAAATAATTTATGGTAATATCAGATTCCAGCAGCAGTGCCTGTTTATGATTGGCACTCTGGAGTGTAAAGTCATTACATTTCAGATCCGCATGATCATGGCTGGTTTCTCATGCTAACCTCCAGCATGGCAAAGAGGCGCTCTGTTCCTCAGCATGTCGACTTCAGCTGCCTTACACGTATCACCTTTGTGCTTTGTACTTGGTGTACTAAGAGTAGGACTGTGAAGGATGACGTGACAGGTCTTTTTTGGTTTTTGATGTTACCTTTTCTTAAATTGTCAAATCATCTCCTGCTGCTTTCCACCTGTTAAATATGAAGTGATTTATTCTGTTCAAATTTCTATTTATCATTTCTTGAAAATGATAAATAGTTCCTCTACACTGGACTTTTCCCAGTAGAAATCATCCAAATGATGTCTAAAAGAAACTACGAACAGAAACTGTACTGAAAACTTCCAGGTGAATGGGTGATAACAGCTGATTCTTTGGCAGAAAACAGATAGTCCTGCAGTAACGTGTCAGATAGATACATTGCACATCTCCGATAACAGCATTTGTTCTTGAAAGTACTTCTGAATGCATTAGTGTGAAGAGTGTGTTTTATATCCTGCTGTAAGTATGGTATTGTAGAAACTGAAGATGACTGAAGGGAAAAGAAAGATGTTTTGCATGTATATTGAATTACATTCACAGAACGGATGTTAAGGTTTGCAGCAGGTCAGAAATATTCTGGGACTTCCTTACTGCTTTGAAGGAAAAGGCCAGGAAAAGGTCAGATAACAGCTCTAGATGACGTGAGTATGTGGATAACCATTTCAGAACAGCAGCCTCCCGACCTGCTGAATTATGACACAAACCACAGTGTGACAGTCCACCGCATCTCGCTGCAGAAAGATAAAGTGTTTCTATCTTTCATGCTTTTGCAATACAAAGAGTAAAAATTGTGATCAAACAGCTAGGTTTGGAGAAAGAATAATTGTAATTTATGATGTCTCGTCAGTATCGTAGCCATCAAGATGAAAATGACAACCAGTAAACTATTCAAAGAAAAAATTCATATGTACCATGTACATTGTATTCACATTCAAGTGACATATGTGACAGGTTGCAGTGCAGGGAAAGGATCAGGTCAGATATTTCATATTTGTACTGAGTCATAGACTGACATGTTCAGATAACTTTATATAAGGACCACATTTGTCAGAGTTGTCTGTAAACCAGGTGCCATTTCCCAGGATTAGAATGGTGTTTCCAGACCTGCAGTGGATTCTCTTCCTTTCACTTCTTCCATATTTTTCCTGTGTTGACTAATGCAACACGATATCTGCTTGGCCAAAAAAGGTCATATTGCCTCTTCATTCTCAGAATCTTTCTCCATGCTTCTTGCTGGGTCCTTGATTATTTTGACTCAGTGTTTCTTTTGAGGTTGCTGCCACAGTCTCTTTGCAAAAGAGGTAGCCAAAAATTCCAGTCCTTAGGTAGTTTTTTTTTTAAATGGGCTTTTTATCTCAATTATTCTCCAAGGTTAATTATTTCTGATGCATCTGAATTTGTAGCTTTATTGAAAGTAATCACGGCTGTGATGAATTCATATAAACCAGTATCTTTATTGTGCCACTGTTTACATTTCTGTTTTTGCATTTGAATTACAGCATTTAGCATTACATTTGAAGTCAGGCTTTGATGAAGTTCATGAGTAACTGTAAGAGTAAATGGCCTTTTAGAAGCATGCACTGAAATGCAATGACTATCAGAACACTGCTTTCATCAATTGGTGTTTGTAGATTGATGAGCAGCCTGAATAAATTCTCTCCTGCTCTCACAGCTTTTTTTTTTCCTCTGATGTTTAGCTTGCCTCTTTCATAATATTTAAAGAATGATAATTCTAAGCTGTAATTGGAGCTTCATACACTTAGAAGCCTTCTATTACTTACAAATTTATCATTGGCTTAGCTTTGGTGTGTGAATTAGTTTCTGGAAGGTCTGGTGTTTGTAAAAGGAAAAAAAAAGTCTCTAAACTTGTACTGGAAATTTGCTGATATCGAATAAACTGTGTGAATATCTCCTTTGAAATTTTTTTCTGAGTTCTCAAAGTTCCATTTATGGTTTCAGAAAGGCCAAGTAAGTAGGGAAAAGGGATATGAGAGTCATTTGAAATATTGTTTTTATTTTTCAGGACAGTTTGGGTTTTTTTAAAGACATTTTATTTCCTAATACTCAGGTTTTGCTATTTACTTTTTTTTTTTTCATCTGTCTTAAGAGAAAAGCAGACTTTATTTGTAATTCTTTCACAATGGCATTGAATTCTAATTATATGCTATTTATGCTTAATATAATAGGTGGACATTCTGGTTGGAAGACATTTTGATAGCAACACGTGCAGCAGACATGGATGCACTCCTGTCTGGGCTTCAGTGGCCTGAAAGCAAATCAATATGTTTCTGCCCTACTGGCAGTTTATAACGGCTATCAGTTTATAGTGGGTAAGCTGCAAAACTTATTTTCTAAAACAAGAAAAAAAGCAATTTGAGACACCAAATTCTGTAAAAAAAAATTATGTGCAGTTAGGTTACTGATTTAATACTACTCCTCTAGTGTGCTGTGTTACATGAACAGATTGAGTTACAGGACTCAAATTTGTCAATAGGCAGCTTTTACCGTAACTACTGATTTTTCATAGATATATACTTTTAAAAAGGACCAAAATATCTAGAAAAATGTTCATCACCCAAAAGTTCTCTTTCTTAAGACATACTCTATTGTCTTAAGTGTATATTCAGCATTTCTGAGAGATTCAGGGGGAAGATAATATAATACAGAGTTCTAGGCAATGTAAGAAATAGCAGTCTCAATCAAACCCTCAAGACAATTTATCACCAGGGCACTGATTGACAGCAGTGACAGCAGGAGTTTCTGAATCAAGTCTCTTTTGGACTTGCAAGTTGATTCTTTCTGGGCCATCTGGAAGCAAACCTGAGCAATATGTCACCTTTGTGAGCCCAGATATCGCCTGGGCCCTGGGATGTCTGGTTTGCCACATGACTGTTGCCAGCCAACTGTTAAACAGGCACAGAGACAAAACTTCCTTCTTACCCCATGGCTTTCATCACTCTTTTTTTTTTTTTTTTTTTGAAACTTTTGTTTTTGAATTATTTCTGCTAAGAACTGCCAACCTCATGCTAGTGCTCCCAAGAGTGCTGGAGATTCATTTGCCCTCCCTCTAAAACATTGATAATATGAAGTTGTAGGTTAGGTGCTGAGTGATGAAAATAGCAGCCAGTTGACCTGTCAATATGAGGGTGCTTCTCCTGGCTAATCATAATTGGCATAGATGTCTGAAATGGTCCATTTTTCTCCACCTCTTTTGTTCTCTGGTCACAGAAAATGTCAGGTATCGGGGTTATCAGAGGTACAAAAATTTACTTTGGAGAATAATTTTCTCTTTTGGCACCTTTTCCTCAACTGAGTTCCTTATACCCAGATTTTCATCAGAGCTATGGTGCAAATCTGGAGTAAACTTGGCATAATTTCACCAAATTGGCAGAGCTACTGCTGATAAACAGACTATTAGTCTGGTTTGCATTTGTCCCTCATCTGCCTCCATCCCTTGTAGCTCTTTGGAGAGAAAAGGTGACTTTTGTTTTTTTCAAAGCAGGCTGTGATTGGCAGGGTTTTACCCACAGAGATATGGCTGATATGCACGCCTTGCCAAAAGCAATACATTTATGAAGCACCCAGCTTCAGAGCATTCAGGGTCTGAACACTTCCAATCTACCTCTCAAACTGGGTTTCAATACAGTGTGCACTTCTTTGCCAGTTGGGTAGTTATTTATGAGCATTGTTATGCTGTGCATACAGCCTGCTGTCTTGAAGTTGTTCTGAGAATTGTGCTGATGACCTACATTGGAAGGCAACATTTAATTCCAGATTTTTAAATGAGGCATGCCATTTATAAAATTTCTGAATAAAAGAATGTTCTTGATCAATGTGAGCAAGGAGATCAGTAAAGCTCCCATTTATCTCTTCCAATACATCCAAAAAAGAGCGAGAATTAAAGGTTCAAAAGCCTGAGATTTATTATTTTCTGTGCCAATTGAAGGCTGTCTTCATGTTCAGTGTACAAAAGGCCATTTGGTTGTTACTGAAATTGCTGACTAAAATTTCAGTACGTTTGTCAGACGACTGACAAGCATCTGATTCAATAAAGGTTTCCAGCCTTTTGTTTGACATTTTGGTGGTTGGTTATCACTGTGAAGGGGATTGTTAGTGAATTATTTTCATCCTGTAGTTCATGCAGGTATAACTTATTTTATAGCTCTGCCATCCCTAAAACCTAAAGCAACATTTTCTTCCTTTCCACATGCACTTAGGTGAACTTTGTTTTTAGCAATACCACTGCTTTGAGAGAAAATATTTTTTAAAATCTGTAACCTCTCAACACTGCAGACCACCATCATCACTGCAGGCAGATGAGAACCAAAACTGTAGGTCATTTCCCAGCATTTCATTTTTTTAATACCTTCATGTGACAGGACAAGTACTTCATAATTCCCACAGAACGCTCATGACAATTAAAAATAAGCAGAAACCTCATGCAAATATTTTTCCTCCTGTGGGAAGCTAATCTTTGAGGTCCAACTGGTATGGACAGGTTTTAATATTTTTGATGATCTTCTATTCATTATTTGTAATATAAAGGCAATCCTTTACTGCATGAAGAGTGAAGGAAAGGTAGCGTGGAGAGCGTAGGAAGCATCTCTCTCCAATTGTACAGCATTCGGCATGGACAACCTCAATAGTAGAAGCCACTACTCTGCCTCTGAGTGAGAGTGTGGCCCCAGTTTTGACTTTGAACTACACCCTTCCTTGAGTTATGTTCAAGCTCCATATTTCTGTCTCAGTGGAGATGATGGAGATAACCTTTCATGAGTATGCCACATGCAATGGTCATATTCAGTTTTCTGAGCCGTGTACGAGGAGACTCCATCTTTTGGAGAGAGAGATTAAATTTTCTAATAGACTAATAAGATATTGGAAAAGAATCATCCTGAACCTCCCTGACCATAAGTGAAGCCATCTGAAGCTGACCATGTTTCCATGTCCTGCTTCCCATGACCACAAAGACTAATAAGGGAACAGAAGGATGGTCGTGTTTCTGTATATTCATCTGCTGCTACCTTTCCTCATGATCACAGCCACTTCTGAGAGAAAAATCAAGGCGTCTAAATTTATGGACTGCAGGGGTCTGGAGACTTTGGGTAAGAATGTAAACTTTTGTGTTCCTTTAGTTTGCCCAGGCAACTACTGGGACCATCTTCTGCTTACTATGAATAAAAGACCCATGGTGACATCTGCTCCTATGTTCTGGGAAACATGTCATATCAGTTCATTGATATAGTTAAGTGCTTTTATAGTTAAGTGCAACACTGAGTTGCCTCTGCTAAACACATGATACATGCTAGCTATATTTGTTTAATCGCATAAGGGATATGCATTCCTAGGTTGAAGATTTACTCTTTAGCATCACCATGTTTAAGGTGAGGATTTATGGTGTCCTCTGTTATTTGAAAAAGGCACTCTGATGTTGCAGTGTGCCTTTGTCTCCAGATACCTGCCCATTTTTGTAGTTTCATCTGTTTGCAAAACCCCTAGTTTCTAGTGCCAGCCTCACCTCAGGTTCCACGTTGAGGAAAGCAGATGTAAGAGATTCCCTCACTCAAGGTCTCTTCTGGCAGCGTATCCTCACCTGAACCCTTGTTACCTTGCCAACATCACTGAGAGCCTATCAGAGAGCAACCACCCATCTTTTCCTTTACTCCTACTGTCACCACCTCCTGGTTTACTTGTTACTGTCCTCTTCATTTGGTAACAGACTAGCTCAGGTAGGAAGTGTTGCTCTCCATCCTCTCTAAAGAGAAAAGAAAGATGATAACCCATCCTTGGCTAAAGGAGATAAAACTGCTGTATCTGTACATTTAAGAAAGTCACTGGCTTTTTTTCTGATAGCCATTCAAGAAGGGACTGATCTTAGACTTGCTGAACTTAACCTACATTTCTCTATCACCAGGTAGGAGTGACACATGGAGAAGTTATGAACCCCAATGATTCAGGACCATTCCATTCAATGTTCAGGATCTATTTAACTCTGAATTTTTTCAAGGTATTTTCTGTCATGACTGAACTTCATTTCATCTAAGTTTAGCTGTTGTTCCTGCACCTAGATTTTTGTTCAAAGAATAGGTTCCTTATTGTCTACGGAATACATTCAGTTCTTGGACATCCAACACTTCAAAGTTGGGTCTCCAAAATTTAGACACAGCATCTAACATGTTTTACACTTGACTGAGATGGCACTGGATACTGAAAGCCTTTCTGCCTTAAACTAGTTTCCTTAAACTAGCACTACAAGCTGGTTTATGTTTTAGTCACCGCTCTATTCCCACTTTGTTTCAAGATAGAGTGCATTTTTAAGATGTCTCAGGGTTACTAAGCCTTCAGATTCTAGGCTGAGTGTAGCTAAAGACCATCCATTCTTCAGGCAGGCATCGTCTCTATCAAACACAACAGTTCTCACAATAATGCACTTTTTGGATTTTTGGATAGTTCAAGCCAGCATCTCTAAGCAGGTGCCCTTTTCAGCATCTCCCACAGTCCTTCTTTGATGTGACAGACCCCCCACAGACGTCTTGTTTGTGTGAACTATTTCAGCAGCCAGAAGGATGACACTGGTTCTGAGGAGAATGAAAACCCCACATGAACATATGATTTCAGAGCCTGTAGAACTTTTTGGATCTGCTTCTGAGGTTGTCATGTTTAATGGTGACAATGGTGTTATGTTCTATGCTAACAAAGTGGTACAGGATTCCTGCTTTTCTTCAAGTGCAGGAGAACATCCTTTGGTGAAATGGGAATTTGAAATGAGTAACCTGGGACAGGGAACCCCTCTGGGATAAATACCAAGAAAAACGGTTAGGTTTTCAGATCCTTAAATGAAATGATGTCAAAAGTACATCTCAGATGCATTTCTGGCACCAAGCCTGTGTCTTTCCTCCTCCTTTGCATGTCCAGAAGTAACTTTAGAGCCTGCCCGCCCAATCTGGATCCATTCACTCAACTTCAGTAAGGCGAGGCATCCTTCTGTAAGCACCTTTAGCTCATGGCATGAATGTTGACTATCACTAGCACACCCCTGCTATTCCTCGACAAGTGGAGCTTACTGGCAAAATATGAAGTGTTATATTCCTCTTAATTTCTTTTCTCAGTTCAAACATGAGTATCCTCTAGAGGAAAATACTTGCTATCACTGAAGGAGTCATCTTTCTGCTTGGCCAGCATTTCTCTGGCTTTCCTTTTAGACCATCATTCTCCAGGGCATGCGTAACCTCTGCGTTATCACACCAAGCACTTCTGAGCTCCTGCAAACTCTGTATATCTGAAAGGATAACTTCTGGTAGCTGTTATTTTGGCTTGCAAAGGGAGAGGAAGTAACCCGTATCCTTCTGCCACCCCTAAACAGCTTATTTCAGAGTTAATGCAATCCTATGTACCCCTGCAAATTTCTTGCCAAGGTAGTTTCCAAGTGTCACCTCAAGACACTTTTCTTGGCTAAATTCAGTTCCTGTAAGACTGAAGCCATAGCTCATACCTTTGGTTTTAAGAGAACTCTTTCTTCTTGTGTTTACAGCGCTTACTCCTTCAGATATTGGAAGGTCTATTTGAATTAATAGCTACAGGTCCAAAGGAAAATCCATTTTCATATAGTCAAAGCATTTTCTACCTTGACAGTACACTCCGTTAGAGCTCAAGCTATGTCTGGGACCTCACTGAAGAATGTTTTCCATCTCAGCATTTGCTTAGTACAGCTCTGGGGCCGAATCCCAATCTTTTAAGTTTTGCATTACTGCAGAGGTATTCACTGTGGACATGCCTTGGTAGGATGATCCTTCAGTTACTGCCTAAATGAAGGACACCAAGATCCTGGTAACTGAGCCTGGAGTTCTTTTGAAGTAACCTTTCTGTGGAAACGGATGTGGGCAGTCACTGCAAGAAAGATGTAAGTTACATCCTAGTAACTGCAGTTTGCACATAAATGGAAAGCATATGTGTAAATGTTTTGAAGAACTCGTTAGTGATAAGCAACTTATCAAATATGGACAGTCCCAAGGATTTTGAACAACATAATGTGTATATGTCTTGACAGAGTCAGAAAAAAATCCTAGAGCTACAGCTTCTGGATGCTGCTCAGGAGAGACGTTTTGCATCTTTGTGCTTTGCTTGAATACATTCAGTCACAACCACAGGAGTGGGGAGAAGGCAGATATATGCCTCTGACACTTTCTAATGGGACACTGGTTACAGTTTCTTGAGTCACAGGGTTCTTTTGTATTTTTAAAAGAGTGAGAGAAGTACTTGTCCTCCTTTTAGTCTCCATTCCTGACTGGCAGTTTCTCTGCTAGTACTCTCTCCCTGGGTGGGTGTCTGGGCTGCTCTCTGCATTTCTTCAATCACCCCCAGAAAGGGGCCAGGTCTGATGAGGCAGTGTGATTTAGAAAATCAAAGTTCCATTAGTAGCAACCAGAAAGTTTAAAAAAAGTTTGAAAGAAAGGCTGAAAATTTCAAAGTTGCTTCAAGGTTAATTAATAATATAATTTGTACATCATAAAAAAGTATTATAAAAGTTAAATGAATATAAGTCTTATTTTGTTATAATTTACAAAGGTCTCTGGTTTCCAGGGCTCTATGACATGTTTTTTATTCCTAATCAGTGTCATGCAGTATCAAAATGTCTTAAAATTTTTATGATTACATATAGACATTTAGAAAAATGTCTAGTGGCTATAATTTGTGGTAGCATTAAAACTGTTATATTGTATTGCAGCTTTACTTTAGTCATCCTGTTACTGACCAGACTACAAAATTAAAGTTGGAACAAGGATTCATTTTGAATTAAATCTTTATGGTGACCTTTGGGTCCACTTGAATCAGAGATGGATGAAATTTTCAGCGTATGTTTTGAACTATGAGTGTGTGGGGAAAGGTATGTCTTTGGGAAGGTGTCAGAGAGGACCCTACTACCCAGTCAGTTTCCCCAGGAGCTGTAACAGGTCCCCAGCAAACAGGAAACAGTGGGAGAAAATGAAGATTTGAATAAAAACAGTGTCTTTAATATGAACCTTTCCTGCTTCAGGAAATGTTGGCAGGTATAGGCTTGTCTGATTTTGAACATACCATAGACCAGTTGCCATCCAGAGCCCCCTTAAGACAGCACTGATGGGGGTAAGTATAGTTAACCTAGAGCTTGTTGAGACTGTGACATGAAAGAGGATCTGTAGGAAGTGCTATTTACGTGAAACTCTAGCCGAACTTGAAACAGTGGTCTTGCTTCGTGATGGAGTTCATTTTATACACTCAGTCCTTAAGGGGTCGCTTAGCTTTGTCTACTACCCTCTATTTGCTATTGTTACAGACACCACTCACTTTTGCTTATAGTATGTCTGGATGAATATCTATTAAAAAAAAGCTTGAAGCAGACACTTCTTATATTTATGCCCATCTGTTCAGCTGACCTGATGCCCTTTAAGAAATGTGACTTCACCATGTGTTTCAGACAGACATATCTGCTAGCCAAGACTGACTTCAGAGAAGTCTTCAAAACACAAGCAACAGAAGCTTCCAGAAGAACCTTCTGTGTGAAAACAGTACCAGTCTGGGACCAAGACACAACAAATTGCATCTGTCAGTGGGGTGTGACTGTGCCAAAGATATTGTCTTTTTGATGTCTCCTTTCTATGGTCTTATCTCTGAGCTTGGGATGGAGTTCATGACGAGCCCAAGATATAGAGATCAATGCTGGCCTCCTTTGTAGACACTGGAAGTTTTGCTAATGACCATTCCTGTTCTTGGAGATCAGAATGTAGTTTTGCTGTATGTTCTGTCCTCCTGGAAAGAAAACAGCTTCTCTTTCCTCTTGCCTGTCCTCGGTAGGAAGAAGGTTGCTTTTGTCTTGGAAATGGTTAGCATCTGCCTCAAGCATCTAAGCCTCAAACCAATTTCCTCTTCCATCACCTCTGAGATGGGGCTTTTGTATCTGTTGAAGATGATGGAGCTATCTTCAGCTCAAATATTTTTTTTTGTTGTTTCTTTTTGTTTCTGACATAACTCCTTCTCAGGATGTGTCTTGGAGCTTTGCCTATGGCAAAGAACTTGGGCTCTTGTGACATCTGACTCTTTGCAGCTGATACAGTGGCAAGTGGTCTTTCTTGTCTTGAATTAACCTGGATTCTGGCTCCCTATAAATTCTCTACTCAGAACTTGGTTGTGTCTGCCACTGATTTAGTATCTTGTCCCTTTGTGTTTATGTTAACCATTAGGAAAAAAAAGCCCTCCAAACCTGTTGGCTTGAATCCCGTCCTCGTATTTCAAGGAATAATCTGAAAAATTTCAGAAAGTTTGGCTTTCCCAGAACCCTGGAAGCAGTTAGAAGATTTTGGGGATTTGGATCTAATATATAAATTTATTAATACTAAACTGTCTATAGAAAAGTCTAACCCTGAAGTTGCATCTTCTCTCTGATGAAGAAATGCACTGGAAATAGAAACACTGTGATAATATTGTAGAATGCTTAGTCTTGTCTTCTCAGTGCCATTTCAGTCTGCTGACCCAAATGCTAAGCAACCAACTAAATGGTGTCAATCACAATGCTGCCGTCCTGCAATAAGACAAAATGAATTTCTTTAATTTGCTCTGTTATATGCCGAATGGTTGGCATCAGCTATTTTTCTTTCTTTCTCCATCATTTTCTGGCTTTCTGTGGTGTTACAAAAGGCAAATTTGCACGGCTAGTGAACAACAACAGATTTGTGAATCTGCCCGTGCTTCACATTATTAGCAAGAAAGTTAGTTTTGTACTTATTCTAGAATGTTGTGCACAGAAAACAATGTTTTGTTGGAATGATATGTGAGTGAATAATAGCTGAGACATATGCTTACATTGACGGTTTCTCTTTCAGCCCTGTTTCCTGTTGTACTTCAGGTAGTAACACTACTCCCGCTGCTATTCTGTTCTGCCAATCTGAATAATTCTCATAGAGTTAGGTCTTGCCATGATTTCACTTTTAGTGAGTTTTAGCTGAGAACAGATATTGTTGTGCCTTTTGAGTGCAAAAATGAATGACAGGATTCTAACTTAAAAAAATGTATTTTAACTTGAGTCGGCGTGTGGGACTACTGTGTGAGGATAGTGACATAATTTCTCTTATTTAGGTATACTTTTTTAAACTTCTGTTTATATAAATATTAAAGGAATGTTTTCACTGTAATAATCAACCTTGAAAGAGATGATAGACATTAATTTTATCGATGTAGTAATTTAAAAAATAGCTTCATAACCATTTTTGAAACTTTCTTTGTCCATGCTATGCTAATCAAGAATGTTAGTGCACCTCATTTGGAGAATGTGAGATTCTTACCAACTGTTTTTTGTGGTATAAGCCTGTACTGAATCATAGACTCATAGAGTTAGGTCTTGCCATGATTTCACTTTTAGTGAGTTTTAGCTGAGAACAGATATTGTTGTGCCTTTTGAGTGCAAAAATGAATGACAGGATTCTAACTTAAAAAAATGTATTTTAACTTGAGTCGGCGTGTGGGACTACTGTGTGAGGATAGTGACATAATTTCTCTTATTTAGGTATACTTTTTTAAACTTCTGTTTATATAAATATTAAAGGAATGTTTTCACTGTAATAATCAACCTTGAAAGAGATGATAGACATTAATTTTATCGATGTAGTAATTTAAAAAATAGCTTCATAACCATTTTTGAAACTTTCTTTGTCCATGCTATGCTAATCAAGAATGTTAGTGCACCTCATTTGGAGAATGTGAGATTCTTACCAACTGTTTTTTGTGGTATAAGCCTGTACTAATGAGAATCATAGAATCATAGAATCATTAAGGTTGGAAGAGACCTGTAAGATCATCGAGTCCAACCGTCAACCCAACACCACCATGCCCACTAAACCATCTCCCTAAGCGCCTCATCTACTCGTCTTTTAAATACTTCCAGGGATGGTGACTCAACCACTTCCCTGGGCAGCCTGTTCCAACGTTTAACCACTCTTTCAGTAAAGAAATTAATTCATTGAGTGATGCACTGTAATCTGTCTGAAGGTTTTGTTGGTAGGTCCTTTGCACTTCACTTCTTTTGCTTTCTTTGTAAAATTAGTGGATCACAGGTATTTTCTATGGAAAACATGTAATTTTATTTTGTAGTTTCACATGCTTTTCTACAGATGTATACCTGTATCCCACATCCTTGTAAAATCTAGCATCTGTGGTTTGAGATTATGACTTTTACTGGACTACCATAAGATATGAAATCATGCAATAAGCAATCACTCAAGAATATAAAATTGTAGATATTGACATTATGAGTTTCATTTGGAAAATAGTCATATTCTCCATTTTTATAACTACAGCTTTGTGGGCAAGATGATTTCAGGTGAGATTTTGTGTAATAACATAGTGTGAGTACAAGATTCCTCATTTAGACAGCTCACATCCTGTCTAGATAGGCATATTATGAAGTTAAATATCTAAGTGTTAATATTGTGTGTGCCTCCACATAACTGCAGGCACCTGTAACATATGAGTGCCAAAACAAAGGCAAAGCTTAAAAAAAGTCTGTAGTTCTTTTTAACTTTCATTAGAAAGGCTGGAAACCAATGTACTCTCTCTTTTTGCAAAATAGATACCGTGAAAGTGAATTTATATTGTAAGCAAGAAATACCTCTCACCACATGAACTTCCAGGCTAATGGCCTCAGCAAAATGGATATAGAATTTTTTTCCCGTAATAGTAATAACATTTGCAGAGATGAAATTGTCAAGGTAGCTATTAATACCCCAAATTAAATCTTACTTATAATCTCCAACATGCTGAAGATAGTTCTTGATATATCCTTTGGGAAATCCATACAAAATACTTTGCCTTGTTTATGTCTGCCAAGTTGTAGCAAAGGTGCACACTTCTTTCTCTCCCTCACTTTAGCTGGTCTTTGGCAGCTGGAAATTTTTGATAGCACTATGAAAAAAATTGCTATGCACATTTTAAGCTAATGCAATGACATCCTGAATTTGGGTTTTTTTCACATGGGTTAATCAGAAAGGCCCAATTCAGTGCATTTATTTGGGAGTTGCTGACAAGGAGACGTGGCAGCAAATGGCAAGTTTGATGTCGGAAAAAGAGAAATGGATGCACTGGGCTTATGGTTAGATACATGTGGGACAGGAAAGCCTGAGTTCTGTTTTTTTCTCCAATCAGTGTATGGGTTTTAAAGATTAGCGAACTGAAGCCATTTGTAAGCATAATCAGCAACACTCATTACTGACTGCTAACTGACCTGAATTTTAACTGATAGAGACATATGCATGTAGAGGTTTAGATGTCTGCAAAGCTCACCAGTGACAAAAGGATCTATCTAAGATATTTTCAGTATCTAGGAGAGCACTGGGGCACCTAGTTCCCCTCCACATATCTAGGTTGAAAATTCCTGTGAAAACCTCACTGGTTTTAGTGAGACTTTTCATACACTGAAGGGACCGTGCTAATGAAGTGGAGGGGACAAATAAAATCTCCGTAGCAGTATGTTGCTCGACTGCCTTCTGCTTGATGAAAACAATTAAGCAGCTTTAATTTTCAATAACTGTTATCATCTGTCTGTGTCTCACTCTCTCATGTATTAGAGATGGTCTGGATGGTTCTGATAATATAAGACCTAGTTTAAATCTTTACTTGAACCTCAATTCAAATGTTAATTGGTCTTTGAATACTTTTGATTTAATTATTTGGCCTGTCACATCTCTTTCAAAACAGGTGCTGCACTAAGGAATGCAGCTCGTTTCTGTTGCTTAACTGGGCACAAGAGACACTTGAATTTTTAAAGGAAAACCTTTCTTTGATGGAATTCTGTCTCCCTTTGCAAGCCTAAATTTTATATGCTTCTGAAAGAGCAGGAAAACCAGGCAAAAGTTTGAGTTTGGTGTTTTTTAATGTAATACAGAAGAATAAATGTATAATGCTTGGAAGGGAGCAATGTACATATAATGTGATTCAAATGGTGTTGACATTCAGCATTAGTTCGTAGTTTCAGTACTGAACCTCCTGAGTTCTAGAAATATGTATGTGTGCATTTAGTGGCATGCCTATGCAGGAAAACTTGCAGAACTAGGTCCTTTAACATTACAAGAATCTCAAGACATGAGTCAGATAAAATTGTACATTTCCAGACAATGTTAATGAAAATGTTAAATAATTCACACAAATCATTGCATAGAAAATACTTAGAATAGGTTTTGTGAAATTTATTTTCAGCTTTGTAATATACCCACTCCCATTTTTGAAAATTGTAATTTAAAATGTATAATTCAGTAATGCTTATAGGAGTTATTACCCTGAATTAATACTTTGGCATTTTAGAATGTTCTGTGTAAAACTTTAATGCCTTTGTTTTTATTAAAGTAATTTCAGAAAAAAAATTTGTCCTGCTCTTTGAGAGATCTTAATATCTACTATTCTTTATCTAAGTCAAAGAAGTAAATGAATATTATGCAAAAATTTGTGATATTTTATGTTTTCCTGTGAAATAGTACATTATTATTTAGGTTGATGTATGGCAATGCCCTCCCAGTTTGAAAAGTATCACTAGTTTGAAAAGTCTTAGCACTTTCATGACAGGGCTTATTATACTGGTCTGGGGTGGTGGGGGATGCCTACCAGTATGTACTGCATTTATTACTGTAAATCTAATTTCTACTTGACAGCTCTTAGAACTTAACTGTCATTTGCCCTAATGTAAGTAAGGAGTCACTCTACTGACAGTGGTATGAAAATGTCTTCAGTTTAATTGCTGAACTGCTCTTAAGCTGATTTGTGTCCACAGAGTAGGAGGAAAGCCATGCTAATTAAATTAGCACAACTCTTGGTTATAAACAAAGACCCAGGTGGAGGTATGTGCAGAAGTTGAACCAGTTCCTGCTGGTTGTGTTTAAACCATTGACAACCCCTGTGCATAGTGTTATTTCAGTTTTGACTGGCTTATTTTAAATTTCAGTGAACTATAGATTTGAAATAGAATTAATTAAAACAAAAAGGCCAACCAATTAAAGCATCAAAGGCCAACCACTTCCTGGGTTGTATTAGCACGAATATAGCCAGCAGCTCCAGGGAAGTGATCTTTCCCCTCTGTGGCACTTGTGAAACTGCCCCTGGAGTATGGCGTCCAGTTTTGGTTTTCCCAATATAAGGCACTGACATGTGGGAATGAGTCCATTGAAGGGCCATCACAATGGCCACGGAAGTGGAGCACATGACATATGAGGAGAGGACTGGGTTTGTTCAGCCTAAAAAAGGGAAGGTTCAGGAGAGATCTCACTGCTGTCTACAACTGTCTGATTAGAAGATGCAGTGAAAATGGAGTCAGATTCCTCTTGGTGGTGCACAGTGGTAGGATGATAGGCAAAGGACAAATATTGGAACATGGGAAACTCTCATTAGATAAGGATATAATTTTTTACCATGAAGGATGATCAAATACAGGAACACATTGCCTGGAAGATTGTAGAATCTCCACCGTGGAAGTTTTCAAGGCTTGGTGTGACCCAGCTTGTGCAACCTCATCTAATGAGACTTTGAGCAAGTGTTTGGACTAGATACCTCAAGCCTATATTATTCTGTATTCCTATGAAAGCATGCTACTTGGAAACCAAATAAGCATCCATACTGTACTCTGCTTTGCTTCACAGAACTAACTTAAAACCATTGTAGGTTTATGTGCAGATGGGGTCTTCACTGACATTTTTTCCCCTGATTTATCAAGCTAGAAGATAATAAGAAGGTGCTAGTTAGCAAGAATGGAGACTTGGAGGGCTTTCTGTCCACTAGAATATCATACTCTGACAGCGTTCTTCATTTAGTGGCTGTGATTGCATGACCTTCACAAACTGATCAAAGCAAACAGGGAGGCGGGCAGCAGGGAAGTAATTCAGAAAAAAACGTGGAGTATGGAGCTTCCCAACTTTATTAACATAGCATGTGTGATTCCTATGAAAAGCTGAATAAGACCTGGAGACAAAGGGTAAATTGTAGGCATGTGAACTTTTCTTACGGTGTGTGATTGATACAATGTTGTATCAATGTCAAAAATGTTTGGCCAGCTTGCAGGTCACGTCAGCCTGGAAGGCATGTAAGCAGTAAGAATGGGGTGTAGATTCAGGCAGCCAGTAAAGGGTACCATCCCACTTGCTGCATTTGCATTTCATATCTAGGATCCCAATTCTAGGATCAAGGTGATTAAAGCATACTTAGTAAGTAGTTTTGTGTCACTAAAGATATATTTCTAAACCTATATAGTGACTCTGGGACCTCTCAGCCTCTCTGGAATCTACAGGAGATTGTAAGATTGGGAGTCTGACTTGTGCTGCCCCACCTCCTGTGGCTTCAAGCTGCCAGGCTGAGGCAAAGATTACCGTACCTGGGGGAATCCTGTTCCTCTCTGCGTTTCTGCTACTGCCAGGAGCAAGCCTGATCAGGCTGTCCCACCAACACTGGCTGGACCCACTGCCCGTCTGTTTTCCACTCGTCCTCACTGAGGCGGCACTGTCTTTCTGCTCCACAGTGTGGGATCTCAGACCATCAGTGAAAACACCACCTTTGCTCCTGGCATTCTCTGGCATCCGAGTAGCCCCTTCTATTCCATGCACTGCTCCCAGTCAATTTGATGTAGTTTCTCCTTGGCAATATTTGTGTCATTCCCTGGGACTGATGTGATGCCGTTCACTGTAAAGAGTTTTTGGTCTTCTCCCAGCTCTAGATCATCCTGAATTTTTAACATCAAGAGGAATGATTCTGCCTTTCCCTTTTCTCATTTTTGATCTTGTTTGAATGAGATGGTGTCCTCTATAGAAAACAGGAAATTGGCATACCCCACACAGCTTTAGTTTTGCAGTACTGCTATCACCATTGCGTGGACACTCTGTCCTGGTCCTCAATATCCTGGTCAGGTTCCTTGAGCTTTGGACTTCACTATTCTCCAAGCATGCACAGGAATTTCTAGTTTATATTCTTTTGTTGGATGAACAACACTTGGTCAAAGATTTCTTTTCTGAGTGAGTCTAGGTCACTATAGATGATCCCTCAGCCTTATCTTGTAGAAGCAAATAGCCACACAGCCACATAGCATTTATCTGTGACCTGGGACTCCTTGCCCATCGAAGAGGCTGATCATGGACAAGAAAGAAGGTCCTTCATTCAGTTTTCTGAGGTAGACATGAGTAAGCATTTTCTCATTTGAACTATTAACTGTACACAGATGTACATTAGATATTATTTTACTGGTCACTTCTGTGGAGGCGGGGTGTACTGACTTATTAACAATAAATATGTACACATACATGCATGAAAAAGCTTTGAAAATATTGGAGTTTCACTTAATTAATAGTTCAATATGTTTTGATGATCAACTGTATTTTGACAATATTTTATGCTCATTTTTTTCCTGATATCTTTCAGAGATCCAGGGCCAACTTTGTTTGAGGTAGGCTGACATTTAATTAGAAATGACCTATGAGACTTTTCATTCTTCCAGACTTTTCTGTGAGTCAGTTTCCTGTTTGTTTTCACATCAAGAGGGAGGTAAGCATTTCTGCTCTAATAAGAAGGATGATATTATAACCAAGAAAAGCAAAAACAAATGGGTGATAACAGAATATGTTTGAGTCAGTTTGTGGTGTAAATTAAACCTTCGTAATATTGCTGACATTTATCTCATTGTAATAAAGGCAGAGAGCAGCAGGCACTATATGACTCATTTCACCTCCCAGAGCATGCCTGTGTTTTCCACCGTGCCCGCTTTCAGAAGGGGAGGGGAACATTAACGCTTCACAGCACAAGCATTCTGCCTGATCCTGGAGTGGTGTGCAGGGCAGGCAGCCCCTGCCTTGTGGTGTTGCTTCACATAGGTCGTGTTAATTGCATTGCTTAGTTGACTAATTTAACAATAAGTTCTGATAAGAGCAGGAAAACCTGCTGTTAGCAATGATGAGCTTGAAAGATCACGGGGAATCTTTGCCATGAATTTCCTCCTGCACCCAAGGTTTGAGCAGTGGAAAAGAGATACTTAGACATATGTCAGAGGGTGCTGTATTTTAAAATCAGTCTCTTTTTACTCCTTTCATTTGCTTTGTTGCAGAAATCCACTGTAATGAAAAAATAGGTAGAATTTATCTTTCTTAATTCAGTAGATTTCTTCCTGTACACCTGAAATAGGCTTTAAGTTTTCTTCGTGCTTCGATTTGTATTATTTCACCAGCAGTGCAGGAAAGCATCACTAGTAGGAGATAAGAAGGTAGAAACCTAAGGCAGTGAAAGCTTAAAAGAAGGAAAGGAAATGTCAGTAATGCTACTGGTGTTTATATGGTAGTGTCCTGGAAATTCCTACTTTCCTTTTCCTGTGCAAAATGTATTCAGAGAAATGCTCCTGAAATGGAGTGCTTCACAGAATGTGTTCAGCAGGTATTGGAAGAGATTTGCTTTTCTTACCTGGTCAGAAGAACTGCAGTCACTCTCTCCTATGCCTTCGGAAGAAAGAGTTCAACTGACTGATTTAAATAGTGACAACTTGAAACTTTATTTCATCAGTGTTTTCCTAATCCTCTTTTGTTTCTTTCTTTGCTTCTTACAGTTTTTTTTCTAAAGAATAGAAGAGAGCTTTTTATTTATTTATTTATTTTCCCCTGAAAGATGAAGACGACCAGTGAATTAGGAATAAGGATTGTGCCTTATTTTCACTACTGAGTTAAAGGCTCCCTCTTGCAGCTTTGGACTAAAGCCCAACTACTGTCTAATCACAGCCCAATTCCTGAGACATTGTCAGGTTTAAGCTCAACTATCCGGAGTTGTGGCAGCATCCAGAGCTGTATACCTGCATTATGTCTAGATGAAATTTATTATTCTAGTACCTTGTGTTACAGGTGCTTGAAGTTCTAGTACCTTGCTGAAAATATTTGGATAAACTAATGAGATACTCTCACTTTTTCTTGAGAAAAAGGCTGAAATACTTTCTCAAAAGTTTCTAAGCATTTCAGATTAAAACAAATTTGAGGTTAGACATCTGCCAGGTGTTTTGAAGCTGTGATTGCACTTAAGTTTTAGCACCTACTTATTGCTGAACTTGTTGTTTTTCTTTCTTAAAGAACTGCTCCAAGGCACTTTTACCAAAACACTTAATTAATAGGTTTACTTTGTATTATATTGTCTAACTAAGCAGCGAATAAAGTAGAAAACATTTGCCAGTTTAGGAATTCCATTAAGTAATATAGGTTTTAAAGGTCCATCTGGACCTTTAAAGTAATGGCAAAATGCTTCTCTCCCCCTCCCATCATGAAGTTACTTTGCTGTGGAAGTACAAATGTTTGTATTACAAAGGGAAATTGGAGAGGGAATTGGAATCTCTGTGAATATACCTTTGATTTTTGCTCTTCTAGTATTCTCAAAACTCTTCATTTCATGATGAAGAAACTTACTGAACGTGTAAATCGGGAGGGATGCTGTAAGGGGCCTCAACTTCAGAGACAAATAAAGTTCTTTTATCATACTTCTAAATTTCTAATGGTTTAATCCTGCAGACATTAGAGCAGATGGATAACTTTTCTTCTGTGGAGTTCTGCTAGCTCCATGAGATGTACTGAAAAGAGAAAAATTACTTAGGCATGGCTATGTACAAAGGTGGATCCAAATTAATGCCGAATCATTATAATAGAAAGTACTTGTGTTGACTAGGTTGTACTGGTATGGTATAATCATTCCAATATTTTAGATACATTTATTTTTTTCTACTTTTGTTTTACCTACACAGTCCTAAAGCAGAGCACATTTAGGAAAATAACAACTTCCATAGTAGGTAGCAAAAGGTCTGGTTAATCCAGGATGCTGTTTTGTCTTAGAATGAGTATGAGATGCTTAATGAGAGAGATAAAAATTGGGCAAGTACAGAGTAACATATTGTCCTAGATATTGGCCATTAGGTACAAAAATGTACTTTTCATCTTCCATTTCGTGCTTTGAAAGAGGACACAGATGATGATAAATAATCTTTTGCTTGGATATTTAGCAAATTTTTGTTCTCTCCTCTGTCTGATTTGTGTCTGGACAACAGTTATGTGTCCTCCATCTCCTGGGAAGCTTGTTATCTTACTTCATCATTCTTTGGGAAGACTGAATTTTGTGTGTGGCACAATTTCAGGACTACTTCGAGTTCCTCTAGTCTTGTATTTGGAAACTAGGTGTGATAATTAACTATATGGGTAAGAAAGCAACAGAATAATTGGTGAGGAATTTAAAAATAAACCAATTCTTCATGCAGCTATACATGTTGTGCTTGAGGGTTTTTTTCTACAATATTATTAGCAAGGCACTAAAGACCAACTATCTAACCCACAGCAGAACTCTTAATTTCTGCCACTGTGCTAAGGCCATGAGAGATAAAACTTTGGCCAATTAGCAATCCAGTACATATACTTTCCAGGATCGTATCCTGGAAGTGTGTCTCGCTGTATTTATCATCGGAAAGGAGGGGAAGGAACCATTTCTTCTTCCTTTGGACCATTTTCTCCTCAGCGACCCAAAATGATCCCTTTCCTCATGTATTCTGCTAACATAGAGAGCACATCAGCAGTATCTGGCGAGATGAGATAACTAGATTTTTCTTTCCCTGAGTGCAGAAAATATTGACCTTGGGTTTTTATCTGATTTTCAGAAATTCATGCCTTTGAGAAGGGGCCACTGTGAGTTATGCGAGTAGGAAAAAACCCCTAAGGCTGAAGTGTTCATAAATAAAATATTTTGTTAGAAAAATGAGGGGAAAAATTAAATAAAACAGAAGTGGTCTAAAAGTGAAGCCTTCCGGGAAGGTCAAAACCTCTGCTGCCAGAGAAGAAACACACAGTGGTCAGAGCTGCAGCTATGGCCCCAGTATTGCACAGCCCCAGCTTCTTATTCTCAGAAACCCACTCCCGGTTGTCTCAAGGGCTACTCTAGTATATTAGCAGTTTATTTCAGTGTGACCTGATGTGAATATGTATTTGTCTCTTTGCCAAGTCCTATACTGAATTTTGGGCAAAAGAAAATTTTTTAACAGTCTATCGTAAAAACTTAACTACTCTGTGGCAGTTGTGAGCCGTATTCAGTGAAATATCCCACATCACAAGAGCAGTAAGGGATTCTTTATTTCCTCAGTTGAAACTTAATACTGCTTCTGCCTACTTACTGTCATGTAACATAGTATGCTGTTGTATGCATGTTCTACAAGATGAAGTTCATGATCCCCTACAAAATTGCTCAGTTTTCCTTTAAAATCAGGCAAGAGGTTGTTAAGCTTCATTCATAACACTGTGTTTCACTCAGGTGTCAATGATCCTTGATATCAAACGGTAATGTTTTGTGTGTTACACAGCCACAGTTGACATCAGTTCTTCAGCACATGGAAGAAAAATGATGATGCGGTACGTTTAATTTTCTCTCTAAAATAACTGTTGTGGATTTTTGAGGTCTGGAAGTCAATGAGAATTGGAAGTAGCTGTTGTATGAAATGGGAGGGATATGTACACAATTACCTCTGAAATCTAGAGTGCTGTCTTGTCTCACCTACCAGTCAGGAGTATTTTTGTGACGGTATACTGTTCTGTTTGTAAATAGCAGCCACTGATATTCCCCAAACCTCCCACTTGGAAGAACTAGCTCAGCTTACCTCTGGGTATATAGTGTTAAGCAGTATTTGAAAGCTGCATTTGAAAGTAGTTATTGAACGTTATCAATAGCAAATGGGCATAACACAAGAAGATACCTTTCTAAAGAACAGGTGGCAGCTGTTTTATTCTGATCACCCTAAGGTACTGTTGAACGATTTTATTACCCATTTTAATCATAAAATATAAATTCTTACAAGTTCGTGACAATAATCATCCAGCAGTATATCTCTACTGAACATGTGTGTTGTAGAGGAACAATGCAAGAAGAGTCCTTTTTTTGAGTTCTCTGTACAATGCTGAACATCAGACCCTATGCTCATCTGTGTCCAAAAGCTGTGTGAGTGAAATTCTAGTGCTACTGAAATCAAAGACAAAACTCCTGCTGATGTTGCTGGACCAGGGTTCAAGCAGTCCTAACCATGTTACAGAGAGCCACAGGAATGTTCCCTCTTCTGAACCATCTGATAGAAATAGCGAGCTGTGGTGGAAAGGGAACAAATGGGGAATTCTATTCAAAAGCAGCATAGAAGTCAGTGTCTTTGTAATTGGAGGAACCACAGAAAGCTTAGAAGGCAGGATGTCAGCTGCTTACTTTGGAAAAAATATGAGCTCAGAGTTATTAAGGTCTGCTTATGACGCTGCATAACCTTCTTGTATCAGCCTCAGCCTAATTGGCGACAGAAAGCTAGACTGAAGTGGGCGGCCTAAGGTCTTTATTTGTTTTGTGGCAATCTATTTAGAAAAAAACAGAACTGTAGCATCACTCTGATGCTCTTCTAACAACAGGTGTGCTTCAGAATATCTGCCTCAATACTGAGGACAAGACTACATTTCTCTAACCTAAGATGCCTGGGTGAGCTAGTTATGCAGTCTCCCTTAAGGTCCATGGAGAGGAGAATGCAGCAGTTGGGTGTGACTCATGGTCAGGTGTGTATCCTAGGATGAGGTAAACTGTACTTTGATGTGCCTGCATCTGCTTATTGACTATAAAGTTGCTCTAGGCAGCTAGCTCAGATGCAGTTGTCTCCTCAGTGGACTTCTAAAGGTGAATGAGAACCAGTTCTATCCTTAAGACTGACTTAGATCCATTTCTCAATGCTTACTGTGACCTTGTATTTCTGTTTTACTCTCATTTTTGCTGATTAGACCAGTATATTACAACAGAGTGTGAGTGCTTTCCACATTAGCTTTGGAAACAGGCTGAAACACAACATAAATCTTGTGTATGTTTGTATTATAGTAGTTTTCTCTTTCCACTGTGGTTTGAATAAAACAGAAACTAAGATGACTTTTAATATTTCAGTTTCCACTTACATTGTTGTAATACTCTAAATACTTCTAAGATTAGCATAGTAAGGATGCTTATACTGAGAATTACCATCCCAGGAATTGCACTGCATGATTGGCTATTAATCACTACTACTTAGTGATTTCTTAAGATCCTTCTGAGTTCATTCTTTCCTACAACCCAGCTTGCTGACGTGTTTTAATTTAGTAACAATAGATGTTCTGTTGCATTATTCAGATGATTAATGAAAATTTCCAACAGTACTGGGTAGACCAGTGTGGAGCCCTGTTAATATATAGCAGTAATATGACTATTAGTTTTGCACCTTTTGTAGCTTTTGACCTTGGTTTCCTAGCTTCCTTACAAAAATGCCACATGAGATCATGCCAAAATCTTTATAATTTATAAATTCTACTGCCTTTCAATTATTCACAGGACATATGATTCTGCCAAAGATGCACATTACTTTGGTTTGATGTGATTTATTCATAAGGAACCTGTCTTAGCTATCATTTATTTTTTGTGCTATCTTTGCACTTACAGTATTTTTTATTCTAGTATTTCTCTAGGAATTGATCTTAACTGAAAGTTCCCCAGATTTTTACTTCCACACTTTTTAAAGATATGGCCTATGTTTTTTTTTCTAGTCATTTGCTATTTTGTTTTCCCCTGAGGTCCTTATCCTGGTTTCGGCTGGG
>NW_008795045.1:250283-255447 GCF_000699145.1 Aptenodytes forsteri | reverse complement strand
GGTACTCAGTTGCTGACTGAGGTTAAACCACAACAGTCCTACAGATAGTGGTTTAATTGTTAATTGTTGTGAGACTACTTCAGCCAGGTTTTTAAGAATTTTTACATGAAGTTCATCCAAACTGGGCAGTTTGAGAATATTTTATTTAGCTGAACTATTTCTTCTCGCTTTTATGCTGAACTCCTATGCTATTAATATAATCTCAACTAAAATTGGGCGATTACCATAGTTAATGTCCTTTTTTCCTTACACTTTACTAAACTTTTCTCCTTTCCATTGCCGTATGTGAGTAGTTTTCTGTCTTGAGTAGTGGACCCATGTTATAACTCTTTTTCTGTTACTAATAATAAAGGGGTTTTTTGTTAGCCTTGGTATCCTCTGCTAATTGCACCATGTTTTGTGCCTTGGTCTTTTTTTTTTTTCCTTATACGTTTGTGCTATTCTTTCATACTTATTCATAGTGATCTGACTTGATTTTTCACTTTTCCCATGCTTCCTTTTCATGTTTGATGTCAGTAAAACCAAGAGGACTCATACCTCACATCTTTCCTTTGCAGTGGAATAGCCCTGAGTTATATTCTTAATGATTTCACAGACGTCTGTCTTTTTTATATTGGCTCTTTTATTTTGCACTTATTCCTTGTTTCCCTCCCAAACACTGTGAATTCCATTGTTTCGTGCTTGCTCTCACCCAGATTGCTTTCCCAGTCAGTTTTTCCCTCTTGACTATAAGCAGATCTGTAAGTTTTCTAGATGTTTTCTTCCCCTTTCCGTATTTAACAAACCCGGAACTTCTTGGACACTTAGCATTCTGCTCTATCCCTTTTCCAACCAATTAAAAAACTTCCCATTTCCATCAAATCTAGTATTTTGCTCACCAGAAGTCTGCTATTGGCTTCCTTCTCTAATCATCACTCAGAATGTTTCAGAGCTTAACAGCCTAGACTTGAATGCAAGTTTATACATCCTTCATGTACCTGAAAATGTATTCTCCCTTGTTCCTCTTCATACTTTTCCTGAACTCACTGGAGAAATAAGGATGAAAAGTAACAGTGCAAGTTTCTTCTCTCAGGCAAAAATAATAAACTGTATGAATACAGAAAGGGGAAATTATGGTGTAGCAGTTTGGCAGACATGTTCTGGAGATTTTAGGAGATTAAAACCTGAGCAGATGATGGTGCTGTCCTTTGCAACACAGGTAAATGCCATATTGGGGTATGTGAGTAAGAGCACAGCTCCAAGACACATGAAGTAATCTCCTTCAGTCTAAATAAAGCCGATTGGGGTTCTATTGGGATAATGTACTCATGTTTGGGTAACCTCCACCTCTACTGGAAAAAGCCCAAGGAAGAAATGAGAATCAAAGGTCTGGAAAACATACTCTACCATGATACTGAATAAACAGGGATGTTTAGCAAGAAGAAAACTGAAGATGTCATAGCCTTCAAGTACATGAAAGGTGCTACAAAGAAGGGAATAAATGGTTTACTCTGTCAGGGGAGGGTAGCAATGGACCTAAATTTCAGTAAGGAAAATTCAGATAAGATGTTAGTAATTTTTCCTTAATGATTAGGACACTGAATCCCTGGAAGAGATTGTCTAGAGAGGCTGTGGAGTTACCTGTCACTGCGTATCTTTAAAAACAGGCTGGGCAATTCTCCTCTTTTTTTTATGGCAGAGATATGGACAAAGTGATTTACTGACGTTCTTTTTGGCTCTAATTTTCTGTTGTTCTAGGAAAGCTAATCTAATTTTTCTGCTGCAAAATCAGGCTGTAGATATTGTGAACAGAAACTGTGAGTAGTAGATTGTATTTGCTGTTTTGTACTCTTGAGGCAACACTGTGCAATAATCGGCCAGTTGTGCCCGTCTGCATCTCATGTGACACTCGTCTGGCTGGCTGCTGTAGGCAGCGGCAGGTTACCGAATAGAGACTTCTGCTGGGGTGACCCTTGTATCCCAGAACAGCTAGTCTGAAGCTACAGAGGAGTTAGGATGAGATCTGAGAAAGGACCAGGGAGGGGAAGCTGACTGGCTGAAGAAAAGTGCAGAAGACTTGTGAAATGTTTATACCTGTGAACTTGACAGATTTGCTTTGGTTGTCACAAACCTCTTACATGAGACCTTCTTTTCAGGTCTCCTGAACAGGAGACAATGGACAGGTCACAGTCGTCCTCTTTCAGCCTTCCTTGTGCTATAGGCTGACTATAAAACGTTATGTTCTAGACATCTAAATGAAAATTTGCCTGTTCTCTGCAAATCTTGGCAAAATCTTTCTTCTGCAGTTACTGCTGCATAAAGTATTTGCTTGTGGTAACGCCTTCATTCTACAGCTTGACTATGTATGGAGCAGCAAACCAACTCCCCAGTTCTGCCATGTTTGTGTAGACATGGCTGTACAGAAGAACAGCTGCTTTTTTTTTTTTTTAACCTGTATTTTTATCATGTATGTGAGGCTGAAACAGAGCTCTTCCTTTTGGATGCACACAGGGAAAGGAGAATGTAAGGAGCTTTTCCTTCATTTCACTATCTTTTCAGAGCTTAGGCTTAATTATAGCATTTACATTTGCAGAGGCTCTAGTCGGCACAAAGGGGAAAAAGCAGTCAGGACCATGGCTTTGCTCCTCTGACCTGGCCAGCACAGGAGGCATAGCATGCTGTTCTCTTGAAAACATGGTAGCAGTATTCTGCCCCATTCCATCTTTGCCAAGGAGCAAACTTTTTGGGGCAGAGGGAAGAAGGTCACAGGGAACAGTGAATAAAATTATCGATTGTATGCAAGTCACCTGTAAATTCTGGAATGTAAAGAAAATCTAGCACTCTTGAGGTTTTTGAACAGTTATTTAATCAGTGGTTTAATGGTGGCAAGCCATGCCAACCCTTTTGAAAACTTTTCAATGTGGATAGTGGCTGTTTGGCATGACAACTTTTATTTATTTATTTTTGATCGCC
Organism: Aptenodytes forsteri; assembly: GCF_000699145.1. Taxonomy (NCBI): domain Eukaryota; kingdom Metazoa; phylum Chordata; class Aves; order Sphenisciformes; family Spheniscidae; genus Aptenodytes; species Aptenodytes forsteri. The sequence continues at coordinate 252,495 of NW_008795045.1, read as the reverse complement.
AGCTATTATCGTAATGCTACTTTGTATCTCTTTGTTCTGTAGATACACTATACGTTTTTCCGTAGCAAAAATAACCACGTCAATTAACAGAATATTTTAGCATTGTATAGTTTGCAGTCTAAACATGTCTCTGAAGAAACCCAGGTCTCATACGCTGTTCATTTTGAGAACCAGCTCGGATTTTTTGTATTTTCTCAGTTCTCCATGAACTCAGTCCAGATTGTACATCTGTGCCATATGGAATGGTGGAACAGAAGTTGTGCAAGAATCTAAATAGCAGAATCTATAAATCAGAAGAGTCTTTAGAAGCTGATGGAAGAGGGTCTCCAAGTAATGTGGTCACTATCTTACAGCCAAGCAAAACCACTACTAAACCATAGTTCAGAAGCATTAAAGCTGTGTGGAATGTAGAGAGTTTCAGGTTACACTTATCTACTCCCCTGTACACATGTGATATGTGCCAGGGCCCTGAGGGCACTAATAGGCCTTAATGGCCCTAACCAGCCTCACCTGGGTCTTTACCTGCACCCTGTGCCCATGGGCCCAGGAACCCCATTTCAGCTCAGCCTGGGGCTGTCGGTCTGTGCCTGAGCTGTGTTGTAGGTACATCTGTTCGGAGTTCTGTCTTCTGCTATTCTCGAATGGTTGCTTGTATTTCCCAGCTTGAGCTCAGACTTGATTTGCTGCCTTGCCCTTGGCCGGTGACTGCTGGTCTGCTGATGAAGCTTGGTGCTCTCACCAACCCAGCTCTGCTTGCCTGCTGTGGGGCTGTGCCACGGTGAGCAGGGACCCTCTCGGTGCTGTGGTTGCTCTTGGTTCCTGGCTCGTCCTCCCTTGTGGATTAGCTGCGCAGCCCTCCCACCTCTCCTGTGTGACCTCCAGATCCTGCAGGGAGCTATGGCTAGAGTACAGAGGTAGCTTGCAGCCCTTCAGCCCTCTTTAACATCCTCTGCACCCAGACTGACCCCTGCATCTTCAGTTGAGATTGGGTGAGAGTATGGGGATTTGTCAGCTGCCTGCAGCTAATCTTTGCTGCCTTCCCAGTGCTCAACCTAATGGATGTTAGCTGCTCAGCAGAAATAACTTCCCAGCTCTTAGCGATGACCCTGGACCGAGCCATCCTCTGTGTGCAGCTGCTCAGTGTCCCCATGCTCCAAGGGTCTGATGTCTTATTCAGTACTTTAGAGCAGCTTACTGGGGACTGTATTCATGCAGCTGTGTCTAAGGCTGTCTTCCTGGAGCTCTAGCAGGCAAGTCAGTTAGCTGCTGACTACACAAGTCAATTCATGAAGCTGGCTGTGGAACCTGAATCTCCGCAATTGTTGGGAATTGCTGATTTCCACCACATTTTTTACTTTGTATTGTTGGGAATTGCTGATTTCCACCACATACACCCATTTTTTACTTTGGTGCAGGCATCTTTGCTCAGCTTGATAATATCATCGTATATATGAAGGTAATTTCTTGTTTCCCAAAAGCAGTCTGTTCCTTTCTCAATGGTGAGGCATTTGATTTAAAGGTTCAGCTGCAAAGCAGAAGGATAATTGTCTTTACATCTCTTCACTCATGGTTGATTTTATTCATAAACCTTTGTGACTTCTGTTCTTAACTTAATGTGCTCATTCCTGGCATAAAATAAGACTCTTCAATTATTTTTGAAATTGCATAGTATGGATAAAGCTGTACAGCCATTAAGTTTGCTCAGATATAGCTAGCTTTTAAACACAGCAAACAAAGCTACTCGAGCTGTTATTGTGTGATCAGATAGGGATATCTTTATTTTTAGGATTATTCATTAATTTACAAAAGTGTTTGTTAAATGTCTTTCCATTGTCAAAAATAAAAATTCTTTGCAGTTCATGTCTTTATTGATCTATGGATTGATTTCGCCAATTGCTTTCTGTGTTTCTTTGAACTTTCTAACAACAGATTTGCCTAAATGAGGAAAAGTAAGCTCCTTCTAGATAGGGATATCTTTATTTTTAGGATTATTCATTAATTTACAAAAGTGTTTGTTAAATGTCTTTCCATTGTCAAAAATAAAAATTCTTTGCAGTTCATGTCTTTATTGATCTATGGATTGATTTCGCCAATTGCTTTCTGTGTTTCTTTGAACTTTCTAACAACAGATTTGCCTAAATGAGGAAAAGTAAGCTCCTTCTAGTACCATACAGCATTTGGAAAGAAGTGACCAAACTTGAATATTCACTTT
>NW_008795045.1:237925-250218 GCF_000699145.1 Aptenodytes forsteri | reverse complement strand
TTTACATCTCTTCACTCATGGTTGATTTTATTCATAAACCTTTGTGACTTCTGTTCTTAACTTAATGTGCTCATTCCTGGCATAAAATAAGACTCTTCAATTATTTTTGAAATTGCATAGTATGGATAAAGCTGTACAGCCATTAAGTTTGCTCAGATATAGCTAGCTTTTAAACACAGCAAACAAAGCTACTCGAGCTGTTATTGTGTGATCAGATAGGGATATCTTTATTTTTAGGATTATTCATTAATTTACAAAAGTGTTTGTTAAATGTCTTTCCATTGTCAAAAATAAAAATTCTTTGCAGTTCATGTCTTTATTGATCTATGGATTGATTTCGCCAATTGCTTTCTGTGTTTCTTTGAACTTTCTAACAACAGATTTGCCTAAATGAGGAAAAGTAAGCTCCTTCTAGTACCATACAGAATTTGGAAAGAAGCCACCAAACTTGAATTTATTCACTTTGGGAGCACATGGTAGTGCTTTACAAACTATTTTGATGTCCTAGGCAGTCATCCTTGGGATTTCCAAGGAATTAATAGCTTAAGGCTGTAAGCTATGATCAGCTTCTATTGTCTTGTCATGTGATATTTTGCATTTATTTTAGCCCAGCATGAAAATATGAACATCTATTACTTACCCAACTGAGTTTGCGAGGGCCACTGAATGTGACATTACATTGCTCATAAAGCTGATCAGTAATTATGGGTCACAATGAAGTGTTTTATTCTAAAAAGATACTGGGTCATCATTTTTTATACTGCAGTTCTGTGTAGTTATAAAGTTTATTAATGCTCAGAAAAGATTTAGAGTGTGGCTTTATTCCTGTGAAAATCAAAGATCATATTCCTCCACAAGTTCATCCTGCCCCAGTAAACGTGTGTGTTAGAGAATTCTTCATCATGTGCTTGTACAAAACTGTATTGTGGGACATGGTCTTAGGTAATAGATGCGTAATACAAAGGAATAACATTACCTAAAATCTTGTGATGTATTTTATTAATATTATTGTGTCTAACTTGGGCTGCCTTTCAGTATTGCAGTCCAGTAACATTTTTTTTTTTAAATATTAAGTAGTGCATTCTTGGACTAATGCTGATTGTTGGTAGGGTTGGGGGTTTTTTGTTTGTTTGTTTTCTAACAAATAATTCCTTATTTTTTTCTGTAAGACTCTTCTTTCTCTATGTTTGTCTCTCCCAGTGCTGAAGTCATTTGCTACTTCTGGTCCAGGACACAGGGCGATCACCTGCAATGATGAGGAAGGAACATACTGTATGTACATTAAAGTTCTACATAAATAGCTACATTTCAGCAATCACTGAAAAACTGATGTGTTTGAAAGTTATGAAAAGTTATGAAAAAACTTTGTTTATAGGAGACAGGACTGGAATCTGATTTGGCAAGCCAAGCAATATGTTGTATTTTTCTTGTTTGAAAATAGCCCATAACGGCATCCCTTTAAGTCTCAGTAGCCCCCGCCCCAATTAATCCTCCTTGCTGCAAGGCAAATACTGCACGTGTGCGGTATTTTGTGTTTGTAATCTCAGGCTACGGAACTGGATTTTTTTTTTAAATCATCTAAAATATTCTGATTTGGAGATATGGATCAATGCATTTCTATGACACAATTGGATTGAGAAAGGTCAAAAAAGCTTTACATCTCTTCATTTGCTGTCTGTACTGTTTTTCACTAGGATTTATTAAGGGCAGTGCATGCTATTGCAAAGGTAGCAATGTTCTCTGTAAGAAGGCTGCTGAATTTGTCCATTAATGGCACAGGATGGAACAGGAGCTTCATGTCTGAGTCGCAAAATACGTTGCCATTCTGTGCCGTGAATTTTCTGCAAGGGACTGTCTGTAGAACACTGATTGCCTGGCAGAGTGTGCTTTTACCTTTCTCCATGTTAACAGGTATGGGTAAAGGTTAGTACTTTCCCTCTTAGAGCCCCCTTGCTGGGAATCTCCAGAAGTGGTAATTATTTATTGACTAAATTATTTCATACTAGTATCAGAGCATGCTGAAGTTCACTAGGTGAGTACCATGCCCTCCTGCTAGCTTATCTCAGATAGACCATTCCTTGGCATCTCTTAACTCTCATAGCCTTACACTGTAAATTCCATGTCAGTTCCTGTCTCTGTTTTCTTTCCTCCCAACATCTTGTCAAACTGTTCTACAAAAGGATAGGGACTTTTGCTAATGGTCTGGCAATTCTTTCTGAGGTGTTGTCTTTTCAGTCAGCAATTTTTAAATGCCAGTTTGTGGCTGCAGTGGACTCCTTGGCTTCTTGTCCTTCAAGCGAGATTTTTTTTTTTTCTTTTTTTTCTTTTTTTTTCTTTTTTTTTCTTTTTTTTTCTTTTTTTTTCTTTTTTTTTTTTTTTTTTTTTTTTTTTTTTTTTTTTTTTTTTTTTTTTTTTTTTTTTTTTTTTTTTTAGTCAGCAATTTTTAAATGCCAGTTTGTGGCTGCAGTGGACTCCTTGGCTTCTTGTCCTTCAAGCGAGATTTTTTTTTTTTCTTTTTTTTCTGCAGCTTCTTTCTACAGCTAGTTGGTGACAGATCGCTCATGTCTACCAATCTGGATGACTTTTCCAGTCCTACTCCACCTAGACAATATGTTTGTCCTGTAATACATCCAGCACATATTGTTGCTATACACTAATCATAGCTAAGTGGCTGGCTCATTCTGGAGCTTCTGGTAACATTTGTTATTGAAGGGTCCCCAGGAAGTACAGAAGAGCTGCTTTAATCTTATTTAAAAAAAAAAAAAGTAAATATTTATATATAATATATATGTATAAATGCTCATTATGTAAATATATAAAAATAAATAAACAAGAGCCTTATCTGTCTCTCAGCTCTATCATCTTCATTCAAAATATCCCGTAGAGTTCCTCCAAGAAGGCAAGCTTTCTCTCTGTTTGAACTATGATAGCACTGTGCAGACATGGGATCAACCAAACCTCTGTGTCGTCATCTTCTTTAGCTTAGAAATAACCATGGGACCACTTGATGGTTTTTGTAGGAAGACTATTTAGAAATCTGTGAAACAGCTGCTTGCTGAACGCTACTGTCCGTACTCCCTGCTAATCCTCCTTCAGAACAAGATTTGGGCATGCCTCTCTTGGGATTTCATTTTGCAGATCAAAATGTTCTTTAGCTTAGAAATAACCATGGGACCACTTGATGGTTTTTGTAGGAAGACTATTTAGAAATCTGTGAAACAGCTGCTTGCAGAACTGTTTTTGCTGAACGCTACTGTCCGTACTCCCTGCTAATCCTCCTTCAGAACAAGATTTGGGCATGCCTCTCTTGGGATTTCATTTTGCAGATCAAAATGAGAGCTGATTCAGGTACAGATGCCATTTTCCTAACCACATGGACTCTAGATTTGTTCATGTTGGACAAGTATGGTGCACTTCTCAACCAATCTATCAGTGAATTCAAGAACAGGATGCTGAGGACTGCAGTTTTGCCTTCATTCCTGAAATGACTTTAGCTTTTATTAGCATGTTACATATTGCAACCTGGCATATAATTTTCTTCACCATTTATTAAAATACAGAATATTTCAATAAGTTTCAAACCAGCAATACCTTAGCAAAGGGAAAGCGTACCCAAGCATATTAACGTTAGGTTGCAGGAAATGATGATCTGATGAACGACTGAGTTACCTATCTATCTGTCATGAGCTGACCTTCCCGCTCTTGGGAAGAAGATGCATGACTTCTTTTATTTCAATCTTTCTGTAAATATTGTGAGAAGGAGCTGGAAATATGAAAAGTTAATGTTGTTATATGGGTGTGTCGTTTAATAATTGAAATAAAATGATAATAAAAATGTAATAATAATAATACACAAAGCAAGTGATGCACAGTACAATTGCTCACCACCCGCCGACCGATGCCCAGCCAGTCCCCAAGCAGTGGCCCCCCCCCGGCCAACTTTCCCCCAGTTTATGTACTGAGCATGACGTCACATGGTATGGAATGTCCCTTGGGCCAGTTTGGCTGTGCCCCCTCCCAGCTTCTTGTGCACCTCCAGCCTTCTCAGTTGGTAGAGCGTGGGGAGCTGAAAAGTCCTTGGCTAGTGTAAGCACTACCTAGCAACAACTAAAACATCGGTGTGTTCTCAACGGTGTTCTCATCCTAAATCCAAAACACAGCACTGTGCCAGCTACTAGGAAGGAAATTAACTCTGCCCCTGCCGAAACCAGGACAGGGTGCAATTGCAATACAGAGAGGGGAAAGGTAAAAATACCAGAAAAGACTCATAGCTGGGTTCTGCAAAGCAGTTATGTGACTAGGCCCAGGTCCACTAGTGTGTAGGTACCTAAATGGGAATGCAGTACTAAATATTTTTATATCCCACCTACAGCCAGCCCACAGAAAATAGTGGGAAGAGGTGTGTATGTAGAAGCCTTGTCCTTTCTGGGACTTGGCCTCTCCTCTTGGGGATGTCCCTGGGATTTGCAGCCCTGGTGCCCTGGGTGGTGTTTGTCCCCTATCTAATAAACAGCTGGGGAAAAACAGCCTCCCTTTGGGAGAAAGTTTGAAAGCAGCTGATGCATTTTTTTTTTTTTTTTTTAAACAAAGTAGTGGGAATACTTTTTCAGGATGGGGAAAACTTTGGTGCTTCCTGCATTTCTCAGCTGAAAGGGATCATACCTTTATTTCTCATCTTGTAGTGATGTGCGCTTATTGCCATGCTAGGCTTGGATAAGGAAATTCTTCCCTCCAGTTGTATCTCCACCAGTGTACAACAAGAAAGGTGGACTTCTCTGGACCTGAGTGAGTGAATGAAGGAGCAACTAAACTATAATAGGATTTATCACACCGAGCTTTAGGTGCCAGCAAGTAGGTGTTAATTTTAGGCTGGTGTCAAAACTCTACCGTAGTCAATGACGGAGTAAGCTAGTCAGCTGTGATTCATTTGACCAACATGTCTGCTGTATGATGAGTCAATTGCTGTCTAGTCCCCCCTGGCTGCGTTGGTTAGCCTCCTCTTGACTACAGAGGGAACCTAGACACCTCCATTAGGAGGTGAATTCCATGCTTGGTGTTCAGCTGGGAATGTATGGTCCCCCTGTCCTGGCTTCCAGGTCAGCTTCTGTATTTTGTCTAAGGCCTGCTTAACACAAAATTCAGTATAAAAATGCTCAAGTCAGGCAGACAGCTACAGTTGCATTTGTAGAGTTGTGATCTTGATAGCACACTCAGAGATGGCAATCGTGCTAGTGCTTCAGCAAACTGAAGTAGGGGAACTCCGTTTCTGAATCCCATTCAGGCTATAGCATGAATGATGTACCAGCAAGGGAGCTGCTACTAGCAAGGCTGCTGTACAGACCTGAAACACTTCTGGGCATGCAGTTACTGTTCCAGGGCTTCAGATCAGAGACTGAAGTGTATGTAGTGTTTAGATGCCTTCAAGATTAGGTGGCAACTGAGTGGAAAGCGGAGAAGGCAGAAGTGGGTTGCAGTCTGCGGTCTAGTTGCTTTCAGTTTTGCCTTAGTCCCATTTTTATGCACCTACATTTTTTTTTTTTATTTGACCTTCAGAAATACAATTCTGCAGTAAGTAGATTTCTTTTTAAGCATTTCAGTTCCAACATCTTTCTGAAACACATTCTTCAGTTTTTTTGTCTATGAATAGCTTTATAATTTTCTCTATTTGTTTTTGTTTGGTTGGTTTTCTTTGCAAAGGATACGTTACACAGTTATTTAAGTAAGTATTCCTTCTGCCTATGTTAATTTAAGACAATGGTAAACTACAAGTGATCTTTAAATTGTCTTCTTTTATCTCAATTTCATAGAGCCTAGTGCACTTTTTCTTTCAATTCTCCTGTTCTCACTGTTATTCTTTTACGTTTTTTGCTTTCCTTGTGATGCTGTCACACTCCACATTCTCTACTCATTTTTTTATTTATATATGTATGTTTTATTATTGGGCTATTATATGCTTTCGAAGCTTTTAATTAAGGTTCCACTTTTGTGCTGCTTTTATAACTTTTTTTGCCTGGAAGGAACTATAGCTCATTTATTGTCAGTTTCTTACAGATTTTTTTTTTCCATTTCAGAAGGTTATTTCTCTGAAAAAAACAAAGGCATATGTTTGCATATATTGCTATTCACATTATTAAATCTGGTGGGCATTATTATTGTCAGCTATTGATTAAATCCATTTTGTAAGTAGTTCCTCTGGATACATTTGGTGCGATGAAGTACTGTCTAATTGTGATGCAGAGTTTGATCCTTAATACTGCTTGTTCTGTTCAGGAGACTTTGATCATCTTATTTTTAACTAATTAATTAAATTAAATAATTTACAATTGTATGCCATCAGCAAATTTTTCTGCCTTCCTGTCTGGCCTCATTTGTGCTGCACACTATAGCTGTAGACACCAAAACAGCTATTGAGATGATAGATGGGCAGAAGACCCTAGAAAAACTTTACCCTAGGGGAAATAGTTGTTGGGTTTTTTTTTTTTCCTTCTGTTTTCTGTATGTGTTGTATTTTGTTGTTTGTTTGTAATTTTGTTTTGTTTTCTTCCTAGGGGGTATAACTAGTTATGAAACGGGGACAGTATCTTGCCCTAGGCTGATTTTTAGGTTTGGGAAAGGGATTATCATGTGTTCCCTGAGCAGAAGGGCTTCTGCTTGACAGTAGCTGACAGCCTAGTAGTAAATTCCATCTCCCTTATAAGGACGAGCCTTTTGGTGGAAAAGAGGCTGAGGACGTGGTCGTTTTGAGTGTATGACTTGTCTGACAAACACACATTTATTTTAGCTTTACAAAAATACATTTGGATATGTAAATGAATGCTGTCTGGAGCCAACTATAAGCTGCTTTCTGGATGTTATGCAAGGTTTACTGCAGTGATTACTGAGCATTTCCACAGAAGGGTAGCAATTACCACTGCAACCCTTACATTAGATGACACATACACAAATAGAGAAATACTGGAAGAGAAAAATAAACCTAGTCTGAACAATACCCGCAGATTAAAACTTCTATGAGCAGCGCATAATGAAGGGATCAGTGAAAATGAGGTGCTAGACCTTTAACCTTGTCGTGGTTTAATCTCAGTCGGCAACTAAACACCACGCAGCCGCTCACTCACTCCCCTCGTGGGTTGGGATAAAAACAGTTTAATAATTGAAATAAATTGATAATAATAATATGATAATAATAATAATACACAAAGCAAGTGATGCACAGTACAATTGCCCACCACCTGCCGACCGATTGCCCAGCCAGTCCCCGAGCAGCGGCCCCCCCGGCCAGCTTTCCCCAGTTTATGTACTGAGCATGACGTCACATGGTATGGAATGTCCCTTTGGCCAGTTTGGCTGTGCCCCCTCCCAGCTTCTTGTGCACCTCCAGCCTTCTCCGTCGGTAGAGCATGGGAAGCTGAAAAGTCCTTGGCTAGTGTAAGCATTACCTAGCAACAACTAAAACATCGGTGTGTTATCAACTTTGTTCTCATCCTAAATCCAAAACACTGTACCAGCTACTAGGAAGGAAATTAACTCTATCCCTGCCAAAACCAGGACAACCTGAAGGATATCCAGTATCCACTTGATGAGTAGAGGAGAGTTGTGGAAGGGGACTGTTGTCTCGAAGTTTGGGATGCGAAAGCAAAACACACCTCACCTGAGAGATGTTAGGTTGTGGGTACTGGCTCCTCTGTGCAGTCTGTGTGCCTTCCCTTTCCTCTGGCTGTACTTCCCTTGCAGGACCAGTGTGTTTCTGATCAGATTTACAGCTGAAAAATGACAGGATGTGTAGGAAATCAGAGCTGCAGGAAACAGCCCATCACCTGCACTTGTGCGCTTCCCTAAAATTCTTAACCTTAATTGAAGAAGACTGGGAAGGAAAGAAATGGGGGACATAAGGGTGTCGCAGACTCTTGTTCTGAGCTAGGCTAGCTAGATATGAAGGGATCAATTGGTCTGTGTATGCTAGCAGCCTTCCAAGGAAGGGCTGGGGAAAGGTCTGAGCTGGAAGCAGGAGGATTCTTTGATCTGAGTGAATAGGCCACGTAGATATACTGGGTACAAAAGCAGTTTCCTTCCTGCACAAGTGCCGAAGGTGTTTATTGCTCTGTCTTAAGTACTAGCTGTGCTTTTGTTCGGTGTGCTGAACAACATGTTTTACTCCTCTTAGTGGAGATGTATCCTTGAAGATCATTGCTGTGCTTTTCCTGACTTTTATATATACTTCGGGGAAGTAATTATTTTCTTGTGATGCTAGGGACAGGAAGACAGAGGAAAATTTGGCTGTTTCCAGTTATTTCCCCTTAAAATGAAATTAAGTTTTGATTTCTGCTGAAGTTAACACATTTCATTAACTCTGTTTTTAAACATAATCCCATGCATGAATGTAGACAGGAAAAATGCAAATCAAACAACAAATTTAATTTCTAAATTTCCTCTCACATTTTTTCTAAAAACAGAATTTCATATTTGGCAACAGAATTTGAGGTGGGGGGGTCATCTCTGTTAGCCACTGGCTTTCTTTACAGTTTTTGGGGAGATACTTCTAGAAAGTTGGGGGGAAATTAGTAACAGGGGGTTGGATTAGACTGGAATAGTCTTTCTTCAGATATAACATGCACTTAGAAATCATGTAAAATTGAGGGGCTATAACTCTGTGACAGTAGGAGACTGGATACAGAGATTTAAGCAGTAAATCTTTTTCTGGTTTCCTTCTGAGAAAAATCTAATTCTGATCTATTTACAAAGACTAATTAATTTTTCTCGATTTTAATTACATACTTTTCTTTTAAATACTCTCATATCAGACAGTGAAGGCCTTGGAACACCTTCACTTGTGCTTAGCCTTTTGCGGAGGATACAAACTAATCAGGTGAGCCAACTGAAATAAAAGGATGAACAGAAGATATGGCCCATTAAGCAACTGGACAATGTAAGTGTTGCCAACTCATCCGAGGAGTGTACTCATCTGGTTGAGGGGTCTTGCTCATGTTGACTGGGCAAATAAATGTAGCTGCCGCACCTATAAAGGCAATGCTGCATCTAGTTTGCCATCCTGAAACGTGCCACCCCTCCGCAGATTTGGTAAGATGTGTGTGCACAGCATCAACAGGTTCAGTTCATGGTCTGATGTCTTCACACAAACCACACCTTCATCAGTGGTTTAAGTTGGTATACTGCACTGTGAACCAGAGCAACCAAGTCATGCATTTCCATCTGTTGTGATGTGATAACCTCTATCGGATGATGTGGAGAGTTAAGGGTGCTGATAGATTAAACCATTCCTGCTAGGTTTGTCAAAGTTCATCTGTCAGAACCCCAATTCATGAGTCTAAAGACTCTGTTCTTTTAAAACAAAACAAAAACAAACAAAAAATATGTGTCTGTTCAAACCTTGCTACACATTTCTATGTGCTCTTGTCTGCTCATGCACGTAACACTGGATGCATTTGAATCATGATATCATGTTCTCTGATGTACAAGCTGGTCATGAAAAGGTCTGTTCATAATAATTAAAAATGTTTTAAATGGAGCTTGATATTACAAATATGTTTATATGAGATGACATCAGGAAAAAGCAGAGGACTAGACTTGCTGACCTGAAATTCTTCTGAGGATGGTTTGAAGAGTCAGCGTCATCTGTATAAGCAGTTTTCCCATTTCATTTATATAGTTCAGTTACTTGTATACATGTACGTCTTTGGGTCATACAAACATTTTTTCCCCTTCAAGTGTCAACTTGTTAAGAATTAACACCATTCACAGTTTTCACTTTGTTTTTTAAGAAATGTTTACCAGATGCTTTTTAATATCCCTGAGTCCTCCTCTTTCAATACGCTGTCCCAAACCTTACCATTTGCTCAGGTATAGCCCAGCTTTCCTTTCATATCTCAAAACTTTCTTCAGCAGCTCCTTTTCACTTCTGTTGAAAAATGTAGTCAGAAACATTAGATGGTTCCCAGATGGCTTTTTTTTTTCCCCAACAGAAACATAAACCCCATGGCTGCTATAGCTCTAGAAAGAGTGCATCAGGAAACTCGTATTTGCAGCACTGCTTCAGAGAGAGAGAGAGAGATAAATTTGAAGTGCGCGACGTCGGTGGCCAGGGCTTCCTATTGTCCTCAGCCTGGATGCAGCTGGATGAGCTACTTGTTTTACATTTCTATAGGAAGTAGCCCTCCCCCCACTCTTTTAGCGCTAAGCAGCAGCTTGGACCTTTCATGAGAAATGTAAGGCAAATGCTCAGCTGAACTGAAAAAGCATCTGGGAGAGTCTGTGGTGGCAAAGTAGACCTCCCACCTTCTTTCTCTATGGCCCCGGAGGAGGCTGAGCAGCCGTTTGCCTTCATGTTCTGCTGAAACACCCAAGCCGGAGCTGCAGAATGCTACTGGGGAGCTCTTCCATGGGCAACGGGAAGATCGGCTGAGTGGGAATCTGTGCAACGGGCAGGGGGAAAAGATGTGAAGCAAAGAGAAGAGGGAGGCAGGAGAAACAAAATTTAAATAACGTTTCAAATAGTTCTTTTGAGAAGGTGGTGATTTTGGTGGTTTCTCTGCTCTGAAAGCATTTACAGCAACTAAGTGTTTTGTAGTTTATTTCAAGATACAAACTGAACTAAATGACCAGCTTATTCACTGTGACTCACTTTAACGACATCTGACCAAGATTTTCAGAGGTCGTTTTTGTATTCTCTCTGTAGTAAGATTTTACATTGACTTACACATTTTCAACAATGCTCCCTTGTCATGATAAAGATGTCTGCTCCTCCTCTTTCCTAAATCAAATGCCATTATTTTCTTTCTTATTTATGCCTGTGAGTCTAATATTTAAAACAGTTTAATTCTCCTCACAGTGAGACAAATAGCCTCAAAGAAATGGATAAAAATGACCCTAAATCTCATTCTTGCTAAGTAGTTCTATTTTTCTTCAAAAACTTCTGCCAACAAAAGTTAACACCCAATGTCTACACTGACTTTCCCATTTCTTAAAGATAGATACCATAACTGTCTCTTTGTATAAATAGCGATTAATTCACAAGAGGTAGTGGATTGTTTGAAGTGCACGTGTCATGGGTTAAAAAGACTGGAAACCATTCTTTATTGCATGATACTCTAAAAGGGTCTGTGTGAATTAAATTCATTGTAGATATCAAAGTGCCTTGGCTGCAAAAAATCTTTACAGCTGTGTTTAGATAGAGTTAAAATAATACTGTCCATCTGTGTTATACTTTAATGTAATTTGACCAGCTAGTAAAACTGGAAGTACATTATTAGAAACATACCAGTAATACTGCACAACTTTTCCAGAAATACCAAGGAAGATTTGTTTGATAAGATACTGCATTAGCTTTTCTTCATAAAAGCAAAAAACAATCCCCTTCATTCCCTCAGTCTCCTTTTTAGAAGAAAATATGTCTGTCTTGTGGTTGGATGTGGACACCTCTTGCCTCCTTTTTTTGTTTTCCTTTTACTTCTTGGTAAACCAGGATACATGTAAAGATATTTAGCGCTGCCCGCTCCCCCCCCCAAATGCTTCATAACTTGCCCTGTATTGAAAAGCACAGACTGGTTTAAAACAGGTTTCTTATATAGTACAGTCCCTGTACAGTCCTACTGTAGCTCCTTGGGCTGTGCACCAAAATCGACCCTGTCCTTCTCAGCTGCTCTGATCTGAGAGACCAAAGCTATCGTGCTCTTGTCAATCTTTGTGAAAATGGTTGAATCACTAGTTGAGACTTATGAAAGATGTTTAAGTCTGAAAATGTGTGGATAATAAGTGTGTGTGCATGCAAGTTTCATGTGTGGTGGTGTTTGTTGTTGTGGTTTTTTTGTGGTGGTTTTTTTTTTTCCATTTGCCTCCATCAGTTGGGCGTTGTGGTTAGTTCATTCATCTGCAGAAGTCGTATTTTCGGGAAGTGCAGTTTTCATGTCATGGCATGTAAGGTCTAATGAAATTGAAAAGTACAAATTAAGATCCATTAAAGAAGGATTTATATATGTTTTCTTTGTGGCAGCCTTGCAGATTAAGGAGAGCTTGCTGTGTTTTTGTTTCTTATTGGAATAAAGGAATTCATTAGGCAGCTTAGTTGCTAAAAAAGGTAATGTACCCTTAGTAAGGGTGGCAAGCAAAAAGACAGACTTAAGAGCTGAAGCAAAATACTCCTGTGTAAGAGAAAGGTAGTTCAGGGAAGGTTATTTGTTTCTCAAGGCACTGCAGAAAAGTGCTAATACAAATGAAAGGTCTTAACTGTGCTCCTAACATGGAGATTTTCTGAGTTGTGTTGCTGTGGCTGTAACCAGTGC
>NW_008795045.1:204563-237584 GCF_000699145.1 Aptenodytes forsteri | reverse complement strand
TGGCTGTACCCAGTGCCCAGCCATAGGTAAATAGGTATGTGGTGAGCATTTTAAACAACAGTTATGGACTGTGTATATTCCTAACAATGCATATAACTATGGAAGGCAAAGAAAATAGTACTTCTGAATGCATTGACTAAGGCAGAATAGTAAATTCAACTAGTATCACAGTTCATGAGAATATTAAGGGTCAGCATTGATCAGCTTTTCTTATTATATGAGGGTTTTTTTAAAATTAATGACCTTCATTTAAACTAGAAATTGAAAAAGATCCACTTGATTATTGTTATTAAAACTTAAAATCAAACTTCAAGACTAAGAATTAGAAACATACTGCCACATAGGCCATCAGAGGGAAGACTCTACTTGAGGCATACTGCTGAAAGCCTACAAATTTTTCTTCAAGAATTGCCTAGAATTTCACAAAAGCAGTAACAGCACGTAGTGAAATTTAAAAGTTTAAATGCAGTTCTGTCTGCTGGGGCTGATGAATCACAACCAATCATACTCGTATTTTTAACTTAGATGCAGTTGCTGTTCTTACAACGGTTGTAACTTACTGCGATGCTATTTTATGTAACCAGATAAAAAGGTGTCACTTTATGATCTCAAAGATGTGTCCTTATCAGGTTGTCCCTTTTATCTTAGGATTTTTTTTTTCTTTCTGCAAAAGCTTTCTGCCTTTTTTTTCTCCATTTGTCACTTTCAGGTTCTCTCTTTCAAAGAGATATTCTGTAACGGAATAAAGCCCATTTCTGCTGATCTATTAGGAAATGGCAAGATAAATGTAAATTGGGCTGAAAGGCAGAGAGTTTTGAGAAACTATATTATAAAGAACATACAAAAGTCACAAGCTTCAGAAATGCTGGGTTTTTTTCCCCCAAAATGGTAACAATTCAGTTTCTCTCCCCCGTAGGAATCTTCCCTATAACAGAATAAAAAAAAAGTTACATTTAGATTGTTTAGGTTTTTTTTTTTGTTTAGTTTTTTTTTTTTTTTTGTCTAAGCTGAAAAGAACTATTCTAGTCTTAGTTTGACATTGGAGAGCAAAGATATTAATCTATGTTTAGCTCCATGGTTTGGGTTCATGTTAACTTACAATTCTGGAATAGGCTCATAGGACAGCAAGCACTTGAGCTGAGATCCAGTTGTGGGATCTTGCAGGTATCAGGACAACAATACCAGATTATTTTCTGGCCTCCTCCATTTCTTATGGTTTGTACTTCAAAATAACTTGTGTTCCATTATTGTATCCTATGTAAGGTTGTAGCAAGCACAGTATGGAGCTGGGAGATTGCAATGCCCTGCCTATGCTATTGCTTGTGTGTTTCTTACCCTTGGGTGTTTCCAAGGGAGACTTAAGTTGACATGACTGCAGGGAAAGTTTTTCCAGCACCAGGGTTATTCCTAAGTATACTGATAGTTTTTTGTAATCTCTTTACAGTGAAATGTACCCTCTGTGTCCCTGAGCTGCTCTTCTGTATTTGGTGAATTTACACAAGGAACCACATAAATTCTAATGGGGTTGTTGCTTTTAACGAACATTCAACAGCATGAGTAAGGATTGCTTTTTTAGGACTCTAAATTTGTGCTGTTTCTATCAGTAAAGATAGCCTGCTTCCTCCCAACAAAATATTAGTCATTTGAAAAAGCAAATGACGTAAAAATCTGGAGATTATTAGCAGGAAAGATGTCCTGAGCAGAAATGAAAAAAAATAAAATACACTTCCACTAGCACTAATTACTAGTAAAATATTGTTGCTGGTAAAGCCTAATTTGAAATTCTGGGTACAGTAGACTTGTCTTGTTGTTTTAGGGAAAAAGAGACGAAGTGCATCTATAAAATTCAACTGCAAATGTTTTCCCGTGCTGCCTCATTGATTCACAATGTCTTGCTGTGCATCCTTTACGATTAGGGGTTTATGAACCATGCAGGTCACAGGATTATTCTCAGCTTTGGTTAATTCCCCTCTGCTGAGGGCCCTGGATGTGCTGTATAGCACACCGAGTGATATCTACAGCAGCTTTGTGTGTTCATGTTATAATCTTAAGCAGAAACAAAATCAGCATATCTGCTGGGAAATTCAGTTTTACTTTTCGGTGTGCTTCCATCATGTCTTGAAACTTTTGACTGCACCATAAAAAATGCTAGGGGAAGGGGAGCTGAACACATTGGCAGCTATTTAGTTTTCTGTTGGATCTTTGCACCCAGAAAGGTGTTAGAGGGAGTTAACTTTGGACCGCGCTGCGAGCTCACTAGTAGAATATTACTGCTAAAATCATCAGCAATAAAGAGGCCAAATTCACAATAACTGTATTGTTAACAGGCCATTAAAGTTGACAGCAGCTATATTTATTTCTCTTGGCTCTGCTCTTTCAGGCTGTCTGCAAAATTCAAGTGAATGACACCCTGAGATGATTTAGGCTGTTGTTGTACAAAGCTAATTTAATCTTTAGCCTTTTACTTTCCAGGTCCGTCTCTCCTCCCACCCCTGCTGCCCCCAGCACACAGACCATTGCTGCCACCGTGGGATGCTGTTGCCCTGTTAATTCTGCTTTTTTTTTTTTAAATTGTTTTGTTAACTGCTCTCTGAATTGTTCCATGGAATTAGATTATTTTAAAAATGACCAAGCAAGCAGCCAATGTTCACCCTCCATTTTTTGGGACAGACTGTGTATTCTGCGCTGCTTATTACTGAAGCCATAATAACAGTTCCTTCCTTTTCTGTGTTTCTGAATGGAAGAGATTCCTGCTAAGGAGTGATGCAGATCTGGATAATAGCATGCTATTTGTTCTGTTACGTGCAACAACTCTCTTGTCACAGGACATGCGTGCACTGGAGGTTCATGCTGTTCTCTATCAGGGATTTATGTAATACTGAAAATGATAATTATGGATGCTACAGTATTCTAGCTCATTTTCCTAAAGGCTGAAGTTAAATGTCTGTGTATCATTTAGCTTGAAATAATCAGATCATATTGGTGTAGTGTTAGTTCAGTGGCACTACCACAGATCCTCCCAGGTATCAGTTTGGCCAAAAGAAGAGGAAAGCTGTTCTAGCTTGATAACTTCTCTGTTTCCCCACTTGCATTGCATCATTTGGTGCAGGTCACTTCTCTTCACATTAGGCTGCTGCCTGCACACGTAAAGCTCTAATTTAATAGCCTTATTGAAGTTATCAAGGGAAGACTTTGAATTTGAAACTATAAGCCTAAGTGAACTAAACGCTTTGATGGTAAGCGTACAGGAAAATGTGTTCCTTCACTGAGGGGAATATCTGAATTTGGTTGGAAAATGTAGAAGGTTACTAAACTTTATGGTATGTCAGGTTGTTAGAACCAGAATTTGTTTTGATCAGAAAGAAAAAAAAACCCAAACCAACCTAAAAAAACTTTATACTTACAACCAATAGCAAAGAATGGCTCTTCCCAAGGAAGAAGTGTGGCATATGTTGTTCATGTTGTCTCAGCATATCAAAGCAGTGAGTATGAGCAGGCTTGTTTTTTAGAACTGTATTTGACTTTAGCAATAAAGATAACTTGGTATTTTTGGGTTTTTTTCTGTGCAAAAGCCAGATTCCTATGATAAGTTGGTAACTGTCTCACCAGTTGCCCCCCCTCCACCCCCAAACAAATTTAACAAACAATGAACTTAACAAATTAGTTAGAAATTTAACTGAATCAATACTACCTAGCAGTAGCTATGCAAATGCACAAAACAAAACAACCCAAATAAACAACCTTGTGGGTTTCTTGTCCTTTGTTCACTTTTTTCAATTTTTGAAAATTGAAATTTTGAGCTCTGGATATACTAGGAAAAAAATATTTTGAATGAGACACAAATTCCAGAATGAAAGGAAGAGGAATCCTTGCTCAAAAATAACTTCTATCACATTTGTTTATCACTATTACTTATCACATCACCAGTTACGATCTGCTCTCAAATGACTTTTGAGTCAACATCTCTGGTGTTGCTGTCTGTTGCCTGAGTTTGCAGTGGTGTTTCTTACAGACTTTTGATCCTCAGCTGACAGAGTGTGGTTTTCCAAGGGTTTATTTCAATTTACAATCTCTTCACAGTTGCTAGAAGGGAAAGGGGAATAGATTATTAGCTATATTCAGCAGAGCAAATTAGAACTATTGATGAATGCTTGTGGAAGTTGTAACAAACACTGAAGGAGGGAAACCTATTGAGAAGCTGATGGTAGCTTTCTGTGGAAATTCAAAGAAGGGAAAAGGCAAGAGATTGCCTCTTCTCTCTTTGGAACCATGAGTTTTGGAGTTCCTAGGCCAACATCAAAACATATTCCTGGTGAGCTAAGTAACTTGCCATCAGAGAAACATCGCTGGGGTTCTGTTTAAGCCTGTAGCAAACACAGGTGTAAGCACACCAGGTAATGTGTTGGCAGGCAGTGCTCACAGTGGGACGCTGCTCTGGGGAAGGTGACCCTGAGGAAGGCTGGCAGGAAACAAGGCTTGGTTACTGCTGCCCACACAGGCAGTGCGGCAGAGCTCCTGCCTGACAGCTGAGCACACTGGCGGGGCACCTGGGGCCAGCCAGCTGGAGCCGAGGCTGCTCCAGCACTGGCAGGACCTCGCTGATGGTGCACAAGCCCATGGGGTCTGACCACCTCGGGCAGAGCCAGATGCTGCTAGCGGACTCTGTTGGGAGACCCAGACATGGCCAGCGGTCAACTGGGCCCATGTTTGGGCCTGTTGGTGTCCTCAGGGCCCTGACACGCAATATCTCCGTGGGAGGATGGCGCTCAGCGGGAACCCTGTGAACTAGCCGCATTGGGGTATTTTGCTTCCTTGAGTAGCAGCACCATTCAGCCCCTGCCAAGATTGGGACGGGGTGGGAAAGGGATGCTGCTGCCTCTCCTGGAGGTCCTCCAGCACAGCCAAGTCATTCACCATGGGCCGGGTGCTGCTGCCTCAGCCATCGGCCAGGTTTTGCTGTTACTGGAGATGAGCTCTGACCTCCTTGCTGCCAAACTTCCCAGCAGAAGCCTGCTTGGTGGAAAGCATGGGACAATCCCCCTCTTTCTCCCTACTCTTAATCCTGTCCACCAAAAGTGACTGCCAGCCTCTGTTCTGCAGTTAGATGCAATTATGTTTAACAAGTATGGATTTTGGTGCAGTAAAAAGAAGTTGTTATCTTATGCTTTTGTTTGTTTTCTTCTGCTGTACTGGTCTGTGGGGCACTAGTCACACTGCTAATTAGAAAATTTTATCCAAGAGTATCTTCAAGCCAGAACAGAGGGGCTGTTGGCAACGCCAGCTGAGGCTGCATCGGGCCCAGGCTCCTCTCCCGCCATGAAACAATTTAAGTGGTTTTCTGTGAGTCATTACTCGAGGTGAATCGATATGTACTTCCACGAGTGTTAGAATTAATGAAGATTGGTCTCTGATGGATTTGTATCTTATGTTTACATTCTCTGATGTCTACTGAAGTACAAACTCCAAATGAAATTTCTTGTGCAATTGAGGCACGGAAAATCTACTTCTGTGCATGTTTTCTGTTAAGGATGACTGCATGTTATAGCTTTTTGCTTAGTAGAGGCACTGATTGGGGTCTCTCTCCTTTCCAGTTTTCTATTTCCATGAAACTTAAGGATATAATGACCTTGGAGATTTTTATCCTTCTGTTTAATGTGTTTGAAATTGGCTAGTAGGTTCAAAGATAACTGGGGAATGGAATGGCAAATTATCACATGCAGGCATAGTGTAATTGCATGAGACTTGCTTCTTCAAGAAGCCAGGTTAAAAAGAGGTGGGAGAGGTTTCCTACATAAAGATTGCCTAGACTGCAGGGACTACAGGGCTGGAGAACAAGGCTGTGATGTATTCTGTTTGTAAATAGAAACTAAGCTCAAAAAAACAAGTATACTTTAACTCTGCACAGCCAAGATTTTGTTTGCAGAGCAGATTTGCAAAGGCAGGGGCTTATTCCTAAAGCTTTATTCACTAGATTGGGACACTCTGAACATAATGTTTCATGTACTCATAACTGGCAGTTGCAACTCAGGAAAGAACTCTTGGACTTGTCATGACTGTCTTGACAATTCTCTGAAATCCAATAGCTCAGTTTGCAGCAGAAGCCAAAAAAAGTTTTAAAAAAATAAAAAAATCTTGGCCATCATCAGGAAGGGTTTTAAAGACAAAATGTAGTGCATTATTTTGCTGTTGTGTAAAATCTTCATGCACTCGCATCTTGAGTACTGTGTGCAGTTTTGGCCTCCTGACCTGAAGGAAGATGTAGTACCATTGCAGAAGGAATAGAGGAAGGGCAACTAAAATGGTATAGTGGATGAAGGAGACTTTGAGGAGGGACTTAAAAGGTTCATGTTTCTTCAGTTTGGAGAAAAGGTTGAGGGGTGAGGTAACTGAAGATTGCAAAATCATGAAGGCAACAGATAAGGGTTGTTGGAACTGTCTTTCATCAATTCCAAAATGCAAGAATTGAGGGGACTAGATGAAAATGGTGGTAGATAAATTTCAAGAACTCAAAAGAAAATATTTTACGCTGCAGGTTGTGAACTTCTGGCATTTACTACTACAGGAAACTGTGGAGATGGACAGTATCAGCAGGTTCAAGAGAGTTGCATGAATTTATGAATGGCTCTATAGATGGATAGTAGAAGCACAGGGGAGGTTAGTACTGTCCATCATTCCTAATTCATGAAGTCTGGATGCTGAAGGAGGGAATAGACTGTAGAAAGTGGGCCTATGGTATTCCTGAGAAGCATCTCTTACTGCTCTGTTGCAGAGACAGCACTGGGCTCAAGGAACCGTTGGCCTGAACCGCTGGGACATTCCTTAAGTTCTTGTAGTGTCCTGAGCCCACATGTAAGGCAACAAATAGTGTGTGGATTGGGATTGATCGTGTATAAAATAACAGTTAGATTCCCTAGTTTCATCTGGTCTGTGTCAAAGGCAATAATCAGTTGCTCCCAAACGTTGGTCTGGCACGATTATAAAACCAAGAGACAATGGATAGAACCATGTTAGGATCATTGCTTGAAGAACAGATTATAGATTTTTCTCAGCCTGCCTTCACATGTTATTCTGAGCTGCATGTTTAACCACGGCTAATGATGGAACTCAGTGCAGAAGACAAATGTTGGTGACAATTTTCTTTTACAGTGAAACCTGTGAATTTGCTTAAGCATACATTGTTAATCAGATTTTCTTCTTTGAAAACAAAAAGCCTCCTGTTTCAGCACTGTGCTATAAGATTATTTAGTTAAATGATGAAGTATGTAGAATAAATTTGAGAGAGAAAAGAGAATTGTATTCATATGCTGGTAACCAAAATTAGCACAATGGACTTTGTGTGTGTGATCATAACACCCTAAACTCAAAGTGAAAACGCTGATAGTCTGGGGGTGGTAAGCTATTTCTGAAGCAATTCTTGAAGTATTTTCTAAATGGTTTTGTAAGAAGTAGCATCAAATTAAGAGCTCATTTCTAAGCCAGGTGCTAAAATAAAAAAAAAAAAAAAAGAAAATCTGTCTTCTAATATGATGGCTCTCAAGGTGGTATTCTTTTCTCAAAGATAGCAAGAATAACAACAGAAAAAACCTTCTTTGTGTATGTTTTACACTACAGGGTGTTGCTTTGACTGTCTTACATCAAGCTAAATCTTTTTTTTTCCCCTCAAAATGAGTTTTTCATCAGCTTCAATGGCCACAGTAAACTGCATTTAAAATAACATGAAAGCCTAAAATACTTTGGAAAGTCCAGTGGGTACAAGTCTGTAAGTATTTATCAGTTAGTACTTTCAAAGTGCTTTGGGCACAAGAAAATCCTTTTGTCTTTTTACAGAACCAGATACCTTACATGTGTGGAGCCTTTTTTGTCCTAATCAGTGAAACTTTTCATGGAGTAAATTAAGTCTTGGAGAAACATGTTCTTTCAAAACCAGCTGTTCTTTCTGCAAATGTTAGTCCTCCAACTGTTCTTCACTATCAATCAGTCCATTTTAGGGCTAAAGTAAGCTGGCTTCACACTCAGTGGTTCTTAATGCCATGAATCATTCATTATAATGGGATTGTTACTAATGTAAATAAGGATACAAATCAGAAAGGAAGCATATGGTTGTTGCTCTATTTTCTTTTTCTTGGTGTGTGTCTCCTGGAAGAAGTAAAGTAAAGAATATGAACAAAGAGAGAGAGATTCAGACATGGAAATAAGAGAAAACCTTGTATAAAGGTTGCTTAGGAAAATAATTGGGGGCAGGGGGGGAAGAGAAATAATTGAATGATGAGAAGGGATTTTTTGATATTTCTGGTGAAAGAACCTGCAAATTTAGTGGCATCCTGGAGAGTAGAATAAGTGGTTAATCTTGCCTCTGAGATGACATAAAACAACATCGGACATAAAGAGATCACTAATGGGCAGAGGGCCAAGAAGATTAAGGACTGGACTCTGACTGAGAGGACTTCAGCTACAGCAGGGACAGTGCCAAGCATTGGTTCTGACTGCTAGCCCAGCCCAAAAGTCTGCAAAGAGCAGATAGCTCCTTACCTCTCTTGAGATGAAGATCATGCGAGATCCTGGCATGCCTGTTGTTGCCTTGATTTCCCCTCGATCCAGATGCTTTTCATTAGATATAGCCTATAGTTCTGGTCCAAAGTGGGCAGAAATGATCAGCATGACCAGAGGTGGCAGAGGCTGGCCAGTCTGTCCCTGGGCCAGCATGCAAGTGGTGATGACATGTGGAAGTTGAGGTGCCTCCCCAGGGCAGCAAGTCAGGACAAAAGAATTAGTTAACCACCACATTATTTCTGCCAAGAGAAACATGTTTACTGTCAAGGCCAAACCTCTTTTGCTCTTGACGTTCACATTGGCAGTGAGAATAAATCTTCTCTATTGAGAGTCTTGTGTACGAGTACAAGGCCTGTCTCTCTGTCCCTCTTCTGTTGCTGGAATAGCAGTGTGAGTGGGCATGTACAGCAGAGGGCCTCAATGGTCTATCCTAAATGTGACATAAGGTTTTGAGAAGACTGTCCTTGCCATTGAGGGGTGGGGGAAGCTGTGGCCAGGCCCAGGGGTGTTGTCCGTGCTGGTTTGTGAGAGAAGTGTGGTGGCTGCTCCAGGCTGGTTTCTGACAGGCGTGTGTGGGGTTGTCATGCTGCCTGTGAAGGCTCAGGACAGGGTGCTGTGTGAACCACCAAGTCCCAAGGGTTTCCTCCCCTTGGTGGGTCATTCCCGAATATGCTCTGCTTTTGCCATGCTGGGAAGCTGTGCTACACAGAGACCAGGATAGGACTGAATGAAGAGGGATGGCAGTAGGGAAAGAAAATCACATTCTCTGCCTGTAGCTGACTCTAGGAGGAGTTAACAGTCTCACTGAAACTGCCAGTGGCAGGCAGCAAGCAGAACTTTAGTTTGGGTCCCCTAGGATGTGATGGGGGGGGGGTGAAAAGTAACCGCAGAAACAGCAGGCAGCAAAGTCAAAGAAGAGCCATAGCGGGACATTGCTCTAGCAGTTGATGGAAAATACATATAGTCAGTAGCCATAAAAAGATGTGAAATGGATGAGGATTGAACAGAGACAAGGAGGCTTAGAAACACTAAAAGCAATTTTGGTTGAATAGTTTGGCTATATACCACTTTAGACTGCTCAGCTGGTAATAATAAGAAGCAGAATAAACAGATTTTGAAATTTTAAAAGCTCTGCCTAACAGTGAAAGGAAGCAGAGATACACACAGATGGACAGAGATAGGGTTAATAGGGGCTGGATTAAGAACAAACTGAGTAAGGAAAAACAATCAGAAGAGGATGAGATGTTAACGGTGAGTGTAGGAAGACAAGGATGGTAATTGAGTAGCTTGACTGTAAAAAGCAGATTGAACAGATAAGCTGGATTAGAATTAACAATGTTATAATTGATGAAGCCTCATTCAGTCCAAGTTTCTAATTCAAACTTCTGATAGCTTTAGTATGTCCCTTCCCTGTCCCTGTTTTTTTTAACAAGTATTTGGTTTGCATTTACTGCTCCATTAATGTACAGTAAGTGGTGGAAAAAGCAAGACACTGTCTGGAAGTTACCACTCCATTTCATTTTTGTGTTTCTCCTCTGATTGTTGTTCATCTTCTCTCTTCAGCCTTAGTCTTAAAACAATGGGACTTCATCCTGTGAAGGTCTGTAAGCTGCCATATGTGTTTCTGTTACAGAGAACAGTCTTCTGTCTATATGCTCTCAGGTTCCTGTCAAAAAGGGAATTTCAGACTTGCTAAGTATGACTTCATAGTTTCTCACCACAGGGACATAATATCTCTAGGCAAGATTTTTATCACAGAAATAATAGAAATTATGACACAGGGTAGTTTTACAAGGGATGTGAACCGGTTCATTTTTTTTTTAATTTGTACAGATCAAGTTAAAAGGCAAAATTATTTCTTTCCCCACCCATTTTGCAGGTAGAAACAATTTCTCTGTGAATCAGTGCATCTGGGCAGCCAGAAGAGATAAAGGTCTAATCCAAACCCCATCTACATCAAAATGTAAACTGGAAAGGTAAAGACTTAAAATCGATCCTCTCAATGAACAATATTCTGCTGAATATTAATCATAGTGTTCCTTTGTTCAGACATTGCATTGGCTTTGTGCATGCTGTGGGCAGACATGAAAAACTTTACCATTTCTGTTTGGATTGTTCTTATGGCTACAGCCAAAGTTTGTGCATATTATCCAGTTTTTTGGCATCAATTTTTAAGGCTGTGGAACCAACCTCAGTACTGATGGTTTTGTCTAGTAAGATTCTGCATGTTGCAGAGGTCTGATATGTCTGATGTGTATATATCTGTTCACTTATGCAGTTATCTCTCTATAGGTGTAAGATGAAGGTTTTATGTACATGAAAATGCATACAGATGAATTTTTTTTCCCAAAGATCAATGATGGGTTTTAGGCAGGCAAGTGAACTAGAACTGTTGCCAGAACATATTCTCTTATGAGTCTTTAAGTATCCATGACTCTGATATAGACAACATCTATCATTGTGTCCCATGTAGCATGAGCACATTGGCGGTATTTATCAAAGTTGCATCTGAAACAATCATAATTTCTGCTTCCACTTTTGGATGAAATCCAAAAGTAGAACATTAAAAATGATGAAATCATAGCTGTTATTCAGACTCTAGAAGTTTGAAAAATGTTTAGTTCATTAGAGTTTTGAGATAAAATTTAAGTTATCCGAGTTCTCTTTGCTCACATAAGCAGCTCAGGATTGGAGGAGAGGAGGAGAAATGGAAAAAGGCCGAAAAGCTACAAAAGTAAAACATGATGTATATGTCAGAGTTAATACTAACTGTTGAAATGCTCTTTACTTTTGTCATTCTTTTGGGGCTTGAACTTCAAGTTTTAAAGTATAATCAGCATATATTTTAGTCTTAAAATTTGCAGAGAGCACGGGAGGTAAAGTACAGAAAGAAGGCCATGAGCTGTATGCATTTTTCTGTGGAAGAAACCACTAAGGAGAAAAACCAATTAAAGAATGCACAGGACAGACAAGCAATAACCCTGACCCAGTGCACCGCACATACCTTCTCAGTTCACCTCGCTGTCAAACTGCCAGATAGATGTATTACTTTTCATAGCGATAGGGAAAAGAAAGACTACATAAGTTCTGCTGCCATCAGTGTTCAGCTGCAGCCATTGTGGAAAGTATTAGGAACGGGACTCTGGTCCATGTGGCCACATCAGGAACTGCCGTAAATGTTACTTCATCTCCTCTTTCTCCAGTCTTTACCTGACCAAAAGGAGAATTTTCAAGTCGCTGTGAATTGAGTGCCCAGCCCCAAGCAGGTCACTTAGTCTGTTGCAAAATGGAGTTTCAGGAAGGGAAAAGTACTGTTTCCAATAGCTGACAGTAGATGTGATCAAAATGAAAACTAAGAAAAAGAATCCAGGAAAGATGATGGTAGCATATTTCTAGAGTTGCCTATAAAGTAAGTAGTACATTTATCTAACTATGAGATGCATTCAATGAATCCTGTTTTAGGGGCTCATTAATGAAGCACATAAAGCTGGAAGGAGTATTATGGATCTCGTGTCATTGAAGTGCTGTGACATGTTGTATTGGCTTTCTGTAAGTGGCCATAAAAATAGGAGAGAATACCCTCTGTACCTTCTGTAAAGGAAGGAGATGTTTTGCACTAATCCTCGCTGCTTTTGAAATGGTAGTTGGTAAGCTTAAGACAGTTATTTGTGCAAATGGATTCAGTTAGAAGTGTACCCAAGTAAAATCTCAGAAGAACTGAGCTTGTGTGGTTGGATACAAAAGTCTCCAAAAGTTATATAGGAGTCTATAATTTATATTTCTTAAAGTTGCTTTACTGATGGCATTTTCAGCACTTCTTTGTTTGAGAGGCATAGTATACCTTAAGAAGAAATGTTTTTGTTAGAATGTCTTGGCTCAGCTGACCTCCAACAAAAAGAAAACATGCTATGATATAATTATATTACTCTTTTTAAATTTTTCTTGTATGAATTCTCTAGGCCAGAAGCAGGGTATTTTATGTGGCTCTGGAACAGTACTTCTATTTATTATATTAATAATTATTTCCTAGAAATACAGCTTTGTTCAACCAAAACTATTTCAAATTCTATCTGAATTAAAAAATAATTTAAATGGAAACTTTTCTGGGAGCCTTCTAGATAATGAAACCTGAAGGGGAAGAGTGTATTCCTGTATGCTCCTTTTATTCAGTGGTTAGCTCATTCACCTGGGATATGGAAGGACTGCCTGAGGTGATCTGCAGTTATGTTAGAGTGCACCAGTTAGTGGTTTCAGCAGTTTACCTTGGTTAAATAAGCTAAAATCGGTGCTTTAAGTGGGTCTGTCGAGGAAGTAGGAGTATGGTTTGGAGCTCAGCAGAAGTATGGATCCCAAGTTACAGGTTATAATGTACATCAAGGCACTCTGAAATTGGTGCTTAGTGGAGGCTAGGAACCAGCAGTCCCATCCCTCAGCTGGAGTCTTCTGGTCAGAGGCAGTGGCACCAACCTGGTGGCTCCAGTGACCTTAGAGCTGAGCGGGGTTTCATTCACAGATTGTCAAGGTAAGACATTTTTGACAAGCTGTCTGAGGCTGAGTGTGCGTGAAATGACACAGTTCTTTGTTGTTGTTATTGTTGTCAGGATTTGCCAAGGAAATAATCCAGATTTTCAGTTTGATTCTAACCGAACTGAGGTTTGTAAAACTTCTTTGCAGGCTAGTGCTTGTTGACGCACACATTGCATCAGTTTAATCAGATCAACTTTAGCCTCTCACCTAATCTCACAGGTGAGTATTTTGCCACAGCCTCCAAGCTGGTACTTGATGCTTGCTGGTGAGTCACCCGTTGCAGCCCTGTACTGTCCAGTTTAACATCCAGCTATCTGTCCTTGACTTTATAGTCCATTTTCCCATACCTTCTGGAAGTGGGAACTTAAATTTTATCTCTGGAAGTGGGGCTCAGGCAGGGTTGACTTGAATGTAACCATACTCACTTTTCAGGTGAATTCTTGTAATGCAGAAGTGTCTTTAAGGCTTTTTTCCCTATAAAAAGGCTTTGCATTCTTTTGTAGGTCTAGGTCCTAAGCTAGGTACTATTTGAAGCAATTTTAAACAAAGAACTTTAGTCCTGGTCACTTTTTTTGGTAACTGATGTTTTACGATATCTTTTATCGGTACACTAACCCCTGGTGAATATTTAGAATAATAAAATTCTATTATATTTTCTTCATGTTTTTGTAGCCAGGTTCATGTCATCTTACTGTGTTACAGAAAGAATGTAAACAGAGCCCTACCTTACATTTGTAACTCTTCTGTTTGGGTGTGAGTGAGAGGAATCCTGGGAAAATTGGTAATGCCATAAATGTCTTAATTTAGAGGTATAAAGCTTGCAAGATATGAAAATAGACACATTTTTGCTCTGTGATGAATTTTGGGCCCAAATGTGTGAATTTTTCCATTAAAACTCCATAAATAACTAACCCAAGTTATAAATAAAAAAAATATGTAAGTACATTTCTGTATGATGACATTGATTTTAGTGGCTTTTAGACATTAAACCACTGCGTAAATTGAAAATGAAGTGCTTACACTCCAGTTTTCTCCACTTTCTTCCCAATTTCTTGTGTGCTTTTTAAGTGAAACCATCAAACTAGTGATTTACTTGTGAAATAGACAATAAGCATATGTGTTTTGAGAAGGGATTTTAAAAAAAAAAAAAGTCTCTGTTTTGGAGCAATAGTACATAACATGATTAAAAGCCCATGGAAGTTAAAGTAAAGACTTTCACAGACTTTTGCAGGCTTTTGGTGAGACCCTTGTGTTGATGGTTAATGGAGGAATGCAAAGGGTAAAAATGATTATTTCGTCAGTGTGTATAAAATGGGGACTGAATATTAAAATGCATGGTATTATCTTAGTAAATTTGTGCTCAGGTGTCACGTACACTTCCTTGTCAATAAGCAGATGTGACACATGGTGCAACATTTAAATGGTGCCACACAACCTTAAACAGTACCCATAACTGTATTTCCAGTTCCTCATTATATTTTAATTAAATATTGATGGACAGTTTGTTTACATCAGGCTTTTTTTATGTTAAAAGTAATGCTAGCTTATTACTATTGTTAGTGAAATAGCTGGAGCAGCAAGTTGGTGATTAGTGTCAATGTCTCTTCTGACCCAAGAAACTTGCTATAAATAAATTAATTTGTAATTGTCAGTTGAGCTGTTTTGCTGGGCTGGAATAGACTTCATTTTCTTTAGCTAAAACTAGATGAATAACCCAAAAACATTTTACTGTATGTACCTTATGTACTTATGAACCTTATTGGTATTGTAATGAGGTGTGTGAACTGTACTATATAGACAGTGCATAATAAAAGAAAATCTGCAATCATTACGCAATGCATATTTTTAGGTACAAGTCTGGGCCCGGGAACACTGCTTTTGATGTTGTCTTAATTATCCTCCTTTCTCCCGGTTACACTGCATATTTTTTTTCTTCTCTGACCACCTAATGTATTCCTAACTTTCATGAGCTTTTTATCTCAGTTCATAAATTACTGAAAGAACGGGATAAAAAGAAAAAAACACCTAAAATATATTACAGAAAATACAGTTGCAAAAGCAATTGGAACTGCCTGTCCTATATTTTTTTTCTCACACCTACTTCTCTTCATAATTTTGCAGGAAATAAAACTTGATCTCAATATCATGATTTAAGTGGTAGCATGGAATAATTTGAAAGGCATGAAAAACACAGAAACGCAAAGCAAACCAGAAGAAACTCTAAAAACATAAGATTATGAATAGGAAAAGAAACATTTGTACTGGGCAGATGAAAGCAGTGATATAACTAAGAGTAGTTTATAATACGGAATATCTTTCAACTTCCTCTAGGATGACATTCCAGACATTGTATGTGGAAGTATATGTATTGATCATGTGCTAGGCTAATTAAACATCTTGTTCCATGTTACAAAATGCACAGTAAATAATGATGAAAGGAAGATGAATTTTGAAACAGAAACCCCACTTTCAGCTTTGTTGAAAAATTATTTTCTCAGCTAGCAAGGGAAACACTGTGCATCGGCCATAAATCTTATAGTCATCAATAAAGTTACTTAAATAAGAAACAGTTGTCTACCCTTCCTAGAATAGCTTCTAAGCTATGGAAGAGGCTACAGAAGAATAGCTTCTAACAAGCTAAGTCACCTTTACAGTTTAGTCTTCTCTCAAGTAATGACCTAATTCCTAGGGAGCTGGTTTCTGGATACTAACAGATTCCTTAGATGTCAGAGAGGTGCTGTTAGCTGGCATGCCAGGGAGCAGAACGTTTCTAGCCAAGCAGGTTGAAGAAAAGAACTTTTCTCATATAAAAAGGTGTTTTGAGGCTTCTTGTAAGAAGCAAAAAAAAAAAAAAAGAGAGAATATGGGAGACGTTTATTATGTTTGTTTTTTTGGATTTTTTTTTAAAGAAAGTAAATGGGAGAAGAACAAAGCATTTCTTAGAAAGGAAGGATGTATTTTTGAGAAATGGAAAGGAGGATATCAAAAAGTTGGTATCATTATGTAGAATCATATACTGATGTTGATTAGAAAGAACCTGTGAAGATCACCTGTACGCTCACTCGAAGTGAAAACTAAGGTGAGGTTGCTTGTCTACTCAAGGTTTGAGCATCTCCAGGGATGGAGATTCCACAGCCTCCCTGGGCAACTGTGCTAGTGTGTGACTAACCTCACGGTGAAGAAATTTGTTAATACCTGATCAGTTCTCTCAGGCTCTCCTTGGATGTCATGTGCTCCAGCTCCCCACTCATCTTGGTGACCATCTATTGGACTTGCTTCAGTATTTCAATGTCTGTCTTGCCCTGGGGATGCCAAAATTGGACATGGTACTCCAGGTGCGGTCTCACAAGTGTTGAATAGAAGGGAGTAATCCCTTCCCCTGACCTGCTGGCTGCACTGTTGCTAACACAGCCCTCTTCACCACAAGGGCAAGCTGCTAAATCATGTTCAACTTGCGAACTTTGCTTCTTCTGCAGAGCTTCTCCCTAGCCAGTGGGTGCTCAGCCTGGGGTTATTCTCTCCTGGCTGCAGGATTTTTGTTTTGCCATTGATTTATTGCTGCTGAGCTTCTTGAGGCTCCTGTCAGGCCTTTTCTCCAGCCTTGAGGTCTGCCCAAAGAGCAGCCCTGCCCTCCAGGCTATCGATCGCTCCCGAGCTGAGTATCATTGATGAATAAATCCATTGACAAATATGGTTGGTGCCTTATGCTTACCTGGATGCTCAGTTACTTCTCCTGTCTTAGCCCTTTGACTTTGGGCCTTGTGTATTAGAAAAGTTTCATTCTTTTATCTGGGTGATGAACTAAAAAAAACCAAACAAAACCCCAAAACCCAACAGCCCCCCCCCAACCCGCTGCCACTTTGTTCTTAGTGTTCTGCATTAAGCTCCCTCTGTGAAAATCTACTGTGCCTTTCTGTAGGTGTCTCTTTTCCTGCCTGTAGCTGCCCATCAAAGCAGAGATGTTAGGCCTAGGAGAAATGATGGTTGTTATTTAGATAACTGGGCTGTTGCTTAAGGGATGAAAAGGCAAGCATGATAAAGCTGTGCAGAATTTTGAATTGAAAACAGGAAAAAAAATTCCAGAACTTTTCACTCTGTGATTCACTATATCCTTTTCCATGGCACCTCTGCTCAGAGCTCATATACCAGAGAAGCAAGCTGGTGGATATTCTGAGCCCTGCCTGCAACATGAGGTTTGTGCATGTGAACCATCACTTGCAATAAATTGTGCAACATAAGTTCAGTTTTTGCTTTGTTTTTTTTTGTCAGTCAAGAAATTACTTTTTTTTTTTTTTTTTGTCAAGGAATTCCTGTGGCTATCTGCACCCCTTCCAATTGGATTCTTCGTCATAAGTCATGTTTGCTTTGGTGGGCTTACAGAGTGTGCTGCCCTTTAGGGATTTGGCACTGTGACTCAGTGGCTGTGCTGGCCTCTGCCAGGTTCTTTGGTTCATTTAGGGGAGAAGGAACAGAGTCATTTGTTTGCAGCAAAATGTAAAGGTTTTGATCATCTGATACTGCTTTTCTTTCCCTGTCCTGACAACCATTTGCTTCAAGCAAAGTAAACTGGGTTACCTCCCACCTCTTGTTCAAACTGCTCATGCTAATCTGCCTGACTGCCTGCAGCTGGTTAGAAGATGCCCACAGGAACCTCACTGCTGACAGTGGCATGGTATGGCTGACACAAAACTTGATGTCACGAACGAAATGGGTCCCTGCTGTCCAGCCACCTCCAGGTGTTCACTTCTCCTTTAGGTCCATGACTGCAGTACTGTTGCACTGCTTGCACGGTCAGTAACTACGCCTCTCTTGCTGGAGCTGTTAGTATGTGAGCTAGTGAAACTAAATTAGGTGTGGCAGCATAGGCTGCAGTCTCAATTCTTGCTGCAGTACAGATGCTCCTTCCAGGTAGAATACAATATCCACACAGGGAGTTCGTGTGCAACAGCTGGGGTGTATTATTCATTTCATAGTTTATTTCTGACAGCTTTCTAGTTTAGATAAACCCTGAGATGCTGCAAATGCAGGCATATTTAGTGACATCAGTTACAAACAGGTTACGCTGAGGCTAGCGCAGCAACCGAGGCAGCGCAAGACTTTGGCCTTGTTTGCACAGGGTTAGTGCCGATCGGATGTGTGTGACTTTATATTAGCTTAGGTACTTCTGACTAGTTCCTGCTGTTGCACACACCTCTTCCACAGCAAGAGTGACTTATTTCAAATAGTTTAGTACATTTTTGAAGAAAAGTAAGCTACTTCTGAAAAGACACTATTAATCTGCAGTAGGTCTGTCCTACTGGGAATTGGTCAAATACACAGGCATTCCAAAATAAAGCTGTGTGGAAAGGGTCTTACCATTATTTCAAATAGTACATTCAAGAAAATGGGTGAGGTGTCTGTGCCACTATGCATGCACCTTCTGAATTAAGCCCAAACCAACTTGATTTGTAAATGTTTGTTTTCTCCCAGCTTAATAGGAAGAGGTAACTTTTGTGTTGCACAGAATATTGTTTAGGTGGTGCACAAGAGGTGATCAGCACGCATGAGGAGGAAGCTATTGCTGGAGCATTTGTACTCAAGTACTCCTGCACCAGCAAAACTGATTTATATTAACCTGGATGCCAGCAAGCTTCAACTGTGAGAATTTTTCCCAAACCACTGTGCGGCACAGCTAAGAAAGGACTGAACTGTTCTGAAGCACATGAACTGGTGAGGGATGTGAGCAAACCTCATAACTGCGTAGCCAGTAACGTATCACACTGTCTTAGCTCTGCTTGCTCATTTATGCTTCTGTTTGTGTTGACTTGGCTTGCTGTGGAACTAATGATGCTTATATGGTATCGTACTGTTGTCTTTCTAAGGGTTATGGTCAGGACTGAAACTATACACGTAAAATATCTCTATTGCACCCCCACCTAGTAAATGCAATAATGCCTGAGTCAGGAGGGAGTTGAATAGATGGCTGCGTCCTGTCCCAATAAGACAGGTGTGATATCAGTTAGGTACAGCTCTTCACCATTTGATGTGTCTGAGCATAGTCTTCTCGGCAAACTGATTTGAGATATTGATACCTTGCTCAAATTTTCTTGCTTTCTTAAAGGGTCCAGAACACCAAAATGTAATTTCTCACATTTGAACCTAGCCTTAACTTAACATCTAATCCTCTCTGTTCAGGTAATTTATGCCTGGGGATTCCTAATGATCACAGCAGGCAGAGTCTCTGCAGTGTATCTATTTTAAAACGTATGGTCTTGGTCCTGAAATTTATTTTTATGGCAGCCAGTGGTGTTCTAATCATCACTAATTAACCAAATACAACATTAACTGGAGAAAAATTCTTTAAGGTCTTTTTCTTCACATAATTTACATTAAAACAGAGCTAGAACCTTTCCACCCCTCAAAAAAACCCCAAACCCTTGTGCATTTAGTTCTACTCAGTGGTGTTTTATTTGTATTATAACTTACTTTGCCTGATTTGAGGATTGACTATTTTACTGGGCATGGCTTCATAGAGAACAGTGCTGCCTGTATGAAGGAAACTGGTAAATGTCACAGAATAGATGTGATCCATAAACATTTTAGCAGCCAGTTTCAACCAAGCAGTGCTTGATAAGATATTAGAAATTATATGGTATAGATCTTCAGAATCAAAGAATATCCATGCACTCTGTAGCTTGCTGGAGTTCTATTTTTAGAGAGAATCTAAGTCCAGTATAATTACAGTCATACTTCAGAAAACATTACTGTAAGTGCAATGTAACCGAGCTGGTCAAGGCTTTGAAGTGCATCTGCCTAGATGTTCACTTATTAACTGACTCCCCAAAGACAGTGACCAAAATGGCTTTTAAACCCAAAAGAGCTGACTTTTATTAGAATATTGCTTAGGAAGAACTTAGTTTTTAAATAGAGGGGGAAAAGTTAATAGGTAGGATAGATTAGAAATAAGGAGAATTCATAAATAACTCTCCCCTTGCCCGTTGTGCAGAGGAATCCTTGCTTTCAGGCTTTGCTTCTGTGAGGTGGTTGGTGGTGTGGATTACAGCATATCTTATGGAGTTTCTGTAGCGTTTAAAAAGACGATTTCTTTGGTTTTGTTCTACATTCAAAGACCTCTGATGCTTCACAGCTCTTCTTTACAGATCCCACTTGCTTACTGTAATGCCTGCTTTCTTTTTTTCTGTAAGCTGTCCCTTGGAGCCTGGAGACCGCTGTCCCTGAATAGAGTCCATTGTATCCTAAAAAAATGAGCTACTCCCCGCCCCCTTTTTCTGCTGGGTTCCCCTGAGACGAGTCACTTCTTTTTAAATTAATATGTACATGGTCTGAGAGCAAAAAATTAAATGAGTAGTGTCCATCACAGTAAAATTATTAGAATTTGAGATTTCTTTAATACAGTATGCTGTTGTAAATCCCTTGGGTTTATTCTATTAAAGTTATATATCTAACATATTAAAACATAGTATCAGTAGGATTTGAGTTGTTTCATTTTCGACTGACACAGAAATAAATGGCTGTAATATTTGTCATCTCTGATAAATACTCTGCACTAGACTTTGGAATCTGAGTATTTTTTGGTCAATTTAAGTGAGCTGAGATTTTTTTTTTTTTTTAAGAACTCGCGTTTCTGTTCAGAGTAGCACTGACAGACCCCAGTAGCCAGACAGACAAATTCACTCACATTACTTCTCATACTGATTTCAAAGGAAATAAACTTACCTATGTTCGCTATCCAAATATATTATCCCCAAACTTCCAGATGGCTGTTGTTCCAATAGAAATTAATTCTGTTATATTTTCTAGGTGCATGTGACTCCTTATTGCACTGAAATCAGTATGTTTGTGTTTGAATAGTGCTTCTTAGCCCATGCAAGTCTAGTGATTTGGGGTTACCTTTGTCACGGAAAAGGTCACTTTTTTACTGAAACCAATGCCAGTCATGAAAACCGAGCAGCCTTTCCACCAAGGTCTTCTCCTTTTGCTTATGTCTATTGCACATTTGCCTCTAGATTATTTTGGTATCACCTTTACTGCTTTTGTTACTGTTTTAACATTTTCAAAGTGTTTAAATTCATTGACTTTTATGTAGGATGCATGTGTTACCAGCATCGTTACTTACCATGCAGTTTCACTTGCACACATCTTACACAAACTTGTACATTTGTAGGCAGTGTCATTCCAGGTTCAGCTATTTCCACTTCAGGTTTTTATGTACTTTTTTTCTGAACGGCACATTTGTAACAAAAATCTGGAAGACTATTAGGAGAGACAAAGAACATGTAGTAAGAATTCTAAATGAAGTTTCTTCTAAGCAAATGAGGTTAAAATCTATGATAAATCAATTATACTAGTTAACAATTAAGTTATGCTTTTAGAATAATGTAAAGTTCAATCATAAATCTCAAGATGAGTTCTCAAAGATCATCCTCAAACATTTGGTGAGGATAATGAAACATTATATGTAAATTGCCTAATATCTCTTGGAGTAAAAATAGGAGAAAACTGTGGCCAGTTGGTGTTAAAAAGTTTAAATTATCAGCCTTAAAAAAATAAAAATAAAAAATTAACAGTCTGAAAGCAGACCCTCAAGTCTGCTGTAGGTCTTCATACTCTTTTTCTTAAAATGTGTTTATGCTTCTTTTCATATGACCTGGAAGAGGATACTGTGTACCGAGGCATATGTATATAACCTAACAAGAAATGGAAAAACAGGTTAGAAAGAGTGTTTACCTTTCATTGTCCTTATATTTGGGTCAGCTTAATAAAGTCATACCAAGCTGAGTCACAGCACTGTGTGTCTTTAGCATTATTTAAGAAAGCTCCATGCTAAACTGAAGTGGACATAGCAAACAATATTTTTCGTAAAACTACTGCTGCATTTTCAATATCAATGACATCTTAAGGTCAATAAGTTTAATTTGAAGGTCTAGCTTAGATTCAGGCAACTGAGCCTATGCACAGAGGATGTGGATGTTGGGGGCTGGTGGTTTAGAGTTAGCTCCTTTCCTTTCACTTTGTTCCTCCTCCTTATTGCTGTTTGAAATACCACTGCAAGTTTCAAACGAGCCGTTGTTGCGTGGGGCTGAACTCTTACCGGAATATCTCATACGATACCAACCACAGCGAAACTTGAATTCAATCTTTGGCATTCAACTATGATTCCTTGTAAGGTAAATTTGTTTCATTTTGTGGGCAATCTGGAATGTTTATTCTACATACACAGCTCCTGAGATGTGTCATCAATTTGAATTTACTGTTCAAATTAACTCCGTGTATATTCATTTATCAATGAAAGCATGCCACATTCAGGTATATAAATTCACTAGCACTGTTGACTGCACACAGGTATTGTCCTGACATAGCATATTAACAGTTTATATTTTCTACTTGTGAGACAAATGAAATGTGAGACACCCTATGAAATATAAACACACTTGTTTTAATCATACTTGAACTAAGGCAGGTTGACTTTCATACTGGTATATTTCTGTATCTAGAAAGTGGTCATCTTGATAGATATGTATATCAGGGCTTTGAATGATATATTTTTTTCTACCCTTATATCTAAGGATACATAAAACAATCTTGGGTATACTGCATTTTTCAAACTACAGATCTCTTACTGTTTTTATATCTTTATGAAGGTGTAAGCAAAGTGCCTCAAGGTGATATGTGACCATAATCTGACTGGGTTTTGTAATATGTTTGTTTCATTGTAACATGATTCTCCCAGTGTCCTGCGGGCTAAAAGCACACACATCACATGGGATCTGTGGGTAAATACATGTTCCAGAATCAAATATTCTCAACTGGAAACACCCTGCAACAGGTCCCAACACAATAAGGTTGCATGACCTAGCTGATCGTGTTTGTCAGAGTACAGGGGAAAGAATGAGTTATCTCTTAGAAAGCTAAGTCATACTATACAGGGATATGTAAAGGCAATATTAACCCTCTGATTTACGTATACATGGAATAGACAACTAGCAAAATCTAGAGGGACCTGGTGTAATGTTGTCATGGTTTAACCCTGGCTGGCAACTAAGCACCACCCGGCCACTCGCCCACTGTCCCCCCGGTGGGATGGGGGAGAGAATCGGAAGGGTAAAAGTGAGAAAACTCGTGGGCTGAGATAAAGACAGTTTAATAGGTAAAGCAAAAGCCATGACGCAAGCAAAAGCAAAACAAGGAATTAATTCACTGCTTCCCATGGGCAGGCAGGTGTTCAGCCATCCCCAGGAAAGCAGGGCTCCATCACGCGTAACGGTGACTTGGGAAGACAAGCGCCATCTCTCCGAACGTCCCCCTCTTCCTTCTTCTTCCCCCAGCTTTATATGCTGAGCATGACATCACATGGTGTGGAATATCCCTTTGGTCAGTTGGGGTCAGCTGTCCTGGCTGTGTCCCCTCCCAGCTTCTTGTGCACCCCCAGCCTCCTGGCTGGTGGGGTGGGGTGGGAAGCAGAAAAGGCCTTGACGCTGTGTGAGCACTGCTCAGCAGTAACGAAAACATCCCTGTGTTATCAACACTGTTTCCAGCACAAATCCAAACCAGAGCCCCATACCAGCTGCTATGAAGAAATGTAGCTCTTTCCCAGCTAAAACCAGCACAAATGTCAACCCAGCATTAGGAAGACCACCCTGTTCTCCACAAGTAGTCTCACAGTATTCAACTAAAGTTAGAGCTATGGAGTATGAATATGATCTAGGTTGAGAGAAATGCAGACTAATTTTTTTTTAAACTAGGAAAAAACCAAACTATCAAAAATGTATTGCCGCATACAAATGGACTTAAAATATTACATTCAGTAGCTAACAAAATTATCCTTGGATTGACTGGTAGCTTGGTAAAGGACAAACCCCTATTATTAATAGAAACTTAGACCTTTGTGCTTATGTATTCTCAAGGCCTTATTTGAACAATCAAGGCATTGCTTTTGTATTGTATTCAAGTACCTAATACTGGAAAACTTCGAACACGTTGCTGTCATCCTAAGAAAGCATGGGGAACCAGACATCTGATGGAAATGAGATGCAAGTATGAGTATTCTCTCAACAGAGACCACCCTGACAATCTCCTTCCTCTACCACTTCCCATTTTCCAGAGAAAGAGGATGTATGTATTTAGCTAAACGTTAAAAGCTCAGAGAATAATCTAGAAATCTTTTAAAGAGAGTCATCAGGAAAACGAATAAAGACATTGGCAATGCACAGAGACTTCAGTAAAAGACACCTTTTAGAGCCGTTCTAATGTATAGTCATTCTTTGTTAACCTCTGCCAGATTACTCAAATTAGTCCACCGTTGTCTCTGAATAGGGCTGCTCTGTCAGGTTCATTTTATAGGCTGATGATAAGTAAATGAGCATTTAATTCATAGATCTCAATAAAGTGGCTGTTTTTGTAAAATATTTTATCTCTGTTTTGTAGGTGAGATAATTAAAACACAAAGGATGTGAGGTAGTTACACAGTAAATCAGCAGCAGAATTAAGGAGGGGAGGACAAAGTTCTCTTCATTCTCAAAATAATGCCCTGGCTACTGGGCTATGAATTAATTTTTATAGAAACTCTGTCCTGTGCAAAATTTATATGAACCATAAAAGGAAAGGGTTTTATAATACCCCAGAACTTCCTCCTGACCCCTCTTCAACTTGTCTCACCTTCACTCTGCGGGAATCGCAGTCCTGAGGTTTTCAAATCCCCTGCTGTTTATTTCAGTTGTGGAGCAAAACTAATGTGATTTTAATTATAAGACCAGTTGTGCACTTTAGATTTCAAATTCAGAATATCACACGTTTCCAGACATTATCCTGGTGGATTGCTGCAAATTTACAAAGAGAAGTTGTTTGCAGTAAATTTGACTACTCTTTCATAATAAATTGACTATACCATTTCCAGCAAACTGCTGTAAGGGTTTCCTGAGCCGGTGTTCATATTTCTTTGTGTTTCACTATTCAAAATGCAATTTTCTTCAAGTAGTTTGCCTAAGCCTTTTTTGAACTCGTTTCTAATATTCTAGAAAATCCTAATGTTACCAGGCTGTTTGATTATACTTTGTGCAAAGAATACTTAGTTCTGTTTGCTTCAAGCCCAATGCCTGATATTTTTCATCTGATGACCCTTAGCACTTCAATTATCAGCAGTCAATAGTCACTCCCTATTCATCCACTGCATGCTGCTCTTTGTTTCATGGATTTCTGTTGTACCCCTTTTATCATTCCTTTTCCTCTCTCTAGCATCTAATTGTGTTCCTTTATTTTTTACACAGAGGTGTTGTTATCATTCTTTTTTCTTTTTCTAGTAATAGTCTATTTGTGAAACGCAGCGGAGCAGACAGTTACGGATTTGAGCACATTACTGATATATACTATGGCATAATGATCTCTGTTTTGTTCTCTATTTATTTTCTAATGTTCTATTGTCTTTCTGGTCACCAGTGAGCATTTTGCCATTTGTTTCCACAGAAATATCTACAGTGACTATAAGACGTCTTTCTTGAGCGTAATAAGCTCATTTGTTACTGTGTGTGCAGTCAGGGTTGCTCATTAGATGTATTTATTGTCACTGAATTTCATCTGCTATTCTATTGCCTGATTGCTCATCATCATGAGATCCTTCTGCAACTGCTTGCAAACTCATGAATGTCTAGAGCACAAAGGAAATGTTAGATGCAAGTAAACTATTTACTCTCTTAAATACAAAGATCATACCTACAGTAATGTGTCTCCTTTAGTGTCAGGTTTCTTACAGAGCTTTCTGGACATGGGCAGAGTTCTTCTTTAGCTCCCGTTACTGCTGCACAAGATCTTAATTTTTAATTAGTTCTACTGTAAGTACAGCTCTTTCTGGACCTCTTTACTGGTCATCACAGAGAGGTTTGAGACTCTGGTGGGAGAAACAATGCCACCAGGCAGGATATTTTGTAGTCTCTGAGGAGCTCTGGGAGGTATTAGATCAATGTGCAAATGGCTGTAATCAAGGCCGTGGACCTCAATGGCTCCCACCTGCCTTAATAACAAGGGGAACAATAATGTGTCAGGCACCGGAATTGAAGGTGAAATGCATTATGATAACAAGGAAGAAAGAAAACAATGGTGTATGAAGTAAATTTCAGTAAGTTGAGGGGTGGTGTCCATCGTTGCTTTGGGGAAACTGGTGATTTGATAATGCCAAACGAGTGTCATGTCTCACAAGCTCTCTTTACTGAGAGAGCTTGATATTGCTACTGACTGTACTAACATCGCATTGTAGGAAACAAGAGTAAGAGGTGCTTTCAAGACCATCCTGTATTTTATCATGGTTCATGAAGACTGTGCAAGTGCTGCTTACCAGTGGCTGCTCTTTGGGGATTGTAACATGTGCTTTGACATAGGTGGCTTGTGCAATTTTAGATGTCTTCTGATATCCTGCTTAGTTCCAGCTGCCAGACCAGAAGGCCTCCCATAAACACTGTGTCACACTTGCCTCACCTACCTAGAGGTTGCGGGTGTCTAAAACAGTGCTTCCTTCACGTCTTTGTGAATGGCTGTGGAGGCTGAATGGTTATAATGGGACACTTGAAAAAACATTAATTGAAACCCTAGTTAGTTGCACAGAAGACTTACACAGAAAAAGAGCTTGATGGTGACGCCACAGTAACAGCAAAACATAGCTCAGGGGAAATTTTTAATACAGGGGATTATTTCTGTGTTAAAGTGGATATTTAACTTATATGAAGCAGCATATATTTGGAAAGAATGATTAGATTTAGTTAGTGTCATTTTTTTTCCCCATTGTTTTCCTCGTCCTCTCCAAAAGACACCTTCTGACATTTTTACTTTGGCAATTTTCCTCCCCGCCCCAAATCTTCAGCTCCAGTAAGCAGTTTTTCTACTTTACTATGAAGAAGGAAAACAGTGCCCTTACTTTGAGCAGGAACTGACATTCGGTTGACTGGAAATTCATATGTAATGCTTCTGAATTTTCATAGTGATTGTTCTCCTCTGAGCATGATGAAATGTTTTCCCACAACTGCCATAACAAAAGAATC
Organism: Aptenodytes forsteri; assembly: GCF_000699145.1. Taxonomy (NCBI): domain Eukaryota; kingdom Metazoa; phylum Chordata; class Aves; order Sphenisciformes; family Spheniscidae; genus Aptenodytes; species Aptenodytes forsteri. Next base: position 210,483 of record NW_008795045.1, on the reverse strand, counting down.
CCTTCAGATTTATTTCCATCTTTGTGTAAGTTCAGAAAACACATAGCTTTGAAGATTTCAATGTCTTGCTGTCCAGAACAGTGGGAAAAAAACCCCCTAACTAAAGCACTTTATGATGGCTCCACTCCATTTCCAGTCAGAGGACTACCATATGTAACATTTCAGAGGACAGGCTGTTTTTTTTATTTATTTATTTTCCCAACTTTTTGAGAGGTGATAACTTTGATTAATACATTTCAGTGGTTGGTCAGAAGGCTTTGTTTCTAAAATTTTAACTAAACCAGACAAAAAAGGAATTCTGTATTACAGTTTATTGGATGCAGTGTGTTCCATCAGTTACTGTTAATGGACAAACAAGGTATCCTTAGAAAAAACACTGACTGAAGTTACCTTAACTCTCTCTCTTCAGTAACTTCAGCTATGACAGGGTATGTTTTGCAAACACAAAGGTTGTCACAAAACAATCTTCTTTTTTTTTTTTTGTATCAGCCTCTGCACAGCACAAACTGCTTAATGGTTTGTATAAAACCAAGTAACAGAAGGAACCTGGGTTATGTCTGCTATAAATCCTAGAGATAATTTAGTTTGCAGAGAGTGGTGAAAGAGGGGCTTACAAAAAGAAGACTGTTGCACTGCTCCATTGCAGGAACTGGTTGTAGGGTAGGTAGCAGGGCTCCATTTAAGTTTACTCCTTGTCTGAGTGTTTATGCAGAACTTATGAATACAGCATTAGTTTGCATTTTTATAGAGCCTTCCCTTCAAGAAAATGGAGAATTTCAGTAAATGGATAGCATCTTTTTGAATGTAAGTGTTGAAGGTTAAGTTTCAAATTAGACTTCCCCCCCCAGAAGTCTTGAAAATTAGGCATGAATGGCCAGATATATTTTACAGAAAAGAAAGCTGGAGTACTGAGAGATTTGAGTTCCCAGCAAATAAGTCACAAAGCTGAAATTAGAGTCTGTTACTCTAAACTTGTGTGTTTGTTCAATTTATAATAAGTTTTAAGATTGGTATTAACAGCTAAGAATATCAACAGTTACTCCAGTGTCTTCATTTACTGTTGTTGATAAATACCTTTGAAATTGTAATTCTAGGATGTTCACTCATTCTATCCTTGTACCTTTGTAACGTTGAAGCTGCTCAGTGCAGAGAACGAAGAAGAGAAATGGTTTTACTACTGCCTCAGGAAGGAAACTCTGATGGGTGTCTGTCTTTATATCAGTAACTTATTACTAGAAGCACAGCTGAAGGAAGGAGCCATTCTGAAGTAAAAGTGGCAACCATCAGAACTTTATGTCAGCAATGAAAATAATGTGTATGTTCTCCTTTCATAGCACAGGGCGTGGGATTTATTTATGAGTACTTGCTTTTGCAACTAACAAAATCTGACAGGGAAAAAATTTATAATGGAGTCACATCAAATTCTGCTTCAAGAACATCTGACGTTTGCTGAAAGGATTTTTTTTTTTAAGTATTCTTGTAAATGACTGATTAACTTCTCAAACATTAAAAAATGCTCACAGAAATAATAATCTACACCACAAAGTGAAACATATTCTATATTAATAATTTTAGAATGAATAAAACAAGAGAAATTAGAGGTGTGAAAAAATGATATGAAATACCAAATTGATATAATATATAAAACTATTTAATGGGCTGTGAAAGAAGGGAGGTTATAGTGTGATATTTTTCACGAGATGCAAACAAGCAAAATTAAGCCAATTAAACTAAAGCCAAGATACAGCGTTAAGGATAAACTCCTCCAGTTACAAAATTAACCTGCATACAGCAAAATGGTAGAAATACATACAGAAGCAGATACAATACATTTTGTTCTTGATAGTTTCTTGATACTTGGATTCTTTAAATGGAATTTAAAGATTGCTACTGTGAAGAATTATAAAATCGGTTTAAACATCTAGAAATAAACCTTAGAAAAAAGGATGCCTTTTGAGCCATCTAACCAGCTAATTACTTCTCTGCACATATTCATATATGAAAAATATTAGAAATTACACTTGTTAAATAATTTTATAACCTTATTTTATATTAGGGTCATTTTTGAAGAAAAATTTGGTTTGGTGACTCAAAGAAGAATATTTTACTTTGTTTTTCACCCGTAGAGCCTGCTTAAAAATAAGTATTAAAGCTGAACAGTATATAAACCAGCTTAAATTAGTTACAAAATACATGTATTTGCCTATACTCCTTCTGAGATCTTATCTCAGAGGTCTGTCCCAATCTAATGCTTCTTTTTTCTCAAGTACTCAGCTTGTTTGAGGAGTAGAAGATAAATATTCCTAAGCAGAGAGAGGGCAGTTTTCAAAATCAGATGATACACCCCCTATTTAGGTGGAAAGTCTGTGTTCTCTCCCAAGAGCTGTGTTCTCTCTGCAGAGGAGCCATCTATCACTAGCCTCTGAACTGATGCCTGGATGAAGCCTTTTGATTCTTAAAGTGTGTCCTGCTCCAAAGTCTTAGAGATACATGGAGGTAGATCATGAACAGCTTAGTCACTAGGAAAATGAACTTTAACATTATTGAACCACCAATGCATTACCTTGAAGTGCTGACAGCTCAGGTTCATCAAATCATGATTCTGAAAGATGCTGCACCCTATATAATCTCTTCTGAGTGCCATTGCATTGAAGACACTGTACCAAGTTACAATCCCTTTCTGATACCTCAGAAGTCAACTCCCTTTTCTTTGATATTTTTGCTTTGAATTTTGTAGTTTTGAGACACTGCTTCCTTGCCAAAAACTTAATAGCTGTGTTATGTTTATGTTGGTGTGTGCCATTCAGCTTCGAAGAGGAGACTAATGTATTGTTCTCAAATTCCTTCTCCTTGGAGGAAGTTCTCTCAGGCTTCTTGCTGGCAGTAAGAAATGGGACCAAACTCCTTTGTATTGTACATGTCAGCATCAAGACGAAGCTTTTGATCCTGCGGCACACTGTTCTAGTCCACTCATTTACTCTCCCCATCCTCTACAAAGCAAGATAGGCCATAATTTCAGAAAAATGGAACCTGGAAAGAGTCTGCTTGTAGTCCTTGGAGCCTTCAAGCCACCCTTCCTATGTGATGCTCTTTGACAGGTGTAATAGTGTGACTTGCCAGTGCTATGAAGTTGGTTCTTATTCACCCCTAGATAAAGGAGTTCAGAGCAACTTTCTCCTCTTTTCAGAAAAGAAAAGTGGCTAGTCTGACACCAGACTTCAGAGGTGAATAACTTGACTTTCTTGAGACAAAAAGTAGGAACAGTAGCAGTAGTGCCAGGGTTCATAACAGAGAAGGGAATGGGTTCTGTGTCGCAGCAAGGTCTTTGCACTGGGGGTGGTTTTGCTCCATTGCAGGCTGATGCATCTCTGATGTAACGTGTCCTTGCCGTCTCCACATGGCCCTCTGGATTTTCTCAGAGATCCTGGCGTTAGACAGCGCGTCTATGGAAAGAGCGTTGTTTTGCTCGTGTAGATATTTGGTTCTTAAGAGACTGTGTCTCAGGTTGAATTGTAAAGTCCTGCCTCTTCAGCACACAATAGCTCAAAAGAAGCATGCAACAGTCCTTACTGTCCTATATTGTTCAATTATTGTTCTGAATCTGAATACTCTTCCATGTTTCATGAGAGTCCTGCTTCTCACAGGATGGTTTCAGCATCTGAATGTGGATTTTTAAGACTAATTTTCTCCCTTACTGCTCAAATAATGTCATGTGTGTCCACTCTCAGGGACCTGACCATTTGCTATTTACCTGATACGCAAAGCTAAACTGCATGCACAGGGTACCTCCACTTTACATTCAGCATCTGAGTTGGCAGTGACAAATGTTTCTTTCTTTGGCTAGGAAGTTCAGTGAATCTGAATTCAGAGGCCGTGATGCCCTGCTGAGCACAATTTAAAGTTAATGTGCCTGTTTGTTTCTTCCTTTCCCCTTTGCTGAGAGCTGCCTGTGAGTATTGGTGATCTCTCTGGCAAGGGCAGTTTAGGACTCTCAGTAACATGTCCAAGGACTATGTTCCTGTTCCCGGTAGGCTTATTTCAGACTTGTCCCTCAAATCATCCCCGTGCTTGATGCTGCCGATATTAGATAGCTTTTGTGCTTTGTTCATCCCCTGTAAGATACCTTGCTATTTCTATTGAGGAATAAAACTTTTTATTTCTATAAACTAACAACCTTTTATAAAAGCAATTATTAAAATAATGATTTATGTTAAAAAATTGGATGACCTGGACGATTTGTAGGAAATATTGCAGGTAGGGTCTGGTCCACTGGCCCAAAAAGTTGGGAATCAATCTCTCATACTGTGTCAAAAGTAGTTGGACATGGTTTCTCTCAGATTGAGTAGGCTCTAGTTGATTGCAAAGCACTTATGACATTGGACATTAGAATTCAGAAGAGCTACTGGGACAATGATTTTTATGATACAACACCCATTTGATTATATTAATATATTTTTACATTAATTTATGGAAGTCTCAATAAATTAAACAGAAGTGTATTTTCTTTATAACATTGTCTATCCACTATCTGTCAAACTTATTAAATAGAATAGATGCAGAGTTTCAAAGCCCAGTAGTGAGGTGCTTTCTTTTAGTCCACTAGCATCAGATCACTGGACAACAGGCAATCTCTGCCATAAACAAGCATTTAAGATCTGATCAAAGATGATTGTTACATAAATCCTACTTTTCCTGGTAAACACAGAATAAAGAATGAGCTTACTTAAAATTGCATATCTATCAGTAACGTACTGAGTATTTTCAAAGTTAAATTTTTAAATGTATATTCAAATAATTGGTTTGTGACAACTTTAACAGCAAAACGAACAGTACTGTTTTTCAATTTTGTTAACTGCTTTTTGATGGAGAAAATTACTGTTTTTCACTTGATCAGACTCTAATGTTCACTTGATGTTCACTCCTATATAAGCTTAGATCCTTGGTATTCATTGGATCTCTCTATTTTTAAGACACAAAGCAGAGACGTAGTTTTCTTATGCTCTGTTGAGAACAGTTAATATTTCCCCAAAATAGTTTTCTGACTAGAAAAACTTCAGGTCTGTAGGATGTAAATGGGGATTACAAGTTGATTTTATCTTTTTCCTTTATGAGTTTTGCTAATGGCAGAAACCATCAATGTTCAAAATGTTTGTTGGGAGCTGTCATGGTTCAACCCCAGCCAGTAACTAAGCACCACACAGCTGCTCGCTTAGTCCCCCGCAGTGGGAGGGTGGAGAGAATCAGAAGGGTAAAAGTGAGAAAACTCGTGGGTTGAGATAAAGACCATTATGAAGAGATTAAGAAAATTAACTCTACCTCTGCCAAAACCAGCACATTCTCCACCCTTTATTCCATACCATTTACGTCATGGTCAGGTCCCACACCATCCAATACATTCTCATTACCCACCACCCCACTTTCCATCCTTTGATATAATACACAGATATAATTCCCTTAGTCTATTGATGACCCCTGTGAAATGTCCGTAAAATGTCCACAAATGTCCACAAAATGTCCATTGAGTTCATTTAGTCCATGACTTTGGGCTCCATCGGTTATAGTGGTCATTCAGGACAGGAGAGGTGGTGTGTTGTGTGGACTTGCTGGGCACCAAAGCCAGCTCAGGTCAGGTCACTGTTGCACTTGCACTGCGTCTTGTAAGGTTTGTCCTCCATTGGTTTAGGTGGTTTCTGCTATAGTAATTCCTATAACATGCAACTCAAATCATGGGTTACAACAATTTATAGGTATTTCCATTACAATCTCCACCCCTGGTCCCTTTGGGCCAGGTTATAGGGTTTAACATTGCAATGAAAGCCTCCTCTTGCCCCTGCTCTGGCTTGGACACAGGCCACAACCCTTAGGGTTGTACCTGCTCCAAGTGAAGCCTTATCTATGAGCCACAGTCTCTCCAGGGGTA
>NW_008795045.1:200314-203372 GCF_000699145.1 Aptenodytes forsteri | reverse complement strand
AGCCCCATACCAGCTACTATGAAGAAAATTAACTCTATCCCAGCCAAAACCAGCACAGGAGAAAATATGGAAGAGGTTTATATTTTTCAGATGCAGTCACCAGTTTCCCAAGAATTTTTCAGAGAATCATAGAAGGGTTGAGGCTGGAGGGGACCTCTGGAGGGCTTCTGGTCCAACTCCCTACTCAAGCAGTGCCACTTGTAACAGGTTGCCCTCTCTGGGCAACCTGTGCCAGTGCTTGTTGCTCTCAACAGTAAAGAAGTTTTCCTTATGTTCGGACAGAATCTTCCATATTTCAGTTTGTGCTCATTGCTGCTTCTCCTGTCACTGGATACCACTGGAAAAAGCCTGGCTCTGTTGTCTTTGCACCCTCTCTTCAGATATTTGTACACGTTGATGAGATCCCCCTGAGCCTTCTCTTCTCCGGGCTAAACAGTCCCAGTTCTCCCAACCTCTCCTCATAGAAGAGATGCTCCAGTCCCTTCATCATCTTTGTATGTTCATCTCCCTTCATCTCTCCAGTATGTTCGTGTCCCTTGTACTGAGGAGCCCAGAACTGGACACAGTGCTCCAGCCTGTCAAGGTCCCTCTGGATGGCAATGTGATCTTCTGGAGTATCAGCCACTCCTCCCGGTTTGTTGTCATCTGCAAACTTGCTGAGAGTACCCTCTGCCCCATCACCCAGATCATTAATGAAGATGTTGAACAGGATCAGGTCCAGTATTGACACTTGGGGTACACCACTAGTTACTGGCCTCCAACTAAACTTCGTGCTACTGATCATGACCCTCTGGGCCCAAGTGTTCAGCCAGATGTGGTGGCTCTTGCATTTTTATTGGGTTTGGGTTTTGTGTGTTTGCTGGGGGTTTTTTGATACTGTGATTGCTTTATTTTTTAAAAGCTAGTGAATACCACCTTTATTTTCAGGCTATCAGAGTTTAGACAGCTCCCCTTGACAATTTCAAATATAGTAAGGAAAGCTGATCTGAAATCTAGACCACAATTGTAAAACAACTTTTGTTTGTGTCACTCAGGTACAAATACTATCCAACTATATATTCTGTGAATGCTCACCAATATATGCTTCAGACATAAGTGCAAAATTTTACATGTTGTGAAGTCCTACTGATTGCTGGGCTGATAAACATAGAGGGCCACCTTTACAGAATGCAGCAAGAAATAAAGTAGCTCGCTCACCTTTATTATAGTTGCTCCTTGGGAAAGGGACTAGTGTTTGAAGAGGGACTTAAAATAAAAACTCTATTAGAATCTATTCAGAAAGGAGATTCCTTTCAGGAAGTCTATTGACTCCTTTTATTGATAATTTGGGGAATTTAGTCTCAGCTGTAGACTGGGTATTCAAGTAAGCTGTTTATTCAAGTAAGTCAAGGGTGAGGATTTGACCTCCAGTTGCAGAATGGCTTAGTCTAGTCTTTAAAAAAAAACCCCACTAACAAAAACACTTCCAATTGCAAGTGTGTAGGATCCTGTATCACCACCTGATGTCTTGTGGTTTTTTCCATAAAAAGACAGCACTGTCACATGCCAGTGTTTTCAATGGAATTGAAGAGAACCTAGTATTTTCCAGACTTGAGAGTTAATATTAAACAATGTTAATTAGTAGTTTTAATCAACTACGTCTTGAAATATTCCATTTTAAACTGTAAACAAGTGTTCTGCTGGGTCAACTTAAATATTTCAGTGATTATATCCCTTGTTGCCATATTAATAAGTGGAAGACCATCAGATGTTTTGTGTCATGTTGCTTTGGGGTTGATTAATGACACCATACTGTGAAGTCCTAAGGCATTTCCTAGGCATCAGCTGAATACTCCCACTCTCTTGTAGTCAGGAATTCCTGATGCTCTGTCATTGTTGCTATTACAGCCTTTTTTTCTGGTGAAAGAAAAAAAACAAAATATGTTTTTTTTTTCCCCTTAAAGCAACATTTCACCTGTGTATTGCCCTGGTGAACATCTGATTTGTAGTCCTGTTGCTTGTGTTCTCTCATTCTTCCAAGTGTTAACAAAACAGCTTTGGCACCACTTCAATAACTATCTAAATCTTGCATGGAGGTGATTCCCTTAGCTTCAATGTAATTATTTACTTAGTTAAAACTAGATATTTGCTGAGGCCTCTGTAGGTTTTTGTTAATTTGTAGGGTTTTCTTTGTAAAAGAAGCAGTTGAAGTCAATCATCTTAACAATAGTGCTGTTAAATAAGGACCATGGGTTTGAGCTTGCAAAAATAAATGGGGTTTTTTGCTACTTTTTATGGCAGATATATTTTGAAATAAATTTTCATTAAAATATAGATATATTTAGTCACAATATATAATAATATAATTTTATTATTTTCTATTAAAGAATTTAGAACTTGCTGACAAATGAAACAAGCCTAATTATACAGCAGGTAAAATAGTAATACATTAAATATAAATAGCTGCAGTAATGCCAAATCAGAAAATGATGGCAAAAGATTTTTCTCAGTGAAATTAACTATTCTGCAAGGCACACATTTTTAATCTTGTTAATATGATAATTAAGCAATTTAAGTATGCATAAATATTAAACCAAATTCTGTTTTCAGCTGTATTTGTCTTAGTTTAGGAATAATCTCATATCAGTAGCACACATGTAATCATGTGTTAAAAAAAACCCAAACACACAATTTGGCTACCTCCCAGCAAACTGGCATATCCTAGAAAAAGTTGTCTGTCTTTGTAATACTGTAAAGACTAACTCAACAGCAATTAACAGGTTAAATATTACACAACTAAACCTATGTAAATATTACAAGAACAGATTCCTGTAAAGTTTATAAAAATCACAGATGTCAAGATATTAATCAAATAAGAAATCCCTTAAAGGAATTCATATAGTTTTGTCAACCATAAAAGCTGAACTCAACACACTTATCCCCAGAATCCTAATATAACATTTATTGTTCCTTATTTTTATTCATTAAGATTCATTTCATTAAGATAGTAAGCTAATATTGTAGTTTAACCCCAGCCGGCAACTAAGCACCACCCAGCCACTCGCTCACTCCCCCCCGG
>NW_008795045.1:194690-199976 GCF_000699145.1 Aptenodytes forsteri | reverse complement strand
GTGTCCCCTCCCAACTTCTTGTGCACCCCCAGCCTCCTGGCTGGTGGGGTGGTGTGAGAAGCAGAAAAGGCCTTGACGCTGTGTGAGCACTGCTCAGCAGTAACCAAAACATCCCTGTGTTATCAACACTGTTTCCAGCACAAATCCAAAACAGAGCCCCATACCAGCTACTGTGAAGAAAATTAACTCTATCCCAGCCAAAACCAGGGCAACCAACAATGAAGTGCTGAGTGTTTGTAATAGAAGCATGTACAGAGTCAGATAATGTGTGACCTCAGCTGAACTAAATAAGCACTCAGAAATGAACTCATGTTCTTTACCACTGAAACATAACTACTAGTATGTCATTACAGCATTCATATCATTATATTATGTTTAATTTAGAAGAACCCTATGTATAATCATTTGTTCATTAATGTCTAGCTATACAAGGCTACAGAGACAAAATACTTAAATAGTTCTATAAACAGTAAAGTGAGTTAAGGGGGGGTCTTACCCCCTTCATATTGAGTTTTTTATTTGACTAACTCTGATAGTACATCACAAATTGTTTTCCAGAAATGCTGAGGTTTCATATCTCCTTATTCAGATCTCTTGGTAACATTATTTTATCTTGTTTATTAAAGTAATTGTTTCCTCACAGGAAAGACTGAATTATTGTAATTGCTTGGAACAAGCTACAGAAAAATTATGAAATGCCAAATAAAACCAAAAGATTTTTTTTTTAGAATTTTCATTTAGGAAAAAAAATACTTTTCTTGTTAAAATGTCTGGCAGATTTTTTTTCTGTGGGTCCTAGCCCTGGAGCTGGGTCCTTGAGGTCACACCTTGAAGGCTGCGTGCAGTTCTGCTCCCTCTCTCTCCAGAGGAACACTCTGCCTGTGTATCCACAGGCACAAGCTTTCCCCGTGCACTGTTTCCCTCTTCACATCAGGGATGCTCCTGCCTTTCTGCCATCATCTACCTTATGTGCCGTGCAACCTGCCTACCCAGCCTTTTTGGCAATTTGCACTCTGCTTTGCCCTAAGCCAGCTCTGGTCTGAAAGTGCTGTGCTGAGGTTAATATAATAAGCCTTTCTGAGAGCACAGCACTTTTTGAACCAGAGCTGCTTCTGTCCACCTTAGCAAGATTGCCTGAAAGGCTTACAGACAGCCCGGCTGTTTGTTAGTGCACAAGGCCTGAGTGTAGACTTTATTTAGCTATTTCAAGACCCTGTTGGAGGGGAGGAGAATTCAAAATTTGGGGTGTGGCGACGATTCAGGTTTAGCTTTTAATCACATTAACACTGCTCTTTCCATAACTCATCTAGATTAATTGCAATGAGGTTGGTCAGCAGCAGGGAATGTGTTCTGGATAAAGTAAAACGTCACACCTTCCTGCTTGGAAAAGGGCAAGGTGTCATAGAGAGCTATAAAATCAGGACTAGCATGAAGAATGGGAGTGTGAAATAATTTAATCACTGTTTCTCAAAATACAGGGACTTGAGTCAGCCAATGGAATTATTGGATTTAAAACTAAATTAAGTACTTTTTCACACAATCTACCATTATGTTGTGAATTCATTCCCCGTGCAACCTTGCGAGGGCTAGAAGTATAAATGGTTTTAGAAAGTGACTCTGTGAATTCATAAAGAGTAGCTCAACTGGTGACTAAAAAACCTGTCTGGTCTGGATGCAGACTCAGAAGGCCCGTGTCTTCCTACTGGGAGGGTATACAATGATAACTGCTATTGATAAGTCATTCAGTATTAACAAATTTTAACCAATGCCCTACTAGTGTAAGTAGGGAGAGCTGGGACAAAGTTGGTGGCATATCATCGCTTTTTCTCATTAGATTTTTACATTTATGTATCAATCACAAATCACAGTTTACTTCGAGCTTCCCTCCCCAGAAATCTTATATATATCTTAGAGTAGCTCAACTGGTGACTAAAAAACCTGTCTGGTCTGGATGCAGACTCAGAAGGCCCGTGTCTTCCTACTGGGAGGGTATACTTTCTCATTAGATTTTTACATTTATGTATGAGAGAGCAATCACAGTTTACTTCGAGCTTCCCTCCCCAGAAATCTTAAAAAAGATATATATCTTTTTTTAAAGCAATCTCCAAACATCTTCAGCTGGCCATTTTGGAGGAGAGGATCTAGGCTCAGCAGGCTGGGGTCTCAGTACTGTAGTTGTCCTTGTGCTTCCTAAGCCCCCTGCTGCTCTGGCCTCTGACAACACGGTCCCTGAATGTGTCTCTCTGTCTGCTGCTGGTAGGGACCCAGATGAATACCTCACAGCAGAGAATAAGATGTAGGGCTAGACCTGCCTGTCAGGTTTTGAGAGGTGCAATGAAAACAGAGCCTGGCTGGTCACTCAGCTTTTCAGCCTTTTAAGCTGAACCTTCAGAGAGAGGCTTTGGTGGGGTGTTAAGAGAGATCAGCGATGTGGAGGATGGCATTTGATTTGACCCTCAAATGCTGGTGGTTTCATTTACATGTTGGTGACCTGGCACATTGCTGTCCTGTGCTAGACTGGGGAATTATGATGCCATTTCTTGTGTGCTTGGAACCGTACAAAACAATATAGTCACTACAGACTTCATGATTGCTAGCCATGAATATAAGCAGCACATAACTGGATAACCAAATTCACTGTGTATAATGTATATCCCAGCTGCCTTTATTCCTCTAAACATACAGTATTGACAGATGACTGTCAATACTAGGTGACTGCAATTTTAGTGTTCATGGAATGAAACTTGGAAAAAGAAAAGGTAAACAGTAATAACAAGGCATATGTTTATACGGAGACGTGTGGACTCAGAATTGTATCCTTTAAGATTTCTGGGGAGGGAAGCTTGAAGTAAACTGTGATTGCTCTCTCATACATAAATGTAAAAATCTAATGAGAAAAAGCGATGATATGCCACCAACTTTGTCCCAGCTCTCCCTACTTACACTAGTAGGGCATTGGTTAAAATTTGTTAATACTGAATGACTTATCAATAGCAGTTATCATTTGTATATTCAAGGTATGTATATTCAAAACTAGTATATTCAAGATATACCTCGCCTTGATTTCAAAGCGTGCTTAGGTGCTTTTGAAATCTTCAGTAGACACCTTCACTTGTAGATATCTTGGAGAAATGGGGTCATGACACATTTGCAAGTGAAGATTTCTTTGTGGGAGTTTATTTTCTTTATTGTGCATTATTTCTTTTAGATTTTATAATATTTTAAGTGTCTAGAACTATGTTGTGTGTGTTATGAAACATAATCAATATTAGCCCTATGAACTTATTTTTACATTAATAGGAAAGTCTAAAAAGGGGATTTAAGTGAACCAGGGATGTTGGAGTCCCTCACTGTGATCTAAAAAACTCTGCTTGGTGGTACAGTAATCCAAGAAATATCTCAGTTGACTAATTCTGTCTCTGAAGAAGTGGCAATTCTGCTGATGCTAGAAACCTGTGTTGGTCTTATAGCCAGAGCTGCTTCTCTCCAAGCAGCGAGATCCCTGCCCTGGTGGGACTGGGACGCTGAGCAGAGCGACGTCTATCCTGGTGTGACTTCTGAGCTTGCCAAATGTGTGGATGGCACCGGGCCTCTCACAAGCTTTATCTGGAAGGTGCAATGGTGTGTGTGTCAGCTCCTACCACCTACCTGACAACTTACTGGTAACAGAAGGTTACCAGTAAGTTACTGGTTATAACGCTCAACCAGGGAACAGAGGGCACAGGCTCTGCTTCTCTGTTCAGCTTGAGGGTACTCTCCACCCCCGGGGCTTGCCCTGGCTGCCGGGCTGCCACCAGCTCTGAATGGTGGCATTTTCCACTTCTCTTGACAAGCTGGGCCACTTGAGGGGGAAGAATTAAAAAATCCCTCTGACCATACCAGGAGGCACAGGGTGCCATAGTCCAGTGTTTCAGGCAGTTGGTTGGGCACTGTGGCTCCTCGGACTCCAGCCACGGTGCACGGGATTCTTTGTCGTTTCATTTCTTGTAATCTTTATGCATTTTATTTTAAAACAGTCATTGGACAAAGGTCTCTCAAAGTTTCTTAGACATGTGATGCAAGCGTGGAAGGGAAATTTGGAAATATATGTAAAAAGAATTAGGGTTATTCTTTGTAATGTCCAATACTTGAAAACTATGTGAAATACAAAAAATATTTCTCTCACTGTCAAAATCCAAGTTTATTGCACAGAAATATGTTTGCATTTGATTTTCTGTTTACTAATCATTAACTAACTATTAAGCTGTAGAGTATGGCTCTTATAATAAACAGTGGAGTCATACAACTTTTGATACAAAATCTACAGTCCTCATTTTGCTGCAACGTGTGTCCTTGTTCAGCAGTGGATACAGAGGCCATGCTAGTTAGAGAGAGTGACGGCAGAAACATGTAGAAAGCCTGCTGTCTCAATGTGTATACTTCTAGTGATGTCTAGGGCAATAAAATAGTGGCAGGGCCCCATGAAATGTAGATACATGCACGCCTTTGTTTATGATTTCAGGAAACCTGGAGCTTATCTTAATTCTGGCCAGTCTTTCCAGCTGTTGGCCACCTGGATATAAACCAAGACAACTGTGTCTGATACCGCATATACTTACATATTTGTATAAGGACGTATTAGCCGTGTATAAAGATCCATTAGATTTAGTCTTGTCTATGCCTAGTTACCTGACATATTTACTTAGCTTTTCCAGAGAAAGCGAGTGTGATTCAAACAAACAAAATGAAGCTTTTTAAGTTTTACACTTTTATTAACATGGTCTTGGACTTCTGTTGGTTGAATAGTTCTAAATAAAAGCAGAATGAAAGGTGAGCCCATAAAGAAAAGGTCTCAGACATCAAAAGACACCCTTGTAAGCAATAGAGGATACTGTTGAAGGGAAAATGATATTACATTCAGAAAGATCAGGCACCTTTGAGAGAAAGAAAAACAAATACTATGGAAGACAATGAACTAAAAATATTAGAAGAAATTTAAAGGGAAAAGTGTACTAAAGGTAGCAAAGAAAACACTTACGGAACAGCTTTTTTTTTTTCTTTAATTCTATTTAGGCAAATGAAAATCAGAGACCAAAGCTGAGATAGGTTTCACACTATCAAATGATATTACATTCAGAAAGATCAGGCACCTTTGAGAGAAAGAAAAACAAATACTATGGAAGACAATGAACTAAAAATATTAGAAGAAATTTAAAGGGAAAAGTCTACTAAAGGTAGCAAAGAAAACACTTACGGAACTTTTTTTTTGAAAAAGAAGATAGGAATGAAGATGATGAAGACCAACAA
>NW_008795045.1:184503-194588 GCF_000699145.1 Aptenodytes forsteri | reverse complement strand
GAAGACAAAGGAAAATTAGGGCAGTAAAAGAAGCTAAAGAGGAGAACATACATAAAATGGAATAATGATAAAAGTGTTGAGGATTTTCTTCTATGATATTTGAGAAGAGTATTTAGGATTTTTAAATAGGCTACATAACTAGCAGTGAGAGCAGTAGTGAGCCTCAGTAATTGAGCTTCTCCATTGTTTTGAAAGGACATTAAAAGCAATCCAGTTCCTTGACTCACTACTTCAGTGCCTTATAAATCTCTACATGGGAATACATACACGGCCTACAGATTGCTTGTTCATAGAACACGGACAAAAAAAATGGTTCATGGCTGAGGTTATGTTATTGGAGAGAAGCGGGGAGATGGCAAACATCAGCTCTAGCCAATACAGTGGTGGTTTTCTGGGCTCTCTGCATGCTGCCTTCTCATAGAAAGTTGTGATGTGGAGGTCCAGGATATGCTTTTCAGGAGGTTTACATGAACAAAACAGGGAAAAGCTGAGCTTGGACTATTCATTGTTTAAAGGCTTCCAGTCAGTCCATTCTTGAATGAATGCTTAATTTGAAGTATGCTTAGAACTAAGATCTTGGGGAGAAAAGTTAAAGAGCAGAGCAAGGGATTACTGGGAAAGCAGGCAGAGAACAGGAGAGCAAGGAGAAAGAAGCTATCGTGCCACTTTAAGGAGTTTGTTGGAATTGGAGAATAAACACAAAATATAGTGCAGTCCTGAATAAGTCTTCCTGAAAACACACAAGAAGCTGACAAGACTTTATTCCTTGACTTTTCGTTCCTTTGAAAATGGCTTTTAATTTCTTTACTCTTCTTTACTGAGATGCATGGTGTGAGAATTGGAAACAGTGTTTGTTAAATGAAATGGGACTCTCTGACTGGATATAACATTGTTTTGTGTTTTGTTTTCTTTTGTGAGGATTGTCAGATACTGGAACAGGTTGCACAGAGGGGCTGTGGAGTCTGTGACCCTGGAGGTTTTCAAGACCCTGAGATACCTGATGTGAATTCAATGTTAACCTTGCTTTGTGGAGGAGGCTGGACCTCCTGAGGTCCTTTCCAACCTGAATGATTCTGTGAGTCTGTTTGTTACATCTTCTCTGTTCTCTTTATCAGCCAGGAGGAGAATAGGAGGTGGGTCCTCGTGGTTGTGTCCACACTCAACCTTGTATATGGAACTTTAAATTCTACCAAAACCAAACAAACAAAAAATCAAGGAAAAAAATGGGTACATTCCTTTTCCCAGTAGTTCTGATTATTTTTGGTTCTCACATGTAAAATAAATGCAGAATTAAAGAGTATTTATTGCTTAGGATTGTTTTAGCCAGATCCTAAGCCCACTGCAGTCCAGAGAAGTTTTTCTTTGGATAGCTTCTCTGTAAAGGCCTAGCAAAATCAAAGGACACCAATTATTGGAAACTTTAATAGCAGATTTGTAGCAGTGCTGGTTACACCTCTGGCTGGCAATACCACTGCTGGGGAGAGCTGTCCCATCTGTCCAACGACTCTTTTCTTTCATGAGATATCAACAGTGCTGTTCCACAGTACAGAACCTGGCAGGCACAAATGCAGTTGGGAAGCTGTTGAAGGTGATAATTGGGTAGATATCTTGTCATAGTTGTCCGATTATGTAGAGTATTGCAGATATGGTGACCCTGATTTAAGAGGATACTTTGGTAGTGCATATCCTTGGTAATCATTAGCTGGTGGCATGTCCATGGAGCAACAAGCAGAAGATAATATTAAAATCTCCTGCAAAAACCTTAGAAAGATAAGGACTCTGAGACTGTCACGTGCAAAATGAATCAGCTGGTAAAACCTGAAGGTGATTTTTCTAAAGAGCTAAGTAATTCACTAAGTGCTTTCCATTTCAAAATGTTGGTTAGTGAAATCACATACTCTCTGGCATTAGTTCTCAGTGTGTAAAAAGGTTCTGTTCTTTATGGAAGGTTAACATATATGAACAACTGGGCTGAGAAAGAAGGGTAAGTGTAGGTCCCTAATAGTTTCATAAATTTTATTACAGATACAGTGTCTAGACACTTCACTGATGAACACTTTGCACCAGCAGTACTGCTTAACTGCATGATGGGTTTTGTCAAGGACTGGTCCAGAAGTGCCCCCATATTTGTCCTGGGACAGTTTCAAAAGTTTTTCCTCCCCCTTTCCATCAATTCCCTGAAAAAGTATCTCCACAGTTTGTAGCTGTTCTTTTGCCTGTTTACCTTTCCCTAACCTTTACTTCCCTGACTAAAGCCACTGCTTTGCATTTACTGTTAGTGAAAGCATTGTTGTATTTTTCAGTTGACACCTAGAAGATTTCTCACCAAAAATCTTCCTTTTCTTCTAGAAAATGTTTTGATGAAAAAGCATTGATCAGCTTCAGTTTTTATGTCTTTCTTTAAAGCATCCAGTATTGATTTGCTACTGGTGCATGCATTGTGCTTGGCTCTGTAGAGGAATATCTATAAGCAAAACCTATGTTCCTTCATAATGGAAATGTTGTCTAACAACAGTTAAATTTCAGATGAAACTTTTGCAATTCCTTTTTGGAAATAAAAGAAGAGTTTGATTACAGATCAGAGGCAGAAAGCAAGAATGGCAGGCTCAAACAGCAGTCTTTTTATCAAGGAAGAGGATAAGTTATCTTCAGTCTTACTAGAACTACAGTTATTTCTCCTTTCCGCACTAAAATATTGCTAGTAAATCCAGGATCATTCTACCAGACACGCAAAACTACATCCATTGTATAGAAGATCCTTTGCCAGTGATGCTTTCTGTTTTGATAAGGTTGAGGTTACTTTGAGACAAGAGAGTAGAGGGAATGATTATCAAAAAGGAAATCTGCAAGCAGTTCAGCATTTCTCACCAAACTTTTTTTCCCTCTTCTTTTCTAGGAAATGTAGTTGCAATGACAGATGCTGATCTAGCTTTTAACACAACTTTTTGTTTGCTACTGGACTGAATGTCATGGGTTTCTTAATATGTGGTGGGTTTTTTTTTCCCCGAATTACGTACAGTTTCTTTTGGCAAAAGGAAGCACTTCAACTAGAGTGAACTTTGGGATGTGTCAAAATGTAAAGCCTGTGGGGCCTTTTGCATGTTTATGTTGCTTTTGCAAACATGTGCAATGCCAGCTGTGCAAAATGTCCCCTTCTGCCTGAGGCTGGGCAGGAAACTGCACCCTGTCTTCCTACGCTTGGCTATGCTAATCCGTGTTTGTGACTGCCAAGCGTGATTACTGCAACACATTGCACTAAAAAATCAAATTGCTAGCCAAGTTAATAGACCTAAAGGGAGAAATGGAAGTTTCCAGAGAGGTCTCTGGGCTTACTGGAATGTAAACTAAGAATGCTAGGTCCAACGTTAACAAGAGACCTGTCTATCCCATAGCAGCTTCCTGGCTTTTGCATGAGCAGTCTTCCACAAATCTAAAAAAAACTAAAATCAAAACCAAACCAAAAAACTCTAGTTCTGTTAAATAGATTCTGAGATATCACAAATTAGAAGAGAAGTGTTACGTATTTTCATGCTCCATAAAACCCAGCAAGGAACTGTGGACTTCACTGCATTTGCTTCGTAGTTCTGCTACTCATGGATGCCTGTGAATATTCTTCCTACACCGATAAGGTTCACTGGTCCTTTCTGCTCTGTAAAACTGGGACATGTTGTTTCTTGGTTGGTGGATTTACCAGCTGAACAGTATAGGTGAAACCCAGAGGTGTCGATGTCTTTTTGGTCCCTTACCTTTTACACATAATGCGGTTTCTTGCTGACTCGCCCTGTGCAGCCCCCAGCCATTCTTGCATTCCACGTTAGGCAACAGTAAGCCATGTCCTCCTGTGCAGCGCTAAGCTTTAGAGTCATGCCTTGATAAGCTTGATAATTGTAGCTATCTGAAGTTTTCTTTATTAACAGAATAACGTATATCCTGGAGTGTCTTGTTACTGTCAGTGAATGGATTAATTATTTTTACATATAGCTATATCTGGACAGAGAATCTACTTTCTCTAAAAATGTTTGTGTGAAAGGGCGTGCAAACAATCTTCCCAGTGTGAAATAAAGAACACTGAGAAACAGTTAGAATCTTTTCCTGACCATTTGAAATTTTGCACGTCACCATTTTATTTGTGACTCTTGCTCTTCTTTTTCTTTTATGTTCTGTGAATGATTTGTATTTTTCCCTTGCTGCTGCCAAGAACACAGTTGTTAGTGCCAGTTCCTAAACTAACAGCCAGTTTCAACTTACTTTCTCTCATATATAAAATAAACCTGAACTATTCGATGTCCCTGTTTAGTTTCTCACTCTAGAAAATGCGTTAAAAATAGCTAAACAGGGCTCATGCAGCTACTAAGGAAGCAGGTTGGGACTTTGAGACTGTAGTCAGTTTAAATTGCTACTTTTTCATATTCACCTTGAAATAACACTGCAGATGCAGTGTTATCAAACACTCTCTTTTACAACATTTGCATGGTTCTGATGGCGGTTTTTCTCCACATTTCACGTGTTCCCAGTGCACGCCCTTTCTGTGATGTTCCTTCCTATACCCTCTTTCATGTTCATTTTCTAGCTCTGTGCAGATAGTGTTAACTATATTCTGTTAACTTTGTATGGTGATTCAGTGGAATCCTGTAATAATGAAATGCTCTAGATAGATACACTAAAGGTACCTAATATTTCTGTATCAGCACCAAAATAATAAGATGCAATGTGTATGAGGTGGCTTATGACAAGTTCTCTTGCTCTTACTCTCTTTACATTGGTTTTTCTGTCCCACTTGTACTCTGGTGCCATCTGTTATGGCTTATTAAAATTTAGTTCCTATAGGTGCTATAAGACTAACAACTCCCTAATATAGTCTACTGTTGTTTTCATACCATCTTTTTCATTCCAGATATTTCAGTTCTTGCTCCCTAATGTTTCGTAGTGCCTTTCTGTGAACTTTCTTTGTGTCCCCCAGTATTTCAGTTTTCAGCAAAACTGTCATTGACTATCTTCACTCTATTCTTGATACGAGAATATCTTCTGTTATAATCCAGCATAGACATTTCTCTTGGCTAACTGAAGGTCATTCCCCTGAAAAATCTTCTGCAGTGAAAAAACTCCAGCTGCCCCCTTTCTAATTCTAAGATTGAGATAGTTAAAGTGTCTTCACCCACCGATTACAAACCTCATTTCAGACTGAACTGTATGTGTCGGGTCAGAAGATGTATATCAGGAGTGTCTGTGTGTCTACGTTTGTACATAATTAATGCAGAGACTGCATTGCTCCTAAGAACTGACCTCAGGAAACGCTTAGTGGGAAGAAAAATCAGAACAATATTAATGTCACCTCCATTTAAATGACAAGTAAATGTACTCATGGATTCCTCCTTGCACAACCTTAGTCTGGCAGCAGAGGAAGGGGACAAATGAAGGAGAGAGGTAGCACCTCACATGCACCAGGCTCAGGCAGGTACCTGGGGGATGAGAGGGCAAGAGGCGATTTTATGCAAAGCTGCTGCACCATGCAAAGCTGCTGCACCGTGCCAACCATTTACTTTTCTTTCCTCAATATGTCCCTCTGTGATGGTCAGTTTGAGCAAATTTAACATCTAGATTACTGGTTCAGAATTGATGAGGAGCACACCAGTGCTGACTGGTGCCAGCAGAAAGGACGAACATAGAGCAGAATACAGTCCAAGGCCAGTAATGTCCACCTGGATACTCCTGAAGCCAACAGCTAAGGATGAGGTATTAACAGCCCACAGGAGAGTGAGGAGACAACAGTATCAATCCAGGGAAAGAAAGAGAAGGGTGAAGTGACAAAGAAGATGTCAAAAAAAGCAGTATATAGTCCCTGCCTCAGATTTATGGAAATAATTAAGACTTTTTTCAGGGCCAGGACCTGGTTTTGAATGTAGCCTTAACGCAGCTGCTTAATAAAAAGAAATGAGGAGCCATATCTGAATACAAATAGAAATTACATGAAAATAGCTATTAAGGGCTCATAACTTGGGTAGTTGTAATTCTGCAAAGAGATTTCCCTGGCACGACAATGGAGCTCTTGCTAATATGCCCACCCAGTCTAACCATCTGTTCTCTGCTGAATTAACATCGATGCACACCAAGATACTACCATGAGAGGGAAACCTGCCTGAGGCTGCTCCAGAGCAACCTTTCTTATGTGCAGGGAGTGTTACAGCCATGAGTGTTTGTCACTGGTTTGGGGGAGCAGCCATTTTTCCACCTTCAGACCACCGGAGTTTCTCATGGTGTCTCTGGAGTTCTTTGATTCTTCTTATTCATTCAGGACAGGGTGAATGAGGTGGCAGATGGCATCTCCCTGTTTTTCGTCTCTCGTGATCACTCTACTAGCCATTGGTCAATGCTGTTTGCCCTCCGTTCTTCAGGTTTCCATTTGACTATCTGCATTGTTACTCCCCATGTGGCTGACCTTTGGTCAGCTCCTCTTTTCTTTCTACACTGATACCTTCCATGCCTGTGTTGGAAAATGGCACTGATGCTGCTATAAATGCATCTGCTAAGATATGGAGTCACCATGTCTTGCTACATTGACATTTTACTTCTGCAGACTTTGGCCCGTCCCCTTTGAAAAAAATAAAGTGGTCTGAGAGACTCATCCTAAGTCCCCAGTGACCTTTTGTGTGTTCCCAAAATATCCTGTCATTTCACACAATAATTATTCAGAATTAAACCCCTCCTCATGCAATTTATTGATACATTTTGTCCTCACTATGTTCATATGGAAGGGCTGTTCAGGATATGGTGAGTCATTCTCTTAAAGGCTTTTCAGTCCTCCACATAATTCAACTCAACCAGCGCATTGCTACCACCCTGGGTTCCTTTCTTCATCATAACAATGACGTCCTTCATATTTGCTTCGTGCAATATAAATAGGCAAACTGACAGGAGGTTGGCAAATCCAGTCTTTCCAAGTCTCTGAACTTGAAAATGAGACCAACATTTCCAATTCAATTCTGCTTGTTCTTTTAAAAATATCTCTACCAGTGATTTCATCACAACACACAAACTGGAATTACTTGCAAACAGTGGCACATAGTCACAGTACATGCATGCATTCATCAGATGTGGTTTGATTTTTAAACCCCAGTGTAATATAATAAAACACCCTTGAAGAAACTTGGTTCAGTGCTTTCACGGTCATTAATTTTGACAGCCTGCTCTAGCAAGTCAGATTTTAAAAGTCAAGTATCTCAATTGTGTTTTTTGACTATGTTTAGTAGCCTATGTTTAAAGAAGCTTTTTAACAACCTTTATGGCAGCTGAGGGAATGAGAATGGAGAGGGAGACTCTGAAGAGGAGCCTGGAGCTGCTGCTGGGAGGAGGTGGTTGGGTCTTCTGACCTGTGGCCACTTTTCAGGAGAGCTCTGTTCTTCTGAGCATCTGCCTCAGTAATGATTTCTATGAAGTGTTTTCTTCCTAAGCTGTTACTCCTCCTCCATTAAGCATACTAACAAAGCTCCCATTTACTATAGTGAGAGTAAAATTGAATTCTGAATTAATTAATTAAATTCAGTTTGATGTTGTTCGGGATATTTTCTTGAATATATTTGGTTGAAAGTTCTTTTTTCCCTCCAGGAGGATATATTGCACTTTTCACTGTTACCACCAGAGCAATATAATTATCTATTTAATCCTTTTATGTGAAAAATTGCTCTTCAAACAATTGGTCATTCACATCTGTGAACACTAGTGAAATAAACAGAATGAAATGGACTCAGAAATGTCAACTTGCTCCTATTATGTGCTGCTGGTGGAGAAACACATCATGATTTAGTTTGATGTGGCAGATTAGAAATGAAAAACAGGTTAAAATGACAAACATAATTATGAACTATTTCATTGAGAGAGAGTCTTCCTCTTCCTGTTCCCTAGCTTTTAGGAAATAACCTCCACACCTCAAAAACCCGGAGACTACAGAATTTGGAAATATAAAAAAGGGACATATTTTGATTGAATATATTTCAAATTTTCATGACAGAGAGATTATAGATCCATTAAAAACCCCCTACTTCGCACCTACATCTCACTACATAGATTATCAAAACCTATATGGGTGCAACATTACTCTGAAGGTGCCTTAAATGCAGAAGTACTTATACGTCTGGTCTTCGCTATTTTTTTGAATACCCATGCTTACGTGTGTTAACAGTGCTGTATGCTTACATTTCTAAGACCTAACAGCACCTGCAGGCAGACATTGTTTTGCTGACTGTTCAGAGAGCCCAGTCCAGTAGGTCATTAGAAAACATACTTGGATCACCATGTAAAATGCTGCTGGCAAAGGAGAAGATGAAGAAAGTATCCTCTATTTTAAACAGTAAGACAGTATTTGGAGAGGTCATCTGCTGTGTTGGAAACCCTGGTTCCTTTACCCCTTCATCCTCTGTAGAGATTTAAACCCACATCTCCCGTAAGTGGTCTAGCTACTGAGTTCTAGTGATCAGAGTTGTCCTAACTGGGCTTTGCAAGGAGCCGTGGTACCACCAGTCACCGTTTCCTCCTCCTGTGGAAGGAAGGAAATGGTTAGGCACTTAGCTCTTGAAAAAATAAGGAATCTTCAGTAAAAGCAGGTGCTTTCTTATTTTAAGGAATTAGATACCAAAGTCTCTGAAAGAGGGCATGCCAAGGCATAAGCTTCCCATGTTTGCTAATTTAACGGTCTCTGCTACACACATTGCTTTCTGTGGACCTTCTTCTCTCCAATCCCTCTTTTGCAGTGTGGCTGCAGGTTCCGCTAGACAGGAAGGTACCTGGATGCCAGATAGTGTAATGTTCAGCATGAAAGTAATTTTCTGTCTAAATTTTAGTCTTCATAATTGAGCAGTTACAGCTGACACCCTTGAAAGTTCTTCCCTTTTGAGAACTCCTACCACTTCTCATCTCTTGAATAAATTTTAAATATGCCCATTGTGTGTTATATTCACCCATTTAAGAGAGATATATTGAAGGACTTGCTATAATATTTAGAATGCCCTCAGGCTTACCAGTACTTACATCTGGCAAACACAAGACAGTTTGTATGTCCTGCGATATAAACTGCTGTGATACCTCAAGGGCTTAGAATAGTGCCTGGCAAGATATACTAGAGCATTTGAACTGAAGAAGATTAGATCATTCTGTCTGACAGGAATATGGGTACTTTATTGTAACCGACCCCAACAGGCGGTATCACGTTAGTGGCAGATAACTGAAATGTGTTAAAATATTGTGGAAATAAAAATGTGTCAGAAATGAACACTGAAGAGTGTTCATTATTAGAGGCACTGCACATGTGAATCCTGATAAATTTCTTTCTGATGGGTCATCTGTAATTATTGAGGTACAGATTTTAATTGCTGTTTGCAGAAAATTCATTTTGATCATAACTCCTGTTTTCTGCTCCTACAATGTGCCCTTTGTTACATTTTCTTTCTTATGATTAGTGCCTGTAGTGTGTCTGTTGATAGTTCTCTTACTGTAGTTCATAGGTAGAGTCTTTCTTTCAGCAATTTCAATTGATTTGGAGTTTTTCAGGTGCTTTTATAATGTGACAGACAAACAAATACTGCAATTTCTCAGTTTCTTCCAAGTCTGGTTCCACTCAGACGATGAGGATAGAAAGCAGGAAGGCTTTCACAGTGTGAAAGAATGTTCATTAAATTACATTACACTTCTAAGTTACATTACCTCTTTCAATAGTACTGCATGAGTGATTGTGATTGTGGGATCAAAAGCTCAAAGCTTTATGTATTTGAAAAGATTTGAAACCAAGATTATGTTTCTTTCCTAGAATACCATAAAAATCTAAATATAAGATTCAGTGGCTGATGGATAAATGATTTCTAACTGCATGGATTTAATGTGAGGTGTTCTTAAAACCAGGCAGAGATTATATTCGTTCTCTGTGCAAGAATCTGGATGTAGGTGTGTGGTGGGTTGACCCTGGCTGGATGCCAGGTGCCCACCAAAGCTGCTCTATCACTCCCCTCCTCAGCTGGACAGGGGAGAGAAAATATGATGAAAGGCTCATGGGTCGAGATAAGGACAGGGAGAGATCACTCACCAATTACTGTCACGGG
>NW_008795045.1:164111-183593 GCF_000699145.1 Aptenodytes forsteri | reverse complement strand
CCTGCTCCAGCATGGGCTTCCCATGGGGTCTCAGCCTCCTTCAGGTGCATCCACCTGCTCTGGCGTGGGGTCCTCCATGGGCTGCAGGTGGATATCTGCTCCACCATTATCCTCCATGGGCTGCAGGGGGACAGCCTGCCTCACCATGGTCTTCACCAAGGGCTGCAGGGGAATCTCTGATCCGGCGCCTGGAGCACCTCCTCCCCCTCCTTCTTCACTGACCTTGGTGTCTGCAGAGTTGTTTCTCTCACATATTCTCGTTCCTCTCGCTGGCTGCAGTTGCGCAGTTTTCCCCCTCCCTTCTTAAATATGTTATCCCAGAGGCGCTACCACGGTCACTGATGGGTTCAGCCTTGGCCAGCGGCAGATCTGTCTTGGAGCTGGCTGGCATTGGCTCTATTGGACATGGGGGAACCTTCTAGGCGGTTCTCACAGAAGCCACCCCTGTAGCCCCTCTGCTACCAAAACCTTGCCACGCAAACCCAATACAAAGTGTAAGTAAGTGACTTTGATCATAGTATTCAAGAGGAACATAAAATCATTTCCCACAAAGTGCTAAGGGAAAGTGATTTATTCTGTATTTCATATACAGTGAAAATCTTTTACATGAGACACCAAAATGCATGTTGAAGAATATGACACCAGTACCAATATTTGCATCGCTTAACTGGAGCAGGAAACATTATTAGCATCCTTTGACACTTGCACCCATTCTCTTCGGGGCAATCATATTTCTGCACAGAAGAAAACGTAAGTTAATTACTTGCCCAAATCAAGAAAGAGGATCTGGATCAGGAAAAGTTAACAGCCTAACCTAGCGTGTCCAAAAATACTGGAACAAAGAATATACACGACAGGACTAAGCAGCATAAGCTAGCAACTTTGTGGGGGTAAGGCCCTGGAGTGCTGCATGCTAACAAAATTGACTGACTCAGCAAATCACTGGTAGCCCCAAGTGAATTATGTTTTGACTTAAAAGGTTTTATTAAGAAGGCAAACCTGAGTAGCATTTCAAATATTTGAGTTCTGATTACCCTACTCTAAATAGGTTCCTAGATCTCAACTATGCTAGTAAATGCACTATTTGCCATTGTTTAGGCTATGCTATCATAGACTCATAGAGTTTAAAGACAGAAGGAAGCATTGGATCACACTGGCTGACCTCCTGTATATCCTATTACACCTGTCTTAATAATCCAGAAGGCCCAGAGCTGTGAGTCTGTGTTGTGTGTGATACAGAAGCTTTTCCATGCACAATAAATCCAGTTCATTAGGCTCACCTTCTGCATGAAAATCAGGGGGGTGTGATGTGCACCAGTTTCATGAGACTTATTGCAATCAAGTGTTGGAGGACTCTTTGCAATGCAATCCCAACACCCTGGTGAGCCCATACTGTAAGATGGACCCATATTGCCACCCATTCTATTTCACCATCTTCTGCCTCTATTGATCTGAATAACCTGTGTCTGAGGAAATTTACACTTGACTAGTATATGTTTTTCCGAAAAGGACATATTAGGTAAAAGCTGTGCCTAATTTCTATTTTGAATTTGTCTGATATCAGATTCTGCCCACTAGTACACATTTTTTTCCCTTTAGTTTCAGGGGTCTATTAGTAGTCACTAATTTTTCCACAATAAAGATAGTTGTACCGTGAGCAAGTCGCCTTTCATTTTTCACCTGTGATGAAGTGACAGTTTGTATCATCTAAGAACCTTTTCCCCCAAAGTACAAACTGTTTTTGTGGCTCTTGATCATCTTCAATTCTCAAAGCCCTTTTTAAAATACAAATATTGACACTGGTTATGTTATGTGAATACGAGTTTCACTAAAATCGCAGTCAGAAGTAATTTCAGCTTGCTACTACTGATCACCGCTTTCCCCTTTATCTGTCCTTTTGGCATAGTATGACGCCGGGAATTATTGCTGAGCTTTTTGTGCTCTCTCCCACAAGAGCGATCTGATGTCACTCGTTAGCCAGATGACTTAGTTTGAAAATGCATCTTGTTTGAATGGCCCATTCAGATGTGAGCACATGATTCATTTTGCTCTGTGTGATGAACCACTCTTCATTTTGTGTTCATTCAGCTTACATGAAGTGAATGTCTTTCCTAACCAACACTACAAGCCAGCTATCATCCAGTCAACACTTACTACCCTGTTCATATGCCATTTTATCAGGTGAAGTATGGGCAAAGGGACCTCACATGTCCCTACCATCATAGCAATCATGGCAGAGCATGCATGCACCTACCTACCCTATACCATACAAACATATCTATTTTTTTGTCTTTTTGCTGATTTTTGTTTCATCTGAGTTTATTACAGCAGTCCAGATCTTCGATGAAAAGCTTAATAATGTGAGGCAAGGTAGTTTTGCAGTGCTTTCCCGGCAATTCTTTTAGGGAAGGAAAGTTCCCTGCTATTCCCAGAGATTTCTAGAAATCTCTCTCTCTTGTTAGATGTTTCTCAGTTAGCTCTTTTTTGCCCAATAAAGTATGCATAAAATGATACTGTGTAGCATTGGCCCTTTTGTTAGTATGTCACATGGCACTAAATAAAATGCCTTACAGAATTCTACATTTATGAACAGCTTGGCAGTTATCTCCACTCCCCAAATTGTTATCTCCTTAAAGTACGAAATGAGACCTCGGAAGGCCTATATTCCATAAAAAACCCCTAACTTGTGTCCTTCAAGACTCAACAGTGCTCTCTCTTTACTTGCTCTGGCATTGATGTCATATTCAGTAGCCCATTGTAATGTATCTCATACTGACTATCTTTTTTGACTTTAACAACGCAAAGGGGAAGTTAATTTTTGATCTATATACTGTGGAATGATGGATTTGTTGCCCTTTGTATTAATGTTTTCTGATCCTTTCTTTTATTTTGCTGGGAAATGAATAAAAGTGATACAGAGATAGGAGATGGGATATGAAATGTAACCTACTGCCGGGAAGCTTGAAGTCCTCTTTTATGTGTTACTCAAGGATTATTGTAGCTAATTGCTGTGTTGAGTACTGTAGCAAGCACTGTAATGCTTCAGAAATATCCTGTGTGCATTTCTTGTTGCTTGATGTGCAACAGGCAGCTCGTAGGAGAATCAGTGCAGAAGCTATACAGGTGCATGAGAAGGCAGTGTGTCTCATCCTGCTGTGAAATGTTATGATGTAAAATCAATGCACCTGACAAAAAGCATTCTCGTAACAATTATTGGCTGCGTAACATCCTTTGCTCTCCGTTGTCTGAGACATGTTACTTACGTTACAGGTCAGTGTCTGTTTTCATATGTAGATAAGTATCTCATCAGAGCAAAAGATAGCCTACTTGAAGCAGACAAGTAGCTTGTTCATCCAGAAAGGCTGGCAAGAACTAGCTTCACAATCTGCTGCTGTCAAGGGTACCAGCAGTAGAATGCTTGAACAACAAAAGGGCATGTGTTGATCTTTACTTCAGCAAGATCCTCTGTAGTTCCTACTACAGAGGTTTTTATGACGTGGCCCATGCCACCTTTGGATAGTGCATGAAATGCTGGATGAGTACATGGCTTACTTTCTTGTCTACTTTTCTAGCCAGGAGAAGCTGAATGGATTTGAATGTAAATAAGAACCTTTAGAGAAAATCCCCTCTGTGAAGGACAATTCTGTACTGACACCTCTGTTAAAGATCTCTGTCAGCTAGTTCTTAATCAATAGCGCGTGCATAAAGTGGGATTTGGCCTTTAAAAAAAATTCAATTTGTGTTTGAAGTAAATGCCATGCATCAAGCATTTCCTTATGCCACCTTTCCCCACTTCGATCACGATATTGTACTTTGTAGTGAAGGGACATTAAATGTTTCTTTTGAACACCAGTTGGGAAGGGGTCCTTCTGTTTGAGCTCTAGATTAATATGTGATCTGTCCTGTTAAAAAGTATGAGAGTCATGCAGCAGCTGTGGCAAGATCAGCGTCAGGGAAGAGTTGCAACAGGATTGAGACAGACGGCTCATTATCCCAGCACAGTGGCAAATCCCTTCTCCAGCCTTGCTAAGGCAGCACAGAAAGGGAAGGGGAAGTGATGATCCCTCTGGAATTTGGCTATTAACACCTGTCTGGACTGTATGAACTCCTATAAAGAGAAGGACTTACCTCAGAGGAACTTGCTCCCCTGGAGTGAGATGCCAATGAAACGCACTGAAGCTCTTTGGGAACTTCTCTTTGTCTAAGGTCTCATCTACACAACAGAAAGAATCTGTATCTGATCGAGCGTCAGCAACATGCTGGTAAGCCGTGCTGCATGCTGTCTGGCTGCAGCTGCAGACACAGGCAAACTCCCATCAGTGCTGCACCAGAAATGACACCTGAGACCAGTTACTGAAAGGTGCCAACCAGATGCGGACCACCATTTGAGCATTTCAGTCTCTGATACTGACCTCCATCTAGTACACATGTAGCAGTGCCTGTTGTTGGGAGTCAGTTGCTAGTCATGTGCTACGCTTGTGTAAGCTTGGTTAAGAGGGGAGATTCATGTTAAATGAATTTATCAAACCTGATTCCATTGTACATGAACAGGTAAAAAGACACAAATATTTGCATGAAGGAATAAATGTATATTCCCTTGGTAAAGGAAAGGCATGCAGCCTGTTCCATTGTTTGGGTAGGGATGAAATAGGCAATAAATTTACAGCAAAATAAAACAGTCCTATGATCTTGAATCAAAGAAGCATAACTCAACAGTTAAATGTCCTCACTTGTGAGTCTATCGTGCGATATTTACATCAACAAAACATAAACCTTGCAAATTTTGCAAGCTTATGAAAAATTCCTTCTCTGGTATAAGGCAATCATACAGTATGAACTGAGGTTTGAAATTCCTCTATTGTCTGTATAGATTGTTGCTATTGCTTGTTTTGGCAAGTAAGAGAGATGGAGGTGGTCCAGGTACTTGGAGATATGTTCTGGATCACTGAATACATTTCAGAGAAGCTTGGCCATAACTAAATAGTATACTTATTATTTTATTTACATAAAAATAAGAAATGTTGCTCCCCTGGGAGCAACCCCCTCCACTCACTCATATGTAGTAGCTTTGTTAGAGATATTGGTCTTCTAGCTTGCACACAAAATAGGGTAGCACAGGAGTATCTGATACCCAAACCTCATCCACAGACAGGCAAATGGGAAACTGTGGGGTGGGCCAAAGAATTTGGAGTTTGTGCTCCGGCCATGCCAAGCATCAGTTTTTAGCTGGAGGACTAGGTATGAGGAAGTTAAACACATTTTTCAGGTATATCATGGTCTTGTAATAATCACACCACCTTCCTTTTCCTAATCTGGTGTAAATCTGGTGTAAATAGCTAAAATTGCCCAAGGTAACCTGGCTAGTTTTACATGATGTGTGCAACCTACACCACTAGCAGAGGAGTGGCCATAATGTTTTAGGTGATGGTGACAAGAGGCTGGGAGAGAAGACCCTCTTCTACAGGCACCGCTAATTGGAAGAGGATGTCTGTCTGCTAAGATTGGGCTTGCACTAGATCATCCTTGTGTCACAGGCTCATCTTTGCCTATACATTACTCCTTTCTCAGACCCTGCTTCTTACACCGTCTAGCTTATGATTGTGTTTAATAGTTCTTTCCATGTATTTTCAAATGTGTGGTAGGTGGGTGTATGTGTAATCACTAGAAAGTGCTTTCTGTGCGCTGCTATACTGCACCAGATCATTTGTGTATTATGCTTACCTTTCAAAATAACTACTGAAATCTGAGTTCATCAGAAGGATAATTCAGTTCTCTTTTATCTTACCTACTGAATGTCCTGTAGGACGCACATGCCAGAAATCAGACTGTCTTTACAATCTTTCTATATAATTCCGTAAAAATGACAAGCAAGTCTAACTCTTACATCTATTTAGTGTAGGCACTTAAACTTTTACATTTGGAACAACAGGTATTTGTCCAGATTAAAAAAAAAACAAACCCAAAGCAAACCAAAAACCAAAAACCAAACCAAACCCCAGCAATCTGTACTCCCCAAGTCAATATCAGAAGAAAAATTGGCTCAGTGACTGAGCTGTCAGTGCCGAACTCAGTGATACAGAAAAAGTATCTAAGCTTTAAACCTCCTGCTCTCTGAACAGATGCTATTAAGTTTGCAGAAGGACCTTTTTTGACCTTTGTTTTTATGACTCAGAATCTGTGGTTCTTCTATAAATGCTCATCTGTACGGAAACCACTCTAGCTACACATGGGCCCCTGTATACCACGCTTTGAACAGTACTGTTGTTTGGCCCAAGTGTATGATCAGTAATATAAGTTATTTCAGCCCTTCATCCAATGAGGACATAAAAGAGAGAGTGACGGCAGTTAGATAACTCCCTCATACTGCCTCTGAATGTCTGCTAATCTGTAGTTCATTCTCTAACCTGTCCTTCTCAAGCCAGTAGGCATTAATTCCTTGTAAAATCTGCCAATTTTCTTTCTGAATTTTTAAAAATTCTTTAGAAAATATTTCTCAGTTTATTTTGCATATCAGTGATTTCAAAATTTGGATTCAAAACATGAGAGACTCATCCTCCTCCCAGAGGTGCAGAGCTTCTGTCTGCATTGTTTTAACAAAAAACACTCAGCTGCTCCACCTGTCAGTCATCCTCTTCCAGGAGAATGAAATACGGGCACTCACAACAAAATGAGATTGCTCTCTGAAAGCAAGAAGTAAGAACTCGAAGCCTTTCTATCTCTGACTTCTGTGATCTATCTCTTGCTTCCAGCAAGGGTGTAGTGCTCAAGGCAGATAATAGCAAGGCACTGGACCTGCTTGGTTCTTAGTGCTGAACTTCCTGCACTAAAGTAAAGAAAGTATAGAAGGGTAAAAAAAAAAAAAAAAAGGGAAAAAAAAGGAAGATCCTGTTTGCCTATATTTCCTCATTGAGAACAGAGCTCAAAATACCATTTTGGTAGGAACACCTGTGAAGCTTGTTCCCCAGCCAGCTGAGCTTTTAAGGGTACTCTAGTCCCTACATTTAATATAATTTCTTTATCCCCATATATAGCAGTGGCAACACTGAAACATGCTATAAATCATCATCCTAAACTACAATCATCATTCTAATTTATTATGTAGTTAATTTATTGTTGGTGCAAATTATCTCCTCTTCAGTACTATCCAGAGTAAATTTACTGTTGAGTTTATTAAGGTGCAGAAGCAAATTTCCTTCCCACTTTATCTGCAGGGTACTGCTAATTAAAATGGCCTAATACTCCTGTGGCCTCAGTTTCAAGAACTCTCAGATAAGTTTTTAGAGACGGAGACAATGAACACCCAATAAAGAAAGAAGACACAAATCTTGAATCACGAGGACTTACCCTGCAGCTTCTCCCAAGAACCCATCATCTTTATCATCAGGACATCAGTACACACTGTTCTGCTCTTACATTGCTCCCAGTTGATCTCAGAGCTTTGCAAGAGGTGCCATCTATGGTTGGTACTACCCCGAAGACTGAAAAATCAATGATCAGAGGAAAAGGGCCATCAATTATCAATCCATTTAGGTCCTGGAGTTAGTGATGTTTATTAAAGAAGACATCTTGCAGTCATTTAAAAATGACACGAGCTACTGTCATTCCAGATGCTAAGAAAGCTAAACAGCTTTCTCTTATGACAGCTGTTCCCAGGGATAAAGAACTCCAAAAGCCAGACTAAAATAAGTAAAGGAAGTACTCCTCTATTTCAGTCCAACTGTGCCTAGCAAACTAACATTATTATGTAAATACTGCTTACTGACAGAACAAAGCATCTGCCTTTGTGAACAGATTCCAGTGTCAAGCTAAATAATAAAAGGCTAAATTTTCTGAAAGATATCTAAATTTCCATGAGTAACACTGGAAGCTTGGTCCTTACAATTACTTATTTTTCCATATAATTTGCTATAATGATTGTAATGATGAAGGGTTCATGAAAAATTCTGAAGAGAGGAGAACTCGGTGCCTTTGAAGGTACATATCTCTTAAGCAACTGAACATATGTCATACAAAGTCCTAGGAAGAATATCTGCTCAAATATATCCTGGTCTTTTGGTGGAAACCCTTCAAATACCAGGGTCAGACAGCTACAGAGTACATATACATATATGCAGCGATAACCAACCAGTTATGCTTTAAGAAAATAATTTTCCTTTTAAAAAGCTACCATCATTTACAAATGCAACCAATTTGTGACATAACCAAGATAGTCCAAAGTTGATATGCCGAGGAAAAGTGACAATTCTTCCCAAATCCTGTCTTCGGATATCATCTTTACCTTTTGTTTTAGGTTTGGGCTAGAATAATCATTAGTCAGACCCTAGAAGTCATCCCTTTTGGGTATTCTCATCAGTTACAGATTCTTTGCTTTTCTCATCCTTTCCATGGATGTCTTTCATGAATAACGTGAAAAAAAATATAGCCTTGCTTTATTGGATATCTGACTGATAGGAAACATCTTTGGAAATCAAGGGAAAAAGTCTACTACTGACAATTAATTTCTCCAAAATAAAAATAAAAGTATTTTTTCTGTGTTTGACTTGAGAAAACTGGACTGCCTCAGACTCAAGTTGGTAACATTACTTTCCTTTCTTTCTCTCTCTTTTTTAAAATCTTAAGGACACTTTTAAGGTTCCTTCAAGATGCATGCTTCCATACTCTGAGCTCTTTCTTTCCCACAAAATATCTCTGATTCACAGCAAAGTAATATTCAGACTTTCCCCAGTGCTAAGGGTGTTTACAGGAAGCGTTCATCAACTAGGTGTGCATATGGAGTTAATGCAGTTATGTCTGCTCAATTACTTACTCAAAGCCATAGCTTTCAGGACAACACTACAGTCCTTGAACTTCAGCTTTGTTACAAACAGCTGAATCGGATGAGAAACTGAAGCAAATTGTCACTCGCTGGAGCTCAAATGGACTGCAAATAGCAATTGCATACCTTCCAGAGGAGAGATTTCCAGTCCATCTGGACAGTCATCTGTAACCTCAAGATAAATCTGTCAGCCACAGATTTCAGACTGTTTCAGACTGTTATGCCACATGTCAGCTTGCACTTATGCAATGCCTGAAGCCAGACATCACCCTTCCTCCATTACAGAGCTGGCAGAGGTTGGTATATCAGGCTGTGGAATGACAGCCAGCTATGTATGTCTTCTATCTTGGCTTAAACCGAGGATGTTCATAAAGATGCATCTTTCTCACAAAACCTCTGTTGCTGATTTATATAAAAGGTTGCTCACTGGGACCATGGGATGATCCTGTTATATGAACCCAGATGGAGATGATACATAAACATTGTGGAAGGCAAGGAAATCAGGGTACCCGGGAAGACATTCCTTCTTCCTTTAAAGATTTCCATTGACCAGATGTTCCCAGACAATACATCTCTAAGTCATTATGTGAACAAGTATGGAAGAACCCATTCATTATTTTCCCAACCAATGGCTAGCAACTATTTATAATTTTTTTTTTCAAGAGACAATCTCTCACCAGTCTCAAATGCGCTCTTTCATGATCTATCCTTGGATCAATGTTTCAACAGTGAATAAGTCCAGTTAAAGACCTATTCACTATCAAAAAGACCTCAGATTTTTTTTCTTGTTTTTTGCTTCTGCAGAAAGACTCTGATCTCAGAATGCTTGCAGCTATCAGGAATGAGGTCTCATGCATGAGTTTCCTCTGATTCCCTACCCAGAGTATAAGAAAAAGCAGAAGGAATTCAACTATGCTGATCCTAATAGATTCTACTTGTCTGAGGCAGTTGTATTTAATAGATTCCTTGCAATTAATCTCAGCCTCTATAAACAAGAGAGGAATATTTTCTATGTAACTTGAGATGAAATAGATATAACCCTGAGCCTTCATTGCTTGAGAAAGCCCAATCAAATGCAGCGTGAATCAGGCCATGACACTGACCACTTAATCAGGATATGGGCATCAAGAAGAAACAGTCCCAGGGTGTATAATAAGTAGGGCTTGTACCTCCCTCATGAGTAGATTATTCCTTAATGCCCTAACAGTAAAGTTTCTGGAGATGTGTATGTGTTTAAGTGATGCTACTTGCTGGAAAATCCATGGTTCCTAACTCCTCAACAGCTTATTTTTACTGTCTTTTTTCCTAATAGCTAGTATTCCTCTTTGAGATGCAGAATACCTAATGTACATTTACTTTTATCGGTAGAGGATATGTGTTTGCTTCTAGGAAATCCTAACCCTGGAGAAATGGGTTTCAGGGTTATGTCACTATATGAACAACTGTAAAGGGATCTGTATGTGTGTAGAAGTAAGTATAACAGTCTGAGGAATAATAAAAAAGCATAGGTAGCGGAAGTTATATGAGACTGTGAACAGAAAAAATGGATTTCATGCCAGAGTTAATGGGTAAGATACATGGGTAGGATGCATTTTAAATAAAAGCCTGAACCTGCAATACATGCCCACTAGATGCAGGCTACTGCAGTTCTTGCAAAAGAAAGCTTATGCATGGAGAACTGGGAGTATCGAGATAAAAAACCTGTGCAAATATAAGTAGGCTCCTATTCAGTAGCACAGACTTGTTTAATCACTTCTTGTGCAAGACACATCATACTCGCAGGTAAAAGCTGGAATAAAAGTTGTGTAAGTAGGCTTAGGCTCTTAAGTTTTGAAGACAGGACTGAAACCACAAATGAGTTAAAATACTAACCCTCAATTCAAGGATTAAGGAAATATGTAGGATTCAATACAAACAAAGCCCGGCATTTTTAACATAGAAAATGGGCAAAGTCAGACTAGGAGAATTGCCTAGAAGGCCCGAGTGATTGAAAACTTAATTGGTAACTTATGTACTAGTCTCTGTACAATATGAGAAAACAGGTGGTCTTTCCAGGAAGAAGAGAGAAACTGACTTCACTAAAAACACCTTCACTTTTATTTGCAAAGTGATGGTATAAAACCTACTGAGGATATGCAGTCCAGGAAACATCTGGTTCTGTCCTTCTGACATATTTTATGAAGTCTGCCAAGATCATTTATATATAATTATACTAGTTTTAGCAGGACTACTGCCTCTGCAACTCTAATGAGAACAAATATGTTGCAATGTTGGCAGACGTTTGTGCTTTTCTAAACTTTCTAAACTACAATGTTTGTGCAAGATCCTAGCTGAGGAATTTATTTGCTGGGCTGGATCAGTTCAGCTTCCATATGA
This sequence comes from Aptenodytes forsteri, assembly GCF_000699145.1. Classification (NCBI taxonomy): domain Eukaryota; kingdom Metazoa; phylum Chordata; class Aves; order Sphenisciformes; family Spheniscidae; genus Aptenodytes; species Aptenodytes forsteri. The sequence goes on along the minus strand of NW_008795045.1, from coordinate 172,402 downwards.
TACAATATAAGTATTAATTTTGTTATCATTATCGTTCTTAGGACCCCCAAGCCCAGATCCGGTGCTCACTACACATAACAGAGCATATTGTCCATCCATTACAAAGGGTAAAAAACTGAAGACAAACCAGCATGTAGAAGGAGATTACGGGACAATGTCAATCAAATGTGCTTGTCTTCCACACGCTAGCAGATTAATCATTATCAGTTGTTTTTTGGGGGGGATTTTTAGGCACTACAGCGAAGAGGTGAGCATGAAGGGGGCATGGAAGAGAAAAGCCTAAAGTTATGTATGTTTATGGGGAGCTCCATGTAGGCTTGAGAGGTAGCATTTTTGAACAAATAAGCAGATGGGCAATATGTGGACTAATTAAAGCTTGAACCTCATCCCTGGATAATAAATGAAAAATGATTCATAGAATGAGAATAGCTGTCAATGTCTTAAAAAAATGAATTTTTTGTTTATTGTGAGGGGAACTGTCAAAAATGCAAAGAGCTGCATGAGCTAATCGAACTGGTGGGTTTTGAAGACAGTCTTGGCAGCAGTGTATAAATAGATATGCCTGGGACAAAAATGCCTTTGTCAGGGCCAAGATGTTACAGTAAGTGAGCTGTAAAATAACTGTGACCTTAACGAGAATTCTAACAGCATGAGTGGATGAAAACGGCCAAGTTTCAGAGATGGTTCTGTGGGCATAGCAAAGAGTCTAAATTAAACCTGGCATCCAGGTTACGGGTGTTTGAGACTGGCAGGATGGAAAGAGACCTTTGAGAATCTGGAGAAAATGCAGAGAAGAGACGGCTCGAAGGTGAGACCGAGCGCTCTGTTTTAGCTATACTGAACTTGAGATGGCGGCCAGGCACTCCCAAGGGCATGCCAGCAAGACATGCCTTGATCTCACCCAGTGAAGGTAATGTTTTCAGTAAGGGAAGAGAGGTCTGGAATGAAGCAGTATCCGAGATCCTTCAGATAAAGATGATAATGGAGTTTGTAGGTGGGATGAAACCAGGAGGGAATCAAGAAGAGAGGAACAAGAACTATTGGAAGTGTAGAAAATGTGACCTATGAGGAAATGATGAAAGAATTAGGATTTTTTCATCCAAAAAAAAAAAAGTAAGTATGATTACTGTCTACATAAGCATTACAGGTAGCTGGAAAATAAGAGAAAATTAACTGCTCTCCATTGCAATCAGGAAAAGAAGAGGTTGGTTTATGTTGTTACAAGGGCTATTTAGGTGAAGGAGCACAAAAAACCTGCAATAATATAGGTAGCAATCCCTGAAAGCTGTGATGCCCCCTCCGCTGGATTTTTTAGGAACAGATACACATCTGCCAAGAAAAGCAGGTACCAAGACTAGGTACGGCTGACTTTGCCGACAGCTTGGGAAGATGGTTCTAATAATTTCTTGCAGTCTTTTCCAAGTTTGTGCAAACTTGAAGGTCCATGAAAAATCTGAAAATGGGAGACCTAACATGTATTCTTCACCCTTTAAAATGTTCATATGCATCCAGTATTACATGTCTTGGTTGTACTGATATTTAACACTTTCTCACATCTAATATGATTTGAAAGGCTAGGCCATACTTATGAACTCCTGTAGTCATTATCATGTAGGCCAGTAAATATGGTTTTCGCCATCACTAGCACAAGGCCAGAGGCTTGGTGGAGATCTGGCAGCGCAGGCTCTCAGGACATGTCCGGCCCTGCCTCAGTGGGAGCTGGTTTTAGCCACGGCAGCAATTGCCTGGTGGCCACGTGCCTGTGGCCTCCCTGTGTTGGCTTCACTCTGGGAGCACCCGGGGCAGGGGGCTGGCACCCCTACATAGTCACTGCTGGACAAACAGCCCCTCCGGGGTAACGGGGCTGGGGGAGGGCAGCGTGTGGCTCCCAGACTTTGCCTGGGAAGCAGGGAGAAGGAGGCAGGCTGTGATAGGAAAACTTATGAAGATAGCCCCACAGGCACCCCAGGGAAGGTGTTCCCACTCACCAGCATTGCCCTAACCCTGATGAAACACCTGGGATGCTGACAGCTGGCTGTGATGCTCTTTCTTGCCTGAAGAAGCCTGGTGCCATCAACCAGAGAAGCCAGAGGGAAGTGAGAATAGCGATCATGACACCAGAGAAAAGGGTTAGATTTTAGTAAGCTTTCTTGAATAGCAGTGTTTTATGAGTATCATTATTAATGAGATTTTTCTGTATATTTTGTGCTGTAAATATTATTATTATTATTATAATTAGATTAATAATAACTTTTAGTTATATTTTTACTAGATGATTAAGATACCAGTTAGGCTCACCATAAATGCTTAGCTGCATATGCATGGTGTGTTGCCTCTTGCCTGTAAGTGTAGCCTTTTCATATGAAAGTCTGATGCCTTCCTCTTAAACAGAATTGCTTAATTTATTCAATGCCTTATTGTATTAAAATTGATAGGATACTTGATGGATAGGTTCCCTGTCTAAGAAAGAACTGTGATTCAGATATGCTTGGGTATTTTCTGTGGTAGTGATATTTATGCAGAAAAACCTCTGTAGCCTAAAATAGTAGTGTTAATAGCCTTTTAAATTAACAGTGATGTGTAAATTGGTGGAGCCTTTACAGTATGAAGAATAACCTTGGTCAGCCAAAACTCTTCTACAGAGGCCAGACTGAATTAAACTGATATAAGGAAATAACTTGTCTTAAAAGCCCAGACCTGTCCTGTGGCTACTTGTTAAACATAGTCTTTGAGTACAGTATTCCCTCTCTTCTGTCTCCCAAGTAGCTACCTGTTCAGCTTTTTTCTTAAATCTCTGACTAAAGGAGAAGGAAATGCAGACAGCTATGAACCCATGATGTTCTGGAAGCAATGACCCAGTCACACGTTCATACTCAGCATTAATTGAATCCCTGAAAATAGGCATTATCAGAAGAGAATCAAGTGCCTTGAAAGGATATTAATCCTGTTTTTTGTTTGTTTTCAACAATATTCTATTTTCTTCTCATTTTTACAACTTTTTATGTTTCTCTTTTTGTTTGCAAAGATTTCTTCCAAATTTTTTCAATGTATTCAAAAGCCAGAGAGACTTATTACATGAAGAATTTAACTCAGCTTTTCCACAGAAAAAGTTATTTCTTCATCCACCTTTTTTTTATCATCACCCCGCCTTGTTAGTTTTCCTCATTTATCTCAGATAGTACTGAGGGGGTCTTTGGAAACTGTATTTTTAAATAAGTTAACTTATTAATATTATTTGCTTTGTTAAAATGAGGAATAAAAAGTATGTGGAAATGCTGGCCAACCTATTATCTAGAGATTTGTGTGTCTGAAATTTTAATCTGTTTAGCACGTCTTGACCAAAAGCATTAAATCACGTGTTCCTTATATCTTTTGAATTGTGGCCAGTTATAGCTGTAACTAGAAGCTGAAATGAGTTGCACTGATGCAAGCTGTGAGCTAGTCTGGCACCATGCATTCACACTTAATGGTTTTCATTCGTACAGTTCTGTCATTGTACTTGCAGTTCCTAAGTAACCACAGCAGAGCTCTAGAAATAACCAGACACACTCTCTGACCATTGCTTAAAACACTTGAATGCCAGTTGTAATTTTGGCTTGTAATTTTTGGTCACAACATCGAGCTCAAAAAGTTCTTGTCAGTATTCATCATTGAATCTTAAACTTATGGCTCAAAATGATCATTCTGAACTGAATTGGTAAGAATGTCTTAGACCGATGCTGTTCATCAAGGAAATAAGCCAAGCTGTAGAAAATTGTTTGGAAATCAAAACCCTCTGTGTAAAGGTGGTAATCCTGACAATTTTTGCGTTTATTTTTTAAATCCATCAAAGATCAGAGTGGAATGCTCTCTACATTTGTAGGTATAGCATTTTGTTGCATTTTGCTCAAGTGCGTGTAATACTAATTTTAGCGTTTCTGTTTAATACAATCTGATGAAAATTCATCTGTTATTCTTCATGTACTGTAAGAGGCACTTGAGCACATGCTGATGATACTGAGTTATTTTGGGTATCAAAGATGAAGAGCAACTACAAATTCTGCAGAAAGACCTCAGAACGTAGCGTGAGTGCATGATAAGAGGGGAGATGAAATTCCATGTATGTAAGTGTAATGGGATGCACACAGAAGGAAACAACCCTAACTTTGCACGACCAGTGATGGATTCTGAACTTGCTGTTGTCATTCAGGAACAAGATATTGGAGTTGCAATAGCTACTTTTGTGAAAACACCAGCTCAGCTCTCAGTGGTGGTCAAAAATAGAACTGAATGTTAGGAATTAGTAGAAAAGGATAGAGAGCAACCCAGAGAACCTCCTATTGCTTCTATATGAGGTTTAATGCTATATAAATCCAAAGCATGCCTAAGCCTAAAATGCTGTTTGCAATTCTGATTCCTCCTGTCTCAAAAAGAATACAGCAGAAGTGGTAAGGATACAAAAAAGTGGTGGCAAGGTGACCAGCCCTATGAAATCACTTCTCCATGTGAACTATATAAATTAAGCAAGGCCCCTCCACCTGAAAGGACTGACAAGACAGAAAATTGAGATTCAAAGAATTGTATGAGGTCTGGAGAAGGCAAATAGAGAATGACTCGTCACTGTGTCTTATGATACAATGACAAGGGAAACTAAGTGGGAAGATGTTCAAAACAAAAGGAAGTGTGCCTTTTCAAGACATACCTCGGCTGTGGCATTCCTCACTCGAGGATGCTGTGGATGCATGAAGTCAGTGGTGGAATAAATTATGGAAACATAGGTCTATGAAGGACTGTATAAATGTGCTAAGATCCTGTATTACTGGACGTCTAAGTCATAAATCACTGATGGCCGGCTGTATGTTTGCCTTGCTAAATTCTTTCTTAAGCATTTGATATGGGTGACTATCAGAGACAGGCTACTCAGGCTAGACAGACCATTGTCCTAATTCCAGCTCTCACACTAAAGAAGCTGAGTGCTCTGAGTAAAAGGACTATCTGAATATTGTTTGGGAAAGGATGGGTGGATTTCAGTCATAGTACTGAGAAAACATTTTATTATTTGGTTGACACAATGAAGGGTGACATATTTTTGCCTTTTCCCTTTTCCTTATCCTTCACTTTTTTTTGTACGTTACTGCTTTTCCTCATCTGCTTGCTTTTAATCTCTGCTTCTCTTTCATTTCTTTTTCCGTCATACCAAGCAATCCTCCAGCCCTAAACACAAAATAGAAGTAAGCACCCACACTACTGAATATTCTCTGTGAAGCATTTCCAGCTTTCCTTCTTTGTTCTTGGCTTTCTACTGCGGAGCTGAGCTGAGCTTAGCCTAGAGTCTGCGATCTTCCAGCTATCAGACAGCATCAGGAGGTGCCATAGGGGAAGATTTGCATGGAGTTATGATTCTGGTTTAATGCTGTCCTCTGTTATTACTATTTGCAGAAGAACTTGCAGTCCATTGTTCACTCAGTATTTAGAGATCAGCTTAAAAAGTAGTTCCAGAGCAATGGCACTGTCCGAGCTCCTGGTCCAGCATCAGTGGCTGACACCCCAGTGGGATCCTGGGGAGCCAGCCTTGTTTGCACTGGATCTGTTACTCTCCCACTACGCTTTCAGCGTTACGCTAATGGCTATCAATAACAAATGTCTGGAGGGATAAAAGTTTTTCTGTTTTGATCTAGACAGTGGTGCAAGACTCTTGGGTTTTTCCAAGATGGAGCTTTTCTAATAAGTTCACCTTGAATTGAACTAACACAAACGAGGCACTGATGGATTTTCAGGAGTGGTGTACTGCTTCCTTTTAAGTGGGTGGAATTGAAGTTGGCCTATGGCAAGCTCCATTGAAAATCCTATATTTAGTTCTTGTTATGCTCTTATTATTCCTTTCAGAAAGTGGTTTAAGTGATATATACATACATACCACAACATTTCCCCCCTTCTCTATTCTGAAATAATCAAAAGGACTTCGGTAAAAGACAGGGAATGTTTTTGAAATGAGACATGAGACACTAATTTGGCCTCCACTCCTCTGCCTCGGCATTGGAATAGTAATTCATTAGCAACTTAAAACATGCCCTTTTAGCTCCCGATGACCCAAACTAGTTTGAGCCCACAAGCCTCAGTCTTTCTTCATTTACCCTTCCTTCCTTGAGGCCATTGCTATTGATTTCATAACAAGCAGGGCCTGGTATCATCAAACCCAGCTGTACACATGCTGAGTGATTGCTGTGACATAACAAATTACATTTTCCACAGGCTTTAGTCAAATGTGTTTTCATTTATAATCTTACCAGAGAAAAACAATCAGTAGGACTTGTTCATTCCTTCAGCACTTTAATTTCAGTTACAGGGAAGGGAGTTGTAAGAAAAAGGAGAAAATAAATATCAAGAGAAGACATATGTTTGTCAGGTAATTAATTTCTGAGAAACCAAATGTTCCCTTAACGATATTTTAATTAGATATAGTTAGACACTCCATTCCTAGGTCCTGGCAGTGTTATGGGATTCTCAGATCTCTATATATGACCATAATATCTGAACACCTATGGCTTTTCCCCCATCAGATTTGAAGAGTTTATCTGTAACAGCCTCCCCAGAAAATCACAGTGTGTAACTTTCTATCAAACAGAGGGACTGTTACCAATGTTTTTGATCTAACAGTAATGCCCATTGGTAGATCCAAGCCAAACCAGAGTCCTGTTGTGCTAACCACTGAGTAAATGCACAGAGAGATAAACTCTTCTGCGGTTTCCTAAGGTATATTTATTGATGACAATGCAGTGTCAGCAGTAACCAGTATTGTGCTCTTAAATAGATCAAAAAACTGTACTCTTGATGCTGCATAGTTATCAAACATAGGATATATGTCAATTATCTGTGGTTTTGGATGAGTGATGTGAATTCGAGAACTGAAAGGAAAGCTATCATTTAAAATGAGAAGACACAATTCTGATTTTCTTTCATGATCTCAACTAACAAATCCAAAGAGTATTTTGCCATCCTCTAAGTCTTTCTGTGCTGATTTCTTCAGTTGTATTTGCTATACAGAATATGCATTTGAATTTTGTTTTGTGCATTTCTTCATAAAAAGTTCCAAGCAGAATGTAATGGATTCAGTCTTAAAGTGTACTTTTTCACGCTGTGTCACTTTTAAGACTCAGTGTACTGCAAGATGTCACTAAATACAGCAGGAACTTTGAGCTTTATTTATTTACAGTATCTATCAGTTTTCCTCTAATTGCAAATCTCATTGGTGTGCAAGAAAATGCAGGCACTTCATTTCCTTAAAAGGCTTTTGGTTGTATCAACTTAGAAATGATATAACCCATTCTTGCTCCCAGTAAAGTCAGAAAAAAATCTTTGCCAAGGATTTGCTGTTGACCAAAACTTCAAAATGTTTACAGATGCTCTTACGGCATCTAGTGAGGAAGAAAGATCCCGTGGAGTCAGCCAAGTGGGAGGCTCTTCCTGACAATCTGCTGTAAAGAATGTCCAGACATTCCTGACGGCAGCTCCATGCCTGCTGACCCTGGGAACATCAACCATTAAACATTGGGTAGAAGTGTTTGGAAGTTATGTTAATCTTGTCATTTCCTCAGCTGTTGCGAAATAAAATTATATAAAGAGCAGTATTCTATCCGTTCACATTGCTTTTGGTCACAGCAGCAGAATGAAAGCATTTATGACCATAGAGAACTTTTCCAGTTCATACACTTTTTGACTCAAACAATAGAACATCTCTTCAGTTCCCTCTCTAAAAGAAAAAAACTAATAATGTGAATAGTTTAGAAAACCAATAGTTAATACATCTAGACCAAATCTGAGTTCCTACACTGAACTCCCTGAACCAGTGAAAAGGCAACAAAATCGACCATCTGGTATGTCTTTTGGAGCTGCTCTTGTGCTTAGTTCCTCCAAGTGAGATGACTTACTGAGACCACTTCTTTTTAAAAAGAAGAGTATCTAAATGTGGCTATCCTGTACAAATATCTAGGCCTTGTTGCCCCTCCTTTTACAATAGTGCTTCTCAAATCAGAAGAAGGAAAATCAGGTGAATTAAATAAACATTCAAAGAGCAAAGATTATTATAGAACATATTTATTTGCTGTTTTTTCATTACACTTCAGGTACACATGCAAATATTTGCTTTGTTGCTCTAATTTGAGAAAACATATATCTAATTAAAAGAAAAAACACAACAAAGAAGTTGCTTTATGAAAATACAATGTCAGGATTTAAAAAAGCTTCAATTTCTATCCTGGTTGCCTGTCATGGTTTAACCTCAGCCGGCAACTAAGCACCACACAGCCGCTCGC
>NW_008795045.1:154680-163665 GCF_000699145.1 Aptenodytes forsteri | reverse complement strand
CTCCGAACGTCCCCCCCTTCCTTCTTCTTCCCCCAGCTTTATATGCTGAGCATGACGTCACATGGTGTGGAATATCCCTTTGGTCAGTTGGGGTCAGCTGTCCCGGCTGTGTCCCCTCCCAGCTTCTTGTGCACCCCCAGCCTCCTCGCTGGTGGGGTGGGGTGGGAAGCAGAAAAGGCCTTGACGCTGTGTCAGCACTGCTCAGCAGTAACGAAAACATCCCTGTGTTATCAACACTGTTTCCAGCACAAATCCAAAACAGAGCCCCATACCAGCTACTGTGAAGAAAATTAACTGTATCCCAGCCAAAATCAGCACATTGCCCAAAATGATGATTAAGCTATCAGTCAATCTCTAATAGTCTTTGAAATCACTGAACAGTCCCAGCTGGACCACAGAGTACATTTTTTGTCCCTGCCAGCCTCTTAGAGGCAGCGTGCATGGTAGCTAGCGGTCAGCAGCAGTCCGCTGGTCAATCAGTCAGTACCCAGTATCGAGCTCTAGCCTGGTCATCACACCTGTCCCCTGCCCAGGTGACCAGCCAGGCTGGGGGGTTAGGTTGGGAGGGCAGGAGGCCAGAGGACATGGGGAGAGCAGCAAGAATGTGAGGGATGGAGGAGCATAGTTCGCACATTTCCCAGCATATGGAAAGCAGGAGGACCTGAGGGTTTCACCATTCAGACATAAGACACAGCCTAGGGACCTGGGCAGGCTTCAGTAGATCTTTTCGCAGAGCTGCTTGTTTCCACATGCAGCTGCTGCTATGACATTGCATTTGCTTCTGTCTCATGGAGAAATCGCTACGTAAAACTCTCCCAGAACCTGATGCCTAATGTATATGTGTAAGATTTTTTTTTTTGCTAGATGATTTATCATGCTACAACCAGAAGCTGCCAATCATCTACCATGTTGAGTGACTGATTGCTTTTCTCCTTTGCGTACACACTTTGGAAAGAACATGTCTCTTCCTTTGTGCTAGTTATTCACTTTTACTAAGTGCTCAAGATGAACTGCTTTGGGAAGATTTTTCTTCAGAGAAGTCCTCAACTTTAGAATTAGTTCCTATCTTGTGGTCCTAGTTGCTGTGTCTTTTGGGCATAAATACATAGCCTATTTTTGTGAAAAGTCAAGAATGTTGGCAGGCATGGAGGCTTTGGGCTGCAGTTGGATGAATGTTATTTTTTTCTCCTTTTTTTCCTGAGATAATTCAAGTTTTTTTCCACTTGTTGACCGAGTCCTATTATTAACACTCTCCTTTTGGTAGTAGAAGGAATCGATTATTAGAATAAAAAAGATAGCGTTAGCCATGTAGCTCCTATGTATTTCTTCCTTTACTCACTCTTGTCTTTTAAATTAGAATCTCTGTCCACAGCTGCCAAACCCAATTGAAATCTGACATTTTTATGCAAATTATTTAATTAACAGTTTTGTCATGCTACAACTACTTTTAAAATTTTAGCTTTTAAAGTCTTTGTAAACATATGGCTGATGAAAGAACCAACAGTGAACAGCCTTATTTTGTTTATATAGCACCATCAGTGCACACACCAACCCCCCCGCAAGCCCTCAGCTTCTGCTCTGAGTTGAGAATGTCCTTTAGAGACAAGAGGTACTTCAAGGCGTGTCGACATTAAAGTCTTGGTCTCCTTTTGGTATCTTCTGGTGGCTTTTAAAGCATGATGGTGGACTTACAAGTTTAACATTGGTTTCAATTTCCTTCCTCTAACTTGGTCTCTTTAATGAACCCCCAAGTCTCATTATGTAGTAAAAAACCTTAGTAATCTAAGTCGAGCTGGGGCTAACTGCAAAAAAAAAAGTGGCTCGTGCTCTTTGATAGCATGTCTGGACATCCCTCCTCCTGCTAAGTCTTTTGCAATGAGGCTTATTTTATGAAACTTTAGGTTTCGAAAATCAAACTCTGGCTTCTTGGACTTGACTCAGGCTAGGTGTTCCCTTCCTCAGCAAAGTCTCTTACATGTTTTCATGTGTCCAGCCAAATAATTAACACACAATATTTTTAATAGAGCAGTTTTTATTAAGTAAAATACAAAGAAAAACAATAAAAACATTTTCAATACAATACCAATTTAAATAATTTCAATAATTACAACTGTTTCAGGCTATGGAAAGCAGTAAGAGGGATACAAATTTAATAATTGAACTTACACCAAACATCTGATATTAGCAGAATGCTAAGGGCAATAAATCAAACACTCAAATGTTGGTAGTACTTGAATTAGGATCACCAAGTGCATATTAATTCCACCTTCCTGTAATGCTACTGCTTCCTACTTTTGCTCACCGAGGAACATCATCTTCCTTATACCCTGAACTGACAGTGTCACAAGGCAGGCTGATTTATGCATATTTGAATGAAAAAAACCACCTTATAGTAGAAAATAGCTGCACACTTTTAAATGGACTGCCTGCAATAAACAGATGCACTATACTTTGCCAGCAAAGTTCACAGCTGTTTGGGAAATGGTGGGGTCCCTTTGGTTTGAGCATCGCTTTGGGACAGAGCACTGCATGAAGGCTAAAGGTATGACTGCAGAGAGTTCAGCTCAGCACAGATTTTTGGTGCTACTTATAGGTGACTTCTGAAAAACATTAAAAAAATGACACTTGTGTACCATATGGGAGGGATTTGGGGCAGTGATCAGATACAAACAGGGATATTAACAACGGCATGATGTGAGACCAATATCCACTGCCCCCAGTTCACAGCCCACAGCATCTGCTCTTGTAAATGACACTTGGTAGGGGAATCTCCCTCATGTATGTTTAACACTTACATGTCTGACCTCGAACAGAGACAGGCAGAACGGGCAAAATCCACAAGCGCCAACCAAGATGCACAAAAACTTTGCAGGGCTGCAGGCTAGGCTTCCTTTCGAGTCTAGGATGACGTAGGTACCTGCTTACACTCCTATTGCTCTAGTATGACATGAGTTAGACTAGTGATGGGACAGAAGACCAGACTGTGAAGACAGTGCTTTAGTATTGTCCTGGTTTCGGCAGGGATAGAGTTAATTTCCTTTCTAGTAGCTGGTACAGTGTTTTGGATTTAGGATGAGAACAAAGTTGATAACGCACCGATGTTTTAGTTGTTGCTAGGTAGTGCTTACACTAGTCAAGGACTTTTTAGTTTTCCATGCTCTACCGACTGAGAAGGCTGGAGGTGCACAAGAAGCTGGGAGGGGGCACAGCCAAACTGGCCCAAGGGACATGGAAATACCATGTGACATTATGCTCAGTTCATAAACTGGGGGAAAGCTGGCCGGGGGGGCCGCTGCTCGGGGACTGGCTGGGCATCGGTCAGCGGGTGGTGAGCAATTGTACTGTGCATCACTTGCTTTGTGTATTATTATTATTATCATTTTATTTCAATTATTAAACTGTTTTTATCTCAACCCACGAGTTTTTTCTCACTTGTGCTCTTCCAATTCTCTCCCCCATCCCACCGGGTGGGGGGGAGTGAGCGAGTGGCTGCGTGGTGCTTAGTTGCCGGCTGAAATTAAACCACGACAAGTATCCATGTAAAATCAGCGAAGTAAATGAATTCAGAAGGTGTTTTTTTGTTTGTTTTTAGTTTCTCAGTGATAAACACTCATTAGTTTTAATTTATTTTCTCTTTTGTCTTTGCCTAATACTACTTCTATAGCCACTTCCAAGTTGTTAGGCATTTTGTTTTTTAACAATTCCAGACTAAAAAGACTGGTTGTAAATAACACCATTTAATTTTTTCCTAACAGGCAACTGAGGAAAATATCACTTGAATTGGACTTGTAACTTTTATTGCTGCTACTAAATGATCTGATCTGATAGGGAGTGTGTGGCTGGAAAAATGAATGTATTATAATATACCATGCATCTTGTTAAGCTCCTGACCGTCTTACTTCCTACGTAAACCCTCTTGACAAGTACTTCTAGCTTATTGTGTTCACTGTGAGTCTTAGAGAGTGAAAGGGCAGAGGGTGACTGAGATCTTGGTCACACAAATATGCTGTCTGCGTTTAAATAAAGGGGTAAATGAACTCTCATTAAAGACAGTCGGTGAGACTCTTTATAAGAAAACCCTTTTCTGATTAGTCTGTTTTTGTTCATTTCAATGTAATTTACATGCATTTTTGAGTGGATTTAAGATACGCTCAAAGCAAACCAAAAATGTTCATGCAGGAGTTTGCTCTAATTTAGCTAAATCACTTTTTAAAAGTGACTTAGGGGCTGGCTTATTTGGAGAATTTACTATGCAATTCTTGTGCGCGGACAACGCCACCGTCACTTCCCGTGCCGTACGTCTCGCTGCCGGCTTGGTGCGCTTTCACGGGGTAAACGTGATTTAGGGCTCCTAATGCTAGATCAGTGTCACAGAAATGTTGCCCAAGTATGAGGGCTACACAGCTGGTTAAGATTTCTTCTAAAAAATGTGATGGTCTAATTCTGTGAAGGCAGGAGTTACACCAAGTATCGTCTCTACCCACACGGCCACAAAAGCCTGAAGTCCAGAGAGATAAGCTCTATATCCTGTGCTTTAGACCACTTGGCAGTGATAAGGTCATGTATATGTACTCTTTGTCCAAATCCCACTTGTACTGCTGGGTGATGTAGTAACACAGGAATCCAATATTAATGAGTACGGACCTGCAGACAGAGAGGAGCAACTAATGGATTGCTAATTCGTACCCCGGCTTACTTTAAGGAGGTGTCTTGGGGATAACAATCAAGCAATTAAAACTTAAATTAGTCTATAGAAGAAAGTTGTGTAAGGCAGCAGAATATATTATCATCAAAAGTAGAGGAAAAAACACACTAATATTTTTATTATGTATTAAAAATCCCTGACTCTAGATTCAAATGTAATAGAACTTATGTCTTAGGTTTGTAACTTTTCATAATTTCAGTCCAAATTCTGACCTATTTAAGAGACCAGAGTTATTAATTTTTCCTATTATTTCTACCCCTCAAACTTTTCAACTGGATTTCTCCAAGGCATTCTTTGTTCTCACTTCTACCTTCCTCTTCATTTTGAAAGTATCAGTTCTGGGAAGTGGCTGAAAGATAGAAAAACACACACATAAAATTTTTTTGACTGCAGGTATTCATTGTAAAATATTCCTTTTTTTCCTGGAGGAGATATGAAGGTGAATCAGGAAATGGATGGCTTTTTCAAATCACATGAATCAGTACCTCAGAATTCATCATTTTCACCAAATACCTAACTACTGTTAGGAACCTGAAGTTAGACAGCCCTTATTTAAGGCTCATATAACAATTTTGTTAACTGTCAGAGACTTTAATGAAAAGAAAGAGGCAATTACTAAAAATCAGCTTGCACATTTAGAAACGCAAGTGCACATTTATTTGTATTACATAGTTGTGTCAAAAAAAGGACCTTAAGCATTCATAAAATTAAACCATTTTGTTTATAAAGGGCCTGAATCATACAAATACCGTGAGAAATACTAGTTTATTCTCTCTTTTGATCACAAATGGTAAATATAAACTAATCAGATAAACATCTAGCTCTCAAAAGCCAAGTAATTTAGAATCTCATCTCTGTGTTCCTAATTCATAGATATCACAGGTACTAGTCAGCGTAACCTTTAAATACAGCACTTAACGCAAGACGATAATTTGACAGAAAACAGGAGAGAGTTTGTAACTAACTCTGGCATTTATTTCCCTGTGATTTAAAGCAAGTATTGCAATGGTGCCTTTGCTAAGACATTTAAAATTTTGCTCAGTCTGAACTTGTCTTGTGTCTGCTACTGGCGTACGCGCTACTGGGCTACAGCCTTGCACGTCCTGCTTTTTAACAGTACACTTCCCTACTGGAACCATCTGAGGATGACATCCAAATATGGCAGACTCATGATGATCCAGCCTTGGAAGATGACTTTGCTCGATGCAGGCGGGAGTGCTGAGGACTCACACAACTCAAATGCAGCAGATCAAACACTTTCCTAAATCTCAGTGGGAAAGAAGGAAGAAACAGCGGTGTAGACCTGATGAATATGTCTCTCAGCAAGGTCACATAAGCAAGGTGGATTCAAGATACCAGACTGCACAAACTCTGTGTCCTTTAGCATTGGTTCAGGAACGGGAGCTTGTTCACATGCACCATGCTCCTGGCTGGTCTGCCCTGGAAAGTTTCTGGTCACCAGGAGGGTTTCTCCTGAGTAATAGATGATGTGGTTGAAAAAACAAAAGCAGGCAATTAACTGTGAGATTTCAAGGTTTTTCTCTGCATGTTTCTCATGAATTAAACAAAAATAACTAATGTTTTCAATGCAGTGAAAAAAACAAAATGCAATGAAAATAAAGCCGTTGAACTCTGTCATTGTGAAGCAAGTGAGGTCTTTTCTCTCTGATGGAAGCATAGCTCAAGGCTCAGTTTTCCTGAAGCTAACTCCTCCCTCCTCTTCTTTTTTCTTTTTTCTTTCTTTTTCCTTTTAACCTAACTTAAACTTCGGGCTTACAGTATCTGACTTTGCTTTTCTAAATAATGACAAACAGACATGCTATCCAAGGTGCTTTTGATGGGTAATGTGAAGACAGGCCTTCCCTTACACCATGGCTTTACCACCTAAACAGATGGAAATCCACCCCCTTCCCTGCTTTCTAACACTCCTTATATCCTGCCACCACAGGGAGGAGCTGAAATCTGGCTTCCCACCAAACTGGCCAGAAGCCTGAAGGTGCTGTGCAACCTTTCCTCTTCCAACTGCGGTACCTTACCGCTTTCACATGCTGCCATCCCTTAACATGCTAGGCTCTGTTTTGCTGCAAGGAGGGATCAAGAATTAGTAACAGTGAGAAACATAATGACAGGAAAATACAGGGCAGAGGAGGAGGTGATCCATACTGGAAGGAAGGCTGGATGGAACTGGGACTTGGTCCTCTCAGGGTTTTGTTTTCCTTCCTTAAATCAGAGAGCAGAGCTTCTCCCGCTTCTTTCTCCCCTACCCTCAGCATAGTGCTTCTAGACTATGTTAGGACATCCTTATGTATTTTGGTTATAGTAACACATAGAGGCTTAGCCTGGGATTGAGACACCACTGTGCAAGGTACCTGTACAGACCCAAAAAACTCTCAGCCACTACTTGCAAGAGTATGTCTGGGGATTGCTTTGCCTAAAATTGCTCGTCTCGCTCAACTAATCCGATTTAACTCTGCACTTAGACATAGCACAGAGTCACGTGTAATATTAAATAATGTTACATTTTGTAGCTTTATATCAAACATGGTTAACCTCACAGCCAGTTTCACACATCTTTGCCCATGAGCTTCTCAAAATAAAATAAAATTAAATAGAATTAATCATTGACATCATTACTGTTCTTCCATGAGATTGGTAGTTAGCTATAAAGCACATGACTTAAAACCTCTGGGGATGATATAGAGAAAGTATGATTCCAGTGGAATTTTTCCTAGGATGTAATGTATCATATAAAGCTACAAATGCTGTGGGTTTTTTGGGGGTTTTTTTTGTTTGTTTGTTTTACATATATGTCCATTGTTTCATAGCCAAACCGCAGAGGAATTGTTAGGGGTCAAAATGTACATCGTTCCAGGTGCTAGAATTTTGATGTTTTTTTTACTGGCAGTTGGTTTTGCATACAGAGTGCTTACTTTTCATAGATGAAGTATGGATGTTTGGGTATTTTTTTTCCAGCAGTTGGAAAAACAAGTATATCTCCTCTTTAAAAAGTCTAAAGTTATTGTAATAGGTGGAGATACACACAAAGCATGGGACTTGCTGATGTGAACAGATACATCTTAAAAACACTCCAAATGAGTTAACGGAGTATATATGTGAATTGTCCTACATCTTCAGTTACTTTGATGGCAATTTTTAGGTGTAAAATGGATTCTTTTATTTTCTATACAAGTATTTTCTGGAGCTGAGGAAATTTCACAGGAAAGTGATCCTACATAAATATACATTACATTGGTGTCTTACAAAACTGTATTGTTATAAATAAGGAAACACCCTTGACTGTCAGGGTTACGTGACTGTAATGCAAAAAAAGTTTGGCCTTTAGTATTTGCTTTTGTGGTTTGGGTTGTTGTTTATTTTTTTCTTTTTTTACAAACCAAGAGGCAATCAGAAATCATGTTCCAAACTGCAGAGCTTCATTTTTAATGATAATTTCAAACTTTCATTAACTTTTCTCCTTGAACAAGTTTCTTTCATAACATAGCCAAAGTAACATTCTCCCTTGAGCTGGCTGTTTCAGGCAATTTGGATTTGCAACATTTTGGCTTGCAGATAAGTTTTGATTCTAGTTGTTTTAATTAAGTATATTTTTATAGGATTGCTCTAGCGTGGATCAATTCCATGGTTTTGTTTGTTTTAATAAACTCTCAGTGCTTTTAGTCTCCTAAACAGAGGTCTTGCTGCAAACAACGCAAGTCAGTTTCCGAGCGGTTTGTAGTAGAAACGTGCAAATGCTGCCATAAAAGAAAAAAAAAAAAACTTTGATGGAATTCATTAAAATACACGTACGAACAAAAATAACCTCCTGGTTTATTACAGATGGGTTGGCTAATGCGTCGAAAATACCGTGAGCGCGGAAATGCAAACGTACTGCAAATGCTGCCATAAAAGAAAAAAAAAAAAACTTTGATGGAATTCATTAAAATACACATACGAACAAAAATAACCTCCTGGTTTATTACAGATGGGTTGGCTAATGCGTCGAAAATACCGTGAGCGCGGAAATGCAAACGTACGTACCTGGGGAAGATGCTTGCGCGCCTCGGCTGCCGGCCCCGCAGTGCCACGTCTCACCGCCCCTCTCACGCCACGGGACCTTTATAGGGAACCCACCCAGGGCCTAAAAATAAACTTTCGGGGCTGACACGTCGATCCGTGCCGTAGAGGGAGGGGAGGGGGCGGAGAGGGACTCGCCGCAGGCTTTTATGTGGACGGAAAAATGTCAGCGCCGCGCTCCCCCGCCCGCCCGCGCCGAGCCGCGC
>NW_008795045.1:117963-153402 GCF_000699145.1 Aptenodytes forsteri | reverse complement strand
TGCTTGCTCGGGGAAAGAAAAACCAGCCGGGCAGGCGGCCGTATCTCCAGCGGGGCCGAAACCCCAGCTGTTCCCCCCCGGCGCCCCGCGCGGGGGGAGCCCCCGCGCCGCTCCTGCCCTCGGGGTCGCAGCCGCGGGAGGGTTTTCTCGCCCGGGAGCGTGAGGTGCGTTGCGGTCGCTGAGCCCTGGCTGCGGGAGGGCAGCCGATGGCTCCGAAGCGTTTTGCAGGGGTTTTGTCACACTTCGGCAAGTGAAGTTTGCTCTGCCCCTTCTTCTGGTGAGAGCAGAAGAGAAGCGGCGTGAAGGGCGCCGGCAGTTGCCTGAGAAACGCGGGGGGGTTCGGTGGGATATTCTTGCAGTACGATTCGAAGTCCCAATGTACTTCTGTTGTCGCTGTTACTTAACTGGACTGTCTCCGGTCTGTGGTGTAACCGTATTTTGGCATTTTCTGAATTGTGGAGTTCGAGTTGCCGTTCTGCAACGACGCAGAGGGAAACACCTCGGTCTGCTGTATTAATCCATCTTTTCGTGAGGATTGCTTACCAGATAAATGGCAGCTATTAGGGTTTGTTGTATCATTCCAGATGCTAAGTATGCACGGCAGATTGACACAACGATAATCTGCCCGGGATTATTCCTGGGGGGCAGCAGGGGTGAGGGGAGCTGTCAGTGCATCCCCTCCTTCAGCACACCGGACTGTTGGCAGGAGAGGTCTGTGCATGCATGCACACGCATCCTTGCGAAGATGGTTAGAATTGGCAAGATTGCGGCTAAGAAAAACATCCTATAACTAAATACTGTTGTTAAAATGATAGTAATAGTGTGCTCCGGCAGCCCTAAGGCAGTGCATTTTCTGAAAGCTGACTAAACGCTCTTAAGTTTGAACTTCTGTGTGAAAGGCCGGTATGATGCTAGCCCAGCTAAAGCGCTGTAAAAATAGAGTTTTTCGTAATGAAAATTGCACTCAAACCTTAGTTCTGGCAGTTCCAGTGTCTTCTGGTTGTTACGTGAGTAAGACTCTGACTCAGTTTAGCAAAGTTTGACTTACTAAGAATTGTTGAACTTGGTGATGTCATATATGTAATGCGTACTTAATCAAAAGTGTATTGCTGCCTTGAAAGGCTGAAGTATGGCCTTAGGTACTTTGCTTAGTCTAGTGAAAGATTTTGTTAGACCTCTGTATTTTGTGCTGTGTTCCCACCTTCCTCTCCAGCAGGTACTGATAATCTAACTTTATTACGTTTACTAATGGATTCATCTCATTTTCTCATTTTAATGCTGAACAGCTGTGAGGAGTCCTGCTGAGAGCTAAGACTTTGCTCTGGAGGGTGGCAGTTTACTTTTCTGTTCGAGAGGTTGTTTTGAACGAAATAGTGTAAACACTTGCTTTCAAGTTGTACTGCTTATTCCTTAGGATGTTGTAACAGTTTTGTTTTGGTTGAGAAGGCTGATGGCATTCATATCTCTAGTGTCTCATTTCTTTTAATCTTTAACCCGTGCCGTTTTCTTGAAATACTTACAGGTAGTAGGAGTGCTCGTGCACTTTGTAATGATCCATAAACTTTGGTTATATCAGGTTTGTTGTACTCATTTCCTGTTGGGCAGAGATGCAAAGGGTGGTAACTATGTGTTGCTGCTGTTTTCAGAAGAAAAAGAGTTGTGTGGTGTTTTTTTTCCTTTCCCCCCAGCTACTTAGGGAAACCATGTGGATTCTAACTTCTGTTGATGCAGTCTTATACAAATACAACGTGTTCTTATACAAATCCAGGATTTTCACTGAATGAAGTGCATTACTTTCCAGTGAGTAAACTGTATGTTACAAGCCATAATCTGCAGAAATACAGCATAAGCCTCCTGCGAACTTCAGTCTCTGTGTTAGAGGTTGTGTGAAGTAATTCAGCCAAGGGAGCAGCTGAGCTCCTGGGATGAGCGGGAGCAGACCCTTCTCCGCACTCTGGTCTGCAAGGGCTGCGTCACTCCAGGTGTTGGCTGGGGGTTATTTCTATGCTGCAGGACACGTAAGTGGGTAGTTGATAGTACTATCAGTTGATAGTAGGTGTGTACTACCAGTACTGTCGGTTGATAGTGGGGGGGAGGGTGTGTGTAATCCGATACTGTGTTATTTAACGTAAAGAAGTATCTAGTAATTAGTTAGTATGTTGTGATGGCTGACTTCTGAATAGCAGTGATATATGACTTAGCTTTAGATTTAACATCTGGTTTATAAAATTTTGATACGATCTTAATGTTTGGTAATGTATGTTCTAAAGTTACTACAGCTCCCGAGATGAATTGGCGTTGCTGCTGCTGTAATGACAGGAAGCAGCACTGAGGAACTTCTCATTTTCTGTAACATCATTTTATGGAGATGTTTAATGGGAGTTCTTGTCAGTGGTGAGTTCTCCAAATGATTGTTAATCAGTCTGTTTCTCTTCATTATCATCCTTTTATCCTCTTTGGCGTGTGGATACATTCCTATTTGGAAACAGTTTTAAGTTACAGCCTATACATTTGCTCTTTCCTAATGTGTTTCATAAAGCTGTAACTGATTCAGAAGATGAGTTTTGGGGTTTTTTTGTCAAACACTACAAACATTTTTCAAACTGCCCCTTTTGAGATACGTTTGTCAACTGTTGGCGGTAGGCTAGTGTTAATTTCCAGGCTGCAGCATTGCAGCGGTGACCTGTGAAAGACAGGTGGCAGTCTGCTATCTGCGATTCTTACAGAAACCTGGGGACGTCACAGCCTGAACTGTGCGGTCGAGGTACAGTTTGCTGCTTCAACAGCAACAGATTTAACAGCAAACTGTTTCCAAAAAAGGTCGGGGCTTTTATTTTAGTTTGCTTCGTAAATGTGTCCGGTTATTTATTTAAGAGATTTGCCAGGTTGCATCTAAGTATAGCACATTGGCTTAACATTTGTCAGGAAGGTAGCAAATGTAAACCAAGTTAGTGACCCCAAAACTGCAGTCTAATTAGTGTCTTGTTCCTGCTTTTTTGCTAGAATGTATATTCCAAAGTATAAAGCATGTTAATCTTTTGTCATTTAGTGGATTTGTTCATGCATCTATTCTCAAATTTGTGTCTTCCCTGAAGTACTTTGACGCAATCCAATTGTCTGCTGTATAAAATCAACTCTTTATCTCCGTACTCATTTTTGCATAAATATATTAATAAAATGAACCTTTATTTGGGGACCTTTTGGGAAGAAATCTGTACTGGTGTCCCAGTGTATATTAGAAAGTCAGGCAATTTCACAAAGGAGCTGATGTTTGTCAGTGATGGTAGCAGAAAGCTGGGATTGATATGAAGTCTGCACCGAGGCCTTTGCAGGTGAAATTCTGGAGTTTAACTCAACTGTTAAAACTTATCTTTTCAAAGGTTATATTTTCTTTTCAAACAGTTTGAATGATTTGTTTTAGAAAAAGTTTAAATGCTGTGTAACGTGTCAGCTGCACTATAATTTCCAAACTTATCTCTGATTAGCTTATCTGTGTTACAAAATTTCTTGTGTGATAGCAAGATAATATAGATTTTCATTCCTTTTCCAATTTTTAAAATGAGGATATATCCCTGAGCTCCAGGGATATACCTTAGAATTGTTGGATCTTCATTTCTGACAGAACTGGTCAGCCTTTTCATGGCTACCAACCCCAGTAGTGGAAATTACTGTTTCACTTGGAGGATGTTGATTGAGTAGCTCTGAATCTTTGGCATAAAATTTGCTGATTTTTTAACTCCTTGCTAGATGAACAGCAACATGCAACCACTTAGCAGTATGTGTTTGGTTTAGGAGAAGCTTACAGAAATCATAACTTTCAGAATGCTGAAATGCAGCCTGTTGCTGTCCTCTCTCTGTGATACTGGGATGCTTTCTTAGGCTTTACTAAATACATGTGATGAATGAATTAGATCATATGTGATGGCTGCAGGCTTGGCTTATAACGTGAATTGGATGGCCTGAAGAGATGGGCCATACTGGAAATTGTGACATTTTCCCACCTTCTTTTCCTTACCCCTTCTCTGAATTTCAAAATTGAGCTGCTTTCTCTGCTGCTGCCTTCCTTCTCTGAATTACTAGTCTAGGTGGTAATCCAGAACGCTACTGAAATGTGCTTAGGTCAGCCTAACCTAAGGTTAGACTTAGGTTTAGCTGAGAATCAAGAATGCTTAATGTGAAGTTAACTATAAGGCCTCTGTAGCTAGAGAGAGAGTATTTTAGTAATTTTGGGCCCTGTTCTTCAGAGCCACAGTAAGATTGTTGCTGAATCGCTCATTTCTATTGCTGGTGAACTCTACAGACAAAGGTATGTGAATGAGTATTTGTGTTACGGTTTTAAAAATGTTTAGGCAGTTGTTCTGCACTGTGTTTTCTCCAGCGTAAAGTCACTTCAGAAATTCCTGCTGCCCTTTTTTTTTTTTCGTATGTGTGTTTTCATAATCTGGATGACTTCAGTGACCTGGTTTCAGTGGAAGCCCACTAACGTTTGCATTGGCAGAGCCCCCTAGTTATGAATTGTACCCTAGGAGCACTGCTGAAATGGTTTTGGTATGGGAGAAGGCGTACGGGATGAAGCCCTTTCTGTTGACCTTGCCTGATAGAAGTGGAATTGCTGAGTACTTGAGGAAAACTCCTGGCCTTGCCAGTTACGGGAGGATAGGTCATGTGTGTTGCCTTGTGTCTCTCAAAGTCTGGCAAAGTTTTAGGATTTCTTTACTAAGTCAGAGTCAAAGTTGGAGGCTGTGAAAAGGGATTGTCCACGGTCATTGGGCTGGTATGTTGCTTAATGTGAGTTCGGTTGTTGATGGCCTTTTCTGTTACGACTTGTTTGCTTTCTTATTCTGAACTTGCAGTAGGGTTATATGGTTGTTTTATTAGATTTTATCATCAAAACCAGTGTGTGTATTCAAATTTTTATCTAGCTTCTCTTGCTCCGGTGCATGCTCTTCCTCACTACTTTTTAAACCTAAGCAATGATATTGAAATACTTAATAAGAATGTCTAGGAGAGAGTAAGTGCGCAAAATTGCTACTAGCATCTGATGTTACATTACCCAGTACTGCAACACGGGACTCATAGTTTAGCCAGAAGATGGGATTTCAGCTTTGGAAGGGAATAGAGAGGACTGTTTCCTGATAGTGCTCTTCAAGGCCGATCAGCCTGGGGTAGGCCAAGAGTCTAATGACTCTTATGTGACTCTTATGAGCCTTATGAACTAGCTGTGATGCTGAAGTAGCTAAAGACGATGTCGGTAGTGTTGTTGTCTCTTGCATCTGTTTCTGACACTGCAAATCCATATTCTGACTCTCACTTGATAAAAATACTTCAAAAAACCTCAAACAACCAACCAGAAAACCCCCTTAATTCCTGTCCTCTAATAAAAGCTTCTCTTTGTGACCTGAAAACCACTGTATGCTGCATTCCCCGAAGGCAGGCAGATATAGGTGGAGGATGCTGTGCCAGTCGGAGAGTGGTGTTGTAGTTTGTTGTCCTCCTTGGCAATTCTGGCTTCATGTCAGTCAGTTGTCTACCGGGTCCTTTCGGTTGTGACAATGTAACTCTTCGTGTGGAGCCACACTGTAAACAGTATTAGGGAACTGATCCTCTTAAAAACACTTTTTGTCTTTGAAGTACCCACGGCCACTGATCCCAGTAGGGCCCCATAGGCACTGGTCTCAGCGTAACTGCAGGTGTGCAATGAGTATTATCAGGTGAGGCAGGAGGGGAGAGGAGGATTGTGTGTGCAGATGAAAATTCTGATTAGTCCCTCAAATAACAACGAAATTTAGGACTGGCAGAAGAGCTCTGGTGGATTTTGCCTCCGTGGTTTAAAGTGTGTTCATACAGCTTTCTGTTATGTTAGTTTTATAGGAGGCAACAGGCTCTCTTGTGGAGGTTGCAAATGGACTGAGGCACACACAGACGTATGCCTGTCTTCAGCCGTCTAAACTCATCTGCGGAGGACTGAGGTAGCTGAAAGGCAACGCCTCATTGCATTGCCCTTGAGCGTGTCAGGAAGTGGGGAAATTCAGGGTAATAACCTGTTAAAAACTGGAGCTCAGTCTTCCAGAGATTGTCTGTCAGACCTTACTCTATTGAAAAATGATAATGGATTCTGATACATGCTGTTGGAATTGATTGTATAAAACAACATAACTGTTCTACGTTGATTTGCCAAAAGCATGAGTTCATGCGTACAGATCTAGAGATGTGTGAGAGGTGAAGAAGTTGGTGTTTGTGGGGAGAAAAGCTTCTCTTGATAAATGTGGGTATGAGTCCTAAAATGCTGTCACCCCGGGCCCTGGAGACTTGTGCAAATGATGCGATTCTGTCATAAATCTTGGTCAGAGTCTACAGGCTCACCTGAATTGTCCGAGAGAATTGCAAGATTTTCCAATTTATCTTCTATTGCTTTCCTGAGTGCACAGCGTTAGACTCCTTACCTGAAGCATTAGATAAGTCTTTAATATTGAAGACAAACCAATGCAGCTTGGGCATCATCCTTTAACTGCTCGTAACAAAAAAAGTGTAACTAGCACCAACAGCAAAAAGAGATATCCGGGCTCTGCATCTGAATCACTGTTCTTTTTGCTGTTGTTGTCTGTTGTTTTAAATTAAATTAATGGTCTGGGTGGAGGGACTTGTTTCCTTCCTTCAGTATCCTTTCTATAAGTGAGTTTGCAACTAGATTTTATTAGAAAATGCCATTTTTGCTCACTTATCTATAACTGGCAGGGAAAATTGTTTTGCAAATTTATTTAATCTGAAGGCCAATGAGATCAGTATTGGGGTTTGAAGAAAAATAGTCTTGAACTAGAAGTAAACACTTAATTCTGATATTTAACTTGAGTCTTTATATTTGTCTCTCAAACCCGTAATAATGAAGTGCTCTTAAAATACCTTGAGCAAATGTGTTCTTTTCCTTTGAGTACCCATATGAATGCATTGCTTGCAATGGGCTATCTGCCTCTTGGGAAAACACACGTTAATCTTTTTATAGGATGACTGTTGACAAAGCTTGTCCTTCAACTTCAGTTGTAGAGATGCTGTGTTGTAATTATTTTTTTCCAGAAGGTTAAAAAAAAGAACTAGTTTCTTGCAGAGGCATATCTCTAATATTTTAATAAGAGGAAATATAAGAATTGCATAACTGCAAATAGAGGGAGCTCCATTTGTTTGCAAGGAACAATTCATGTGCTTAACTTACCTTTTTGATCTACTGTGAATTGTTTGTAGAAATCAGGCCTGGTTCATAATTCCATGTATTTGTTAATTTTGTAGATTTAGCATTCCCCATTAAAAAGTCCTCTAAAAGAGAGGGTTTTCTTTTCCTGCTACTCTCATCAACCTTGACCTTTTTTATAAGCCCCAAATTGCTAATAATGCCAACACGGAAAATTTTGAAAATGGCATCTGAAATGAGTGGAGCAGTTGACACTACACTTGTTCCCAGCTCTCTGCACATGCTGGCACCTTTGAAGATTTATCTGTAGCCATAGATCACGTCTAGAGAACTCAATTATGGGTGAAACTTGAGGATCTAGAGATTTCTGTTTTTAACCAGCAGATTTGGTTCACTTCTTGCCAAGCCAGGTGCTTGTCTCCCCTTGCCACTTTCTGCATCGTGGGAAGTGTTGCTTTATGGCACGTTTGAGTCCCTTGTTTCCTTCTTGCTTATTTGGTGACTAAAACTTCCTAAGCCTTATAAGAAATTGTGCATAAGTTGAATGTTCTTGCTTCCACATAAAAAAGTTATTTTCCACAAATCAGTCTTCATAGAACAGCGTTTCTGTGAGTGTTTGTATTAATATCTGTAGATAGTTGATAACTGGGGTGATCAATCTTAGGAAAAACTGTCTGTCTGTTCCTGAGTATCATTCATGTTGTCTTTTAGGTACTTCTGATGCCACCCTGCATCCCAAAACATTAAGAAGAGCAAAAAAACTCCTTTGACTTCATGATAGCATCTGAGTTGACTTCCATCATTGTATAACTAGTCCTACAAGCATTAGGCTTATGTGAACTGGAGTGCTTATGGGACCCTTACTTTTGTGACTGAGTCATAAGAATTTGAGTTAACAAGACTTAGTATTATGTTGTTCAGGTTTACATGTCATACTGTGACTGAAAAGAATTTGGAATTGCTCTTGTAGGCAGCTAACCAGGGAGGAAGCGATGACTGGATCTAACTGATAATCTCTTCAGCCTTAGCAATGGCAACTGGTATATAAACTATTAGTATCTTCTTCTGAAATGTTGTTTCATTTAGCTTCTTTTTGTGGCACTAGTTCCCAAGATATTCTCATCCTTTTAACAGTTTTAGGCTGATAACTGTACTCCTTATCCCTTGGTCCCAGAAGCTCATCACCAGAGAAAGCTGTTGCATCAATTTTCTGTTATCAGTTTTTCTGGTGGTAGACCTGGCCATTCAAAAATGAATGGAAATACAGCATCCTTGCCCCAAGGCATCTACGGACGGAGTCTTCGTTCACACAGAGAAATCCATACTTGTTTGTCTGGCACGATCACTCCCAGTCATTCCACTATAGCTCAGGATGTGAAGTAAAGGATGCGAGTCACTCCGTGCAGAACCATCGCAACGGTGAGATTTCTGGTGTCTTATGCAGTGTGGCATGAAGCAATCTGGAGATGCTAGCTAACTGCCTTCCTCTAGTGTTTCCGTTGACTAGAAGCTGCCCGTATCCCGCAGGTGATATGTTCGGTTTGCTGAAGGTTCTGAAACATCAAAGAAAGATCAAGTATAACACATCCGCATAGTAAAACTAGAGTGTTGATAGATACTTTAGTAATGTGTGACAAATGTATTAGAATTAAATGTAGGCTATGATAGGCAAAACTCATTTGAGCAATAACTTCTGTGTAGGAATTGTTGGGTGGGGCTCAGTGACCAAAATTATTCTAGTTAGATGACTGGATCATAGTAATGCTCCCTCCTGACAGCAAAACCTATGTATAATTTAAAAGCTTTATATTAATTATAAAATGTATCTGTGACACTTGTAATTTCTTAAAGAACTGTTTGCAAACAGCATCTATAAATGTTTCTTGGTTTACTGTATGCATGGTCAAAATTAACCTTACCTTCCAGTTCCTATATATGTATAGGGGTGCATGGGGGTGTGTATATATGCTTTTTTTCTCTCTATACATACACACACATGCATTCACACACACATTTTTACAGTCTATTCCACTCTGTCAAACAGTGGTACTGGCTAGATCATATGCTCCCTTTGTTTGTTTAACCAAAATGCTGCTGTAGCATCCCAGACAAAATAATAGTGGAAGGACAGAGAGGCCTTTCTGCTGGGAAGAACTTATCAGCTTCAGTCCAGTGGTTAATGCACAAGACCATGCCAAAAGATAAAGTGAACTGAAATAGAGATCAGGATGCTGTTCTGATAGTTGATAATTTTATTTTGAGCTCTGAAGAGCTCATCTCTTTGAAGAACAAAGAAATGTTGGCATCAAATATTGATTATGTGTAATATCTAAAATTCATAAACTTCTTAACTTTATTCTGGCAAGCTGGACTGCAGGGAAGAATGGAGCAACCTTCGCTTGAGAGTGAAAAAAATGAATATAAGAAATGTAATTTAAATTAATCTTTCACGATGGCTATAGTGGGATCTTCTAAAGGCAGAGATCATGATGTGATTTGACTGGATTCAGAAGATACAACTGAATCAGTAGAATTTCAGTAAATTATGAAGTTACTTTAATTTAGATGGACCAGAAACATGGACAAGCTAATTGGACTACAGCAACAAGAATGTACATGGAAGTTTAAGTATTAATATACTTTTCTGAAAGCTGATGAATGCTTTGTAAGTGCAAGTGTTTCTCCATAGTTTGCCTCTGATTTGATGGTATATATTGCCATGCACTCTTGCTGCAGGCTGTGATTAAGTCCGTGTATTGTGTAAGATTTAAGTAGAGTTGTTACGTTTTAATTTCTAAATCCTTCAGGTTATTTCCCCTTCCATTCCCTCAAACTGCAGCTGTAGTTCCAAAAGTGGGATCAATAGGTCCTAATATGTTATTTGAGGTAATGTACAATAGTATGTTGCTTTTGTAGGGTTCTCAATTAAAGGTTAGGTTGCTTAATGCTAATGAAGGGGGGTGGAATATTGAGGGTTGACATTAGCACTGCTTCATGGTCCAAACAAATTTGGAAATAAATGTTCTACAGGGTTTGTTATCTACCTTTTAGTATAGCAATGCTAATAAAATGAGCTCATATGCTCTGTTGAGTTCCTTTTTGCTCCGTGTACATTTTAAGGCAAAAAAATCAGAATATCCCTTGCTGTATTGTTTAGTAATTTGACTTAATTCTGCTAGATCTGTCATGTGCAGGACGATGCCTAAGGTATAAGGCAGGCCAGGGTACTCCTGCATTCTGCTAATAGGTTATATGTGTGTAAATGTATTAATGAACAAATGATTCTCTAGATACTCAAGTGATTCTTTTGTGCATATAAATAAAAAGGCGTGCATGGCAGTGCTGGTGTAGTTTGCTGATCCCTCTCTGACTAGCCCATCAAGGATGAGAACCTGTTGTGAATTTTCTATCTAGGTGGAATTACTCTTTTCTGCTTTCACTCTCTAGTAAGTCAGCCAAGATGGTGTCCCAGCAGGTAAAATTGTTTCTGTGAGCAAGCCATGTGCAAACTCAGCCTTCAGTTAGCCATCAGAAGGTGTGCCGAGTGCCATGTTACCTCTGTCACGCCTAAGATGTGCCGGTCACCTTTCCTGCGTTCCGTAGCCCAGGCCGAGTGTATTGCAGTTGCTGGACTCTGGGCAAGCAGGGGTGCTTGGGCTGGCAGGAGCCTGCTGGCACCCATGCGGCTGTCTGGTTTTTTTTTTCTGCTGCTTTGCGTCCTGAAGCTCAGTACAGAGAAGGGCAGCTGCTGTTGGGTGTGTGTGGTTTTCTTTTTTTTAATGCCTCATTCAGGGAGTAAAGATAATGAGGTAGGTAGCGGGCAAGAGGGAAGAAACAGCTGGTAGAAATAAGAGGTGGGAGAGGATGTTCTGGATGAGTGGGAATGGAAAGCTTCAGAGGAAACCAGAGCCCGTGTGTCGTAGAACAATGTGGTGGGAGCTAGTAGACTGGATATGCGCAATTGCAAAATTGTGGGAACCTTTCTTCCTTCTCTCTGCCACTACACACCCAGCACCCCACTCGGGCTCACAGCGTTACCCTCTTCGGCTCGCCTTGGCTGTTCACAGGATCTGGCTCCTTTAGGACTAGATCAAGAAACAAGGTTCCAGCTAACCATACCCACTGCTGCTGCACTACTTTTCTTAAGTACTTAGAGGTGTACAATTAGCTAATGAAATGCTTAACATAGTTTCTCACACATATAACTGCATGAAACTTGATGGCTGCATTAATGTAAATAATTGGCAGGCAGAAGGAGTTGCTATATAATATGAATTACAGAAACTGAATCTCAAGTTGGAAAACTGGGTCAGGATATTTGGAGTAATGTCACCAGCTCCAAGGGTGGACACTGTTTTCATTTGCATGTTGAAGGTCTGTGGATCTACAGGGCTTCCAGCTGTTCTCCAGGTACAAACTTTCCACGCGGCTTGTTCATGATTTGCTTTATGTTTCTTCTGTGAATTATGATGTGCTTTGCAGTAGAACTCTACTATGAAGGATATGATGCTATGGACATGTTATGGAGATAAACAAGTTAATTTTTCAAACTTACAAAGTGCGCACTGAGTACATGCTTTAATTTATGCGATGGCTTTGCTTATCTCTTTTGCGTTCCAGAAGTAAGTGTGAAATGGCAACAACCTTGTTTTAACTCTTGGAGAGAGATCTTTGGTTCAGTGTGGTTCCTTCATAACCCAGAGCCAGACTCTTTACTCTCCACCTTTTGTTCCTTTTTTTTTTTAAAACAAAACAAAACAAAAAAAGGCAATGGTTTTTACTGAAGCAATCAAAAAGCCAATCCTCTCAGTTGTCTGAGAAGTTATGATCAGCAGAAGGTCTATGAAGCATTACAGTTCAGTTTGGTGTGGGAGCACAGTTCAAATAGGTTGGAATAGCATGGTGGACTTCTGCCTGAGTTCCAATAGTTATGGCAAATATGGAACACAAAATGTTTGCTTAAATTATCTGTAATACAAAGTGTACTTGGAGATAATAGTAAGAATTTCAATATAGCTTCTTTATTCTGCTGTCAGCGCATCCAGACCTTTTTTCCCCATGTCTTTAAATATCTTCTTGAAAATCTTTCAAAGGTAGTTTTATTAACTTAACATAGTGCAGATGTCGCTAGCTGTGAGGAGTAAGTCACAACAACTTGTAGTGTTGTGTCAAAAATATCATTAAGAGGCTTAGAACGAAGGGAGCAATTAATGAACAGTCTTCACTATGAACAAATGTCAGAGACTCCTCCAGGGAGTGGAATGGCTTCTGTGCCATATTCAATAATTGCTCTTTTGAACAAGTTGGTGTTGATGACTGGGTTTAATTAAGCATACCTGAGAAAATCCACAAAAACAGATCAAAAGTATTAGAATTAAAAATTTGCATTTAATTTAGTAAAATAAAGACTTTTTCCTTCTCAGCGGTGTTTTATGCTTCCTGTAACTGTTTCTAGCTGACATTTCCCCCTAACTGTTGGGATTGTCTTCATTGGAGATTTTGGCAGAAGATACGTCTTATTGTTTGCTTCAGGACGCATGCCAAATACCATGCTCACATTTAAATCTCTATGATTAAAAATGTATTAAAATCTGTCATAACGGAAGACAGCTCTCAGAACAGTCTCAGTCTACCTGTGGAAATGTGGCAGGTAAGGGAAGAAGTGCATGTGAGTAGAAAGGTAGAAATCTTAAACCCTAATTGCTAAAGCTCATTCGAAACTTGCTGACCCTGTGCCTTGGTTAAAAATACCTCATTGGGAAAACTAGACAGCGGCTCTGTAGTATAAACTCTTATGTAAAACTTGATTGTCCACTGTACTCAGTGACTTACAGGTCTAAACTGCAGCTTGATGAATGGTGGTCCCCAACATCCATGTTATTATGTGGAATGTAGTAATACATTTATCACCATGTTTGTTTGGTTCTATTTTGCCACTCAGTAAGACAGAGGCAGATGTGGTCAGTATAGTACAGACGCCTGGAGGAGTCTACCTAGAAGGTGAAGGCTATTTCTGTATGATTTTTCTGTGCATTGAATTGAAAGTTGTAATAATACATGTAAAATACTGTTATTTTAGGTTTTGATGAGAAGGACTTTGGGGGAGGAGGGAAGACTAATGCACACCACAGCTAACCTCTTCTAATTACACTGTTTCCAGGTATTTATTTTGGTTGTATTCGTAAGTTCTATTGTGTAAAGTCAATCAGAATATGCAGAAGAGTTTTGC
The DNA here is from genome assembly GCF_000699145.1 of Aptenodytes forsteri. Classification (NCBI taxonomy): domain Eukaryota; kingdom Metazoa; phylum Chordata; class Aves; order Sphenisciformes; family Spheniscidae; genus Aptenodytes; species Aptenodytes forsteri. Next base: position 139,990 of record NW_008795045.1, on the reverse strand, counting down.
GAAATAATTTTGTAGTAGTTTGCAGTCTTGAGCCAAGTGGTAACTGGAAGCTTTAATAGCCTTACAGTACCACTTTAGAAGTGGAGAGGTGCCATTGGACGGACATGTCAGAACTTAGTAAAAATAGCATATCCTATAGTGGGCATTCACCCAGAAATCTAAAATTAGCATTGTATCCTGGATATGGTCGCAAGAACTGAATAGCATTCAGCACCCTCTGTTATTCAAGCAGGTCTTAACATATTTATTTTAAACGTTTTATGGTTTTACGCAAGGCTGACTTACTGTTATTACTGTTGTACTTTATATGGCATCAAAATGTGCAATGTGTTTCATAGGTACTAAAGTCTTGGCCAGAGACTTTTAACATGGTCCTGCGTGAATGGGAGTTGGTGGCACAATTCCAGCTGACTTCAGCTGGGAGTATAAGTAGATCCTGACTTACTTCTGATAATACATATAAACACACAGTCAGTTGGCGGGATTGAGAGTGATGTATTTCACATTATACTATTTTACTTGTAGCATTCCAATAGAGTTTGGTCAAATAAGCTCGAGGAAAAGTGCTATCCCCTGTATTAAGGGAATGTAAAGCCTGAGGAAAAACAGAACTTGGGTATTATGGTTTGATTAATTGCTTGAATATTTATGCAAATTACAGTAGGTTCTGATTAGTTGTATGGGGAAAGTCTGTACTGACTTTTTCTTTGCATTATCCTGTCCTCTTCTGCCCCTTTCTGGGAAAACAGAGGGACATAGGCTTTTTAAGGACTATGGGCAGGAGGTTTCTTTAAAACCCATTGGAATGGGTGCTTCTCTCTTGTGTTTCTCTCCTTCTCGCTCGCTCTCAATATATATGTCTGTGTGTGTGTGGAGGGGGATGCGAGAGAGACAACAGAACTGTGTGTATATGTAAATATTCTCTTAGAGGACGAACATCTAGGAAAAAAATGAATGTTTCCTTTATTTGTTATATTTTAACTATATGTGACCATAATTTTTTTTTTTTAATTCAGAGTATATTAATACATTTTCTGGAGATTACCACTAAAAAGACTGGCTTCTGGCTTTTAAAAACATGATTTTTAAGTAAAGTGAGACTTCCGTTCCATGCTTTCAGATTTGTCTTCAGATCTTTATTGCTTTGCTCACACATTTTTTAAAGCATAGAATCTTATAATTCTTTGTCATATTGAATAGTTGTGAGTATTTTAACAACTTTTTGGGGAATAAAAAAACCCCTTCATCCTTAATTTAAATTATGTCTTATTATTTTCATTTAGTATCACTTCTTAGAGTTTACGTAATCCTGGGATGAAGATGTTGAATTTTTAGATGTAACATTCACTGCTACAGTAAAGAGAAAGCTGTTCACATGTACAGAAGTGGTGATACAACAGGTACAGTGGGTAAGACAGAAGCATAATTTGTCCAAAGATTCATGGCAGAGGCTTCTTCTGTTTATTTGCCATAGCAGGTTAGTGGCAGGCTTCAAAATAGTGTTGGGATCTGAGTGGCACTTGTGCTTTGAAAGCTGGGGGGGGGGGGGAAAAAATATGAAATTTTTAATAAAGGTATTTTTAAGTGATCGCATTTTTTCTCTCTCCTGGCATTAAAAGTTTTTCAGAAGGTGGGTCTTCGGGATGGTGTTCTCTTCTCTCCTTTTTCTGCCTTCACAAAGCAGCCCTTAGGGAAGGGATTTGGAAGTGGAACGCTGGCCAGCACCTGTACAGAAGCCTACCCTTTCCACCACGTGCTGAGGGGATGAGCTAGCAAGAACAACTTCCCTGGTTCCTCTTCGTCTATGAAATACTAAGTTTCAAATGCTTCACGTCTTTATGGAAATGGAAGTACTACAGCTCAGTAAGCCTAAACCCAGTGGCCTAAGCCAGTCTGGATTTTTATTTTAGTTACAAGTCTTTGCTATTGTGGGAACACTAAATAAATAAGTGGTTTCAGGAAGAAAACTAGGCTTTTGCCCACCAAAATAAACCTGACCTTAACATACCTGTAGTATGGTACGGTGCCACAAGGATCTTGGTTTCTTATTTGCATCTCGGAGGAGCAGACGTTAGAGCCGTACTGCCATGGAAGTGAGTGGCATTATGAGAGCATCAGCCACAATGAAACAGCGCGTTAGCTTGAAGCAGAAATGGGTTCTGCAGATCTGGTTTACTTTGCAAGTGAAATTTATGTGTGCATGTTTCTCGTTCTTCACCTGCAGGGAAGCAGTAAATGCAAGCACCAAAAAGAACCTGCTAAGAAACTGTATAGTACAGGATGAATTTTGGGAAAGCTGAATACTGTGTCATGGGATCTAGTGAAGCTATAGTTATTATCTTAGCATGATACCTATAACAAAGACATATAAATAAAGAAATAACGTATAATAGATTAAAAAAATACAAACCTATAATGCCTTTCTCCTGTCTAGGGGGAGAAATTAATTTGTACATGCTGTTTGCAAAACTTTTTGTAAAGGAGTTCCGACTGCTTCAATGGAAGGTGCTATATAGGTAAATAGGTCAATTATATCCAAGTTCAGTGAACTTAATTTTTTTTTTTAATTATTTTTTTTAAGTAAGCACTTAGGAGCTACTAGTACTCTGATAAAGAAAAAATCCTGAATGGTGTTCTAGGGTTTATCTGGACAGCAACATAAATAGTTGAAAAACACATTTAAAATAGGAAAATTCAGAAGAGCTTTGGTTTCTCCAATCTTTCTTTTTTAAAAAGTTCTGATTGTTTTCTAAGACTTGTTAAAAAAAAAAAAAGACAAAACCCCTCAAAACAACAACAGCCCTCGCCCCCTCCCTGAAAATGACCAATTTAATGCCTATTTCAAATACAACAATTGTGCTGGCCTAGCTGGAGGGCTGGTGAAAACTCCTGAAGGCAGAGCTCATTTCTGGACTCTCTCCTTCCCCCTGCCCCTCAGCTCCTGTGCTTCTCGGTAAAAGCACCCTGCAGGAGCGAAGCATTCTTGATTCATCTCTGTAAACAAGCCACATCTGTGGCTGGGATGGTTCATCTCTTTTTATAAAAAGGATTTAAACTTCACAGAAATAAATTATTCCCATATTATTGTTAGTGTTAACACTAATTTTATACAAAGTTGCTTTAGATATGGGAAAAAATCCTCCATCTTACTTGTTCAGGTGACAACTGGAGCGTCGCATGAGAAGTAGAAAACACGACTAGTTCTTTACGATGTGACATTTTAGGACAGATTGACAAACAGCTTGAATGACATTTGAAAATGCAAGATGTTGTAAGAACTCACTGCCTTAGCTATATGTAAACACTGCTGGGAGAAAAGCAAGCTTTTATTTAAAAAAGAAAAAAGGTAGGGGAGAAAAGAGCAAGCTATGCTTTAAGCTATTTCCTTGTATGATTAACACCTGGACTGTCTTCAGAAAACAGCAAGTCTTTCTGCTTTTATAATTTCAATGTGGTTATTGACTGAGCAGTAGGGTGCTTTTTTTCTTTACCTGATGCCTTACTGAGTTCTTTGCAGTCTCCTGACTCTGTTAGGAAGCTAAAATTGGAATTTTAGCTATCAGACATAGAAATCATTAACAACATTTATTGACTTCTAAACACTCTTCCGTTATCTTGACGCTGTCAGATCACCCTTATCCACTTTCCGCAAAACATAATTGAAAAGAATAACATGTCTCAACTTTTGTGGACAGGTAACAGACTGGAGAAGATTTTTATCTGAGAAAACATCATTCAAGATGAAGCTGTAAGAAGCTGCATCTGCTAGCAGTAAGAACAGCTTTAACAAAGAAATCTCAACTAAAAAGGCTGTGTGCCTCTTCTACTTTGTCCTTTGCGTTAAACCAAGAGACGTTTTGCAGAGGTCAAATAAGAAAGTTGTAATGGAAGTGACACAGAAATCCATTAAAGCTGACTTCAGATTTTTAGATTTCATTGTCTGTAGCTTCATTGCTTAGCAAAGTTCAGGTTTTATGGTAACAATTAATGCTCTGGGTTTGAGTCTTGAAATTTGATTCATGTATGAAACTCCTTCAAAAGAGTAGGTGCTCAATGGCAAACTGCTTCAGGGTGAGTAAACGAGTAAGAGGAATTAAATGCAGCTTTAAAGTGGTGGTCCTATTTATCAAAGAGCATTCTCCATAAGGAGTAATAATATCCTGTCAACTAAGAAATGAAGAAAGGGTAAAGAGAAGATAATTAAAATTAAAAGGCAAAAAATTCTTTTAATAGAGCAGAAAGTAGGATACAAAACTTAAAAGCTAAAAAGGAAGCATACTGTAAAAATGTAAACTCTTTTTGTAATACACTAGCAAGTCAATATAATTTTCTTATATTTCACTTTGTATTTGGAACCAAAGCAACATACAGATATGTCTTGCTGGAAATGTATGATTATTTTTCCTTAGAAACTTGCAAGTTGGAGCAAACCTTTGCCCTTTTTGATACGGATTAAATCTGTTCTGAGGATGACATGGCTGGAGCCTTCTTTTTTTTTTCCCCCTTTAAGTTACGTGTTGATAAACAAAATAAAATGCTGCCCCTATTTGCTAAGCTTTGTTTCTTTTTGTCACCTTGTGTGCTTTTGGTCTCATAGATTGTCCCTCCTCAGTAAATTTACCAGACAATAACATCATGTATTTAGAAGTCCAGACACTGGGAGATTAAAATGCTCATCAGATCTACGTATGTGAATTGTATTATTTGTGTTGATCTGGAAACTGTATTTATTAGTATGCTTTCGGGATGCTGATTGTGTTGTGCTGCCAAAGGAAAATAATCCTCCCTGCCGTCTATTGTGTTTTGTTGAATTTAAGCAGGTTTTACAAAGTTTCTATCAGGTTACAGTGCTGTGGGCATGTGTAGAATAGATGCTACAAAATTGTGTGAGAAGGATGAAAGGAAGGTCGAGATGAGCGCTCAGGAAGTAGCAGGGTGTTAGGAGATGGGTTTGGAGTGAGTTCAGAGCAAAGAGGCTGATCAGGATGTGTGGGAAACGGATACGTTGTTCTCGGTTGTAAGATGCGGAAGGCTGGTATTAATTTGTCGGGAGGAATGTGATGAAAAATGAGGCTCGGATAACTGTCTGAAGGTTTGAAAGCAATCCTTGATGTATTGTGAAATATGTGGCCAGTGACATTTTCTAAAACCAAGGATGGCATGCTGTCAGCTCCGCTTTACAGGAGGACTCCTGATTTTTTTCTCTTTTATTTCAGTACTCTGTGATAACGATAGCAATAGACGACGATAATGCTATGGGATACGCCGGGAAGGTGATGCAGACATGCTGCAAGTGGCGCCTGAGGTTGTGGTGTGGCACTGCACAGGCGCAGGGAGCCGTCTCGCAGCCAGCGCAGCAGCCAGCCTCCGGGCTGCCCGGCTGGTGGGGGCCAGGAGCCCGCGTGGGACTTCGCAGCGAGCTGGCGGTGTTAGCTCCATAAATAGCTCTGAGGCACGGTCCTGTTGCATCACTTTAAAAGGAATTAAAGTGATCATCGGGTCATGCCCAGAGTGATACTCCCTCCGGTTCTCCTCCGGCAGCGGTTTGCCATCAGCTTTGCCAAAGCGCGTCTCTGAGGACAAACCGCCTGGCATCTCTCTGTGACTTCTGCGGTAGTTGTCTCTGTTGCTGAATGTGCGCGGAGCACAAAGGTAGCCATATACTCACGGGTATTGTGTGTTCAAGTTTTCTACTGAAAGTACACTAAACTCAAATCTTTATGGGGCACCTGAAATTTAAATAAAGAAACAAAATGCCTCAGCCCTGATAATTCAACTCGCTGCATTCACACCAATCATTTTGGTTGTACAAGAGAGGGAAGGAAAACTTGCCCTGACATGAAATGCCAAGTGCAGCCTGACACCAGACTGCAGAAGGTGTTCTCGAGGGATGCTAAAATTGCAGTTTGCAGAAATCCTAGTTGGGAGAGGTAGAGTGCTGTTTGGTTTTGAACAGCAAGTTTGCAAATGCTTGCTGAGACTTTTGCCTGGTGACTGTAGTTGCTGCCGGCCTCTTTGAAACATACAGAAGCATGTTTGCTGTACCGTGGTGGTTAGAAAATATTAATTTTGTTACGCACGAAAGTCCCTAATGAAAGTCCCTAATGAAAGGTTGACCATTTTCTGCCACTGTTAATTTCTTAACTTTTTGCAAATGTCGTTGCTGCTCTGATTACAGAATGCCAAATTGAATTTGGGGACATACGCAATATTCTTTTACCACTAGTCTAAGTCAAATAATTTGTAATGAGACAAAGAGTTAGTCGAATGCCCAAATTGGTTTGTTTACTTCAGTAGCTTAACTGCATTAAAATCAAAGAGCTCGCGTGGGCAGGGGGTAATCTGTGTCATTGCTGGACGCCATTAATCACCCCTTGACTGAGGGTAACAGTTTTGAAAAGTGACTTACAGATGATTGAATAACTTTACTCTCTGTGCCTTTAATGGTTCCCAGCAGGCTGCTAGTGTGCAATCACAAACATCTGTGCGTTTGAAAATTTCCACTTCCCCAAACAGAGACATATTTTACAAAGAAAAAAAGAAAAGAAATAAAAAGGAGAATTTGTTTTCGCATGAGTAGCTTTTTGGAAAAAGGACTAACTGGACATGTTTCTGCTTTAACTCTTGTATGTGGTAATATCATCTGAGTTTGTCTTTAGATCTTTATGCTCTTGATAGCATTAGAAGATTTTTTGTTTTTTTTAAATTTGTTTTTGTTGTTTTGGCTCCATGGGATCTTTTTGACATTTGATATCCAGTAGTGAAAGAAGATGTACTCTACTTGCCAAATACCTCATGGATGTTTGTGTTTTAACAGTGCGTTTAAAGTAAATGTAGCCACTTGCCCATAGACACTGCAGAGCGTGCATTACTTATTCAAAGCTGATGGTTCCAGCTCTTTTGGAAACCAGCTTAACAGAACAGAGAACAAAAATGGTTTCTCCAGGCAATCCTACTACTTCTAAATTCGTCTTTTAGACAATCATTTAAATACAGAGGGAAAGAGCGTTGGGCAGCAACTACGCTTCCCCTCTGTATTGTCAGTATTTCCCAGTGCCGCTTGGGTTGCTCACCGTGCCCCAGGTGGGTGCTGCATGTTTGTTGTCACTGTCACAGAATCACTGAGGGTAGGTTGGTTGGGACTGGTGGAGATCGTCTGGTCAACCACCCGTCTTCAAACCATGTTTGTTTTCATTTAGCCTCTTCTAGCACATTTTGTGGAGTATCTCAAATTTAGAAACTTCGTATTCTTCAGGACTTTCAGTACTTGTCCTACATACCCTGTAGAGAATTAATCAGACTAACATCTTGAAAGTGTGAGATTGATAGTGCTGTTTCATTGTTCATTTTTCACTGTTCTTGCAGTGAAAAGACCTCAGCTAAGAGGACTTGGTAGGTATAAAAAAAAGAATGAAAAAAACCAACCCCAAACCAAAACAAAACCCAAAGGAAGGAAGAATGCCTCCTTCATTGGTCAAAGGTAATTGGTTCTGTACCGAACACACGTTTTATGTTATCTATGGGCAAGGATATGACAGGCTTAATCAGTTTCATGAAGCAGTGAAAATTCACTGTGTAATTGAAAGGTGAAAGGTTTGTTACTGGGGTAAGATAAAGATATCCTTGAGTTAGAAGTCTAACAATTAATAATGAAAAGGAGAGTGGGATGAGTCGTCTGTGTTCTCTAATAGCTATGCAGAATGGGACTCCTAGGTAACTATCTGTTCCTCTAGAATACGTGAAAAAAAAGTTGGTGTCTAGTGGGAGAATAGCATGTCTAAAGTTTCTGTTAAATACCTCTATGATAAAGCTAACTAGTCTTAAAAGACTGGGCTTCTTTTCTTATTTCAGCATTGTTACTGGGGGTGGGAAATGTTACATGGATTCAGAGTTCCCACTTCACTATCACGTGGGGAGAGGGATTTTTCATGCTGTCTCAAACTTGTCCAGCTACTTAGGTGAGACACCCTTTGTCTTTAATTTGCCACCTAAGAGGTCTTGTGTTCCTGAAAATCCTCCTAATCAGTTCTTTGTGAGCTTCTAATCTGTTTAACTTCTGTGGCCTGTGGTTTACATGTAAGGAAATGTACTCGTCCCTGCTGTCTTGGACTGAGCACCCAGGGGGTGATGCCCAATTCTGAGCAGAATACACGAGTTTTGAACTCCTCAAATGTATTCTGGCTTGTCATCTGAACTGGTCATTCCTATTGTTGGTAAGGAAATGGTGGAAAAAAGCGTGGCTGGCAGAGGGATCATAGTGTACCATTTTTTTTTCCCACTAACCTCATATGTTTCATCTGTACATGTGTTGTATTACCTGTTTCCTTTTCTTTAGATACAGAAAATTACTTTGTGATTAAAAGCAAATCCACACTAAGACAGAGATGTCCCATGTACAAATCCTTCCCTGAAGAATTCCTGTAGCCAGAGGATTTTGAGCAGCTACAGTAGTAGTAAGGTGGCAAGGGTTGCTTGCAAAATCCCAGTGCCAAAAGTGGATTTCATGTTTGGCCATGCGTTTAGCCATACTGATGGTCCTGATCCTGTTAAATGCCTTCCGCTACCCAAACTATTTGTATACATATATATATATTTGTAATAAGCAAGACAGGGTCTTTGTGTGTCAAGACCAGGAAAATGAGTTTTCATCCCATCTAGGGAGAATCAATAACAGGAGGATCGTTAGCTACTGGCACTTGTCCTGGAACATAAACTGCAGATGCTGTTAAAAGAATGTGGCTGTAGATTAAACCTCTCTTTAGCGTGAGCATCCAGTAGATCATCATGAGGATAGAGCATAAATCATATTTAAGTTTTAGAATGTGTTTCCTTATAAAACAAAGGAAATAGAAATCTTTTTTGTCCTGTGTGATTCCCCCCCCCCCGCCTCCTCTAAGAAGGTGGCTGTAGATTAAACCTCTCTTTAGCGTGAGCATCCAGTAGATCATCATGAGGATAGAGCATAAATCATATTTAAGTTTTAGAATGTGTTTCCTTATAAAACAAAGGAAATTAAGAAATCTTTTGTCCTGTGTGATTCCCCCCCCCCGCCTCCTCTAGTGCTTGTAGATAGTGTTGGATTATTCAGATGCAAATTGTTTGTTGTGAATTTATCTCTAAGATTCATAGTTTCACTACTTCTTTTTTTCATTATTGGTGGCTGAAACTTGGTTACTTACCTGTTCTTTCTCTTCTCTGCTGTAACAGTCAATACCAGTGCCCAGTTCTGCCGATGGATTTAGTGATACAAAGCTGGGCTCCCACCGCCCGTGTCTTCTGTAGGCAATCGGCAAATGGTGATACCTACTAATCATAACAAACTGAGGCTAGATCTGCACAGACACTGGTAGACAGGCGGCTTTGGATACTGTATTCGCTCTTCACTTGCGCACGTACAGTTGCTGGTTTATGTCAGCTCTGAGCTTTTCTAGTGAAATTTTTCATCGCAGCTTCTGAGCAGCCATGCTCTCAGGCGGTGGGTAGGTCTCCCTGCGCCAGCCCCAACGCGTCCTGCGTGCTGCACAGCGTGCTCCGGCTGTACCTCCTGCAGCGTCTCCGTAGGAGTGAGACCTTGTGGCTCAGCTGTGGGAAACCATCGGGATCGTCGCAGAAATGGGAGACTACAGTAAGTGAAACATGCTCTACTCGGATCTACAGATTCGGTCATGTAGGTGCTCTGTATTGCAGCTTGTGTCTTTAGAGACCATGATAACTGAAGCTAAACAAAGCCAAGCAGCCTTTACAAGAGGTAATAAAAATAAACAAGCATGTACATTTCTCTTCCTAGATATCTTCATTACTCTAATGGTTTTGAACTGAGGCTGTAATCTAATCCTCTAAAGTGTCAGCCTCCTTTGTTTATACTTGGCTTCTCTTCTGAATTATGGAGTCCCACCCTCTCTTGTGCTTGCAGCAAAGTTGGTTTGGTTTTTTTTTCCCCTCTTCTAAGTTGGTAATCAAAAAGCATGATCATACGTTGTGCTCTTGCCTAAGTTTCTTCTACATCTACCTTTGTTGACACCAAGTGTTAATAACAAAATTTTATTCTCCTGTTTTTGTAGAGAATTTTCTAGCTGAAAACTGGACCCCCGGAGAGCATGGGGAAAAGTAGCATGTGTGAGCAAAACCAAGCCGGGATATTTAAAAAAAAATCCCCCCAAACTCATACCTTAACTAACTGCTAAACAATCCTAACTCCCTGTAGATTGAGGTGTGGTATTTTGTGGCAACATGCCTATAGTGTTCCCAACCCTTTGCTTCTTTTCTGGCTTAGGTGTGGCAGCAAAAGCTGTTTGCGATGTTGCACTGTGGCCCATGGCATGGAAGTGGCCTGACTTCAACAGCTTTTACGTATCTCTGCAGAATTCTACATTACAGTGATACTTTTAAAACAGTAGCTTCGTGTTGGTACACGAGCCAGCTTCTGATAAAGCAAAGTGCTGGGAGGAACATTTTGTTCTGGAGATAGTCCCCTTGAAGGACTAATTGAGGATTAAGGCACTAGTTAGTGATTTTTAAGAATAATGAGTTAGTAAGAGTTGCCTTGTAATAAAATACAATCAACTGTGTGAGATAAAGACAGTAAGGTCAATTTTGCATCTATTTGGAAATGACAAAAAAAATCTTTTTGTATACTTATCCATTCCTATTATATTTGTTTGGAGTACTTTTGGTTTTATTCTGAAATACTCGCATATGCAATTATCTTCACAGACTCCATTGGGGTTATTGTGTGCATTTCATTTACAATATAGCTCTGAAGAGTGTAGGTGTTCCTAAATTATTACGTGACTATTTTATGCTTTTCATCTTCAGATGTGAATTTTTAGTGCTGACTATTAAATACCAATATTTGTACTTAAAGCAAAGTATATGGTTGGTCAATAAATTAAGGAATTATGGAAGGAGTTTTGGATGGTCTGAGTTCACATGTCTTACAAAGATAACATTATCTTTACATAAAAAAATGGATATTTCTGTCTACTAAAGTAAAAAGAGTAACTTCTAATCAAAACTACAATGGGATCAATTATTTAATAAATTGGGCAGACTTATTTTGCTGTAGGTCAATTATTTGTGAAGCTATGTCACGTATAAAAGTACAACTTTCCTAGGTGTATTAGTATAAAATAGCACGAGGGATGTCTCCAGTGTTCACTTCACCCTTTTACTGACACAAAAGTCTTGACTGGAAACTAGTCAATAATAACAGTATCCAGCTTTTTTTTTTTTTATGGTACAGTTGGCACAAAAATCATAAAGAATATTCAACAGGGAACGGTAAAATTCTTCTGGAACCTGAATATTCTGGTATATTAAATTTAACATTTAACTTTCAGTGTCATGTTAAGTGCAGGGAGGTCCTTGTCACAGCGTGCATGGGTGTCTGGGGTAGTCGGGCCGGCCTGCAGCATGAGCCAGCGATGCGGAGTGATCTGCACTTGTGATGCAAGGTCTTGTGCAGATCAGCTGGGTGTTGCAACCACCATCGGTCAGCTGTTGGGTAGCAAAGGGGCTGGTGATAGGAGCCCTTTTCCACCGGGAGCTTGAGTCTGGCTTTTGGGCTTATGCATGGGGATGTTAATATGAGTTTCCTGGCACAAAAGAAGTGACTCTTTCTGGCAGTGCTTTAAGCATTTTTTGTTTTCAGTCATGTAAATTGTGTGTGAGCTGCAGAACAAGATCAGCTGCGGTGTAAAAATGGAAAAATTAGAGTGCAATTAATATTTTCTGCTTTAGTAAAGACCAGGTGGTGGAAATGACACACCTAGCTATTTTGTGCTTTTCAGAATTGTGCTGTTATCATCTGGTTTGCATTAGAAACTGTGAATGATACTGGCAAAAGAAGTGAATAGGAGAGACTAGCATCAAAGCTAACTACTTTCCCGTATTTTAAGGTAGACATGAAAAGTCCGCTGACCTTTTTCATGCTTGCAAGCATAATTACAGCTTGAAAAGTATCCTTATAGAAAACAAATTTTCAGCCTTGGGATACTTGGGATTGTGGAAGATAGGCTTTCAGAATGAAAACAACATGCTCAAGCATTTTTTCAGTTTTTCTAAGAATATACAATAATTATTTCTTAGTTTCAAGACTTTGGAATAAATCAGATAAAGCAGTGAGTGGAAAAACTCTCTCTCTTCTGCGGTGACCAACGGGTTGTTGTCTGCTCTTCATATTCAGCTGTATACAAGGGAAGATGTTGAGAAAAGCCTTTCTTTTTCTCAAAAGCTTTGAAGGGTGCTGTTCTTTATTTGCGAGTGGGCTAGAAAAAGAGTATTGCTCAGCTTCAAGCCTTGGCTGCCATCTCTCTCAGCATATATGGAAATACTACCCAGCTTCAGGGTACAGACATGTGAAATCTGCAAGATGAAGGCTGCTTTTTAACAAACATAGTCAGTATTGATTTGTGCATTTATTAACTTATATTTTGATTATAAGTTCTTTGTTTGCAAAGTACAGAACATGATTTGTTGCTAAACAAATTATAAGCTAATATAGGCTTTTTTTTACAAGGCCTGTATGATGCTTTTATTTATTTATTTTGATATCAAATACCATCTGCATTCTTTATTATAATACTGCAGTTTTAGCAGTTAGTGCTACATTGCTAGAGCTGTACCACATATGTTAATAATTTCTTTACTAGTTGTCACTGATCTCTTGTTCCATGCTGTTAGTTCTGAAATTTGGGGCTCTGTTGCTTACCTCTAAATTACTGATCCCTCAGCCATGAAATACATTTCAGGTTGTTTTGATACTAGGTAGATGTAAACTTAGAATATTTTAAACCCAGCACTGCTGTGTGTGTTGACTGCTTTATTTATTATTTAAATACAACACAACTTACCTGAGAGAGTGCAACTCGTTCAAATGCAGAAGACATTTACAGTGCCTCCTGCACTGTCTTTCTGGGAGTTACCTCTCCTTGAATAATTACTGTGGGTTCATACTTTGCAATCCTTATGCAAGTAACTTCTGGATGAATTGGTTTATTTTGCAGTCAGAGTCCTTTGTTCGCTGGACTTTTCTGAGAGAGAGCGTATTTAGCTCTTTGAACAAGAGCATGTCTCATGGATTGTCCACCAATGGCTTCCTCTGACCAAGGAAGAAGTGATACTGAATACGGAGAGAGAGTGGCCATCATCTCTGTTCTACTCTGACTTGGCTATAAAGTCAGTTGGAGCTAATTGTATTAGCGTAATTCAGCCCTCTTACAAATTCATCTGAACTGATCAGACAAGTAGAGAAAGATGACTCTGCAGGGAAATACCCGAATTGTTCACTCACACTGCTATAACGCTGAAGATGATGGCAATTTAAGGGCCCTGATGGCGATTTAAGGACCCCAGAACTACCCTGTTTCCATGTTGTTTGGTCCAGCTGCATTGAATGCATTCTGGTATTTAAACAAACGAACAAACAAAAAACCAACTTTATATGATCAGAAGCACAGAGGTACTGCTTCTTCCGTGGTGTCCTGTCGTGCATCTCGTTACCGTGTTCTGAATGTGCCCACACAACACCTAAAGGCAGAGTAAGCTCGTTCTGTTTGTGGTTCAAGCTGGCTGGCTGGGAGCCAGCTCCCATCTGAAAGCAATGCAGCTTTTCAGTTCAGTGCAGTGCCAGACTTAAGTTAACACAACTCTGCTGTGTCTATGAGTTGTATTTTTTCCCGTGGGTTTGTTGGACAGCTTGGAGATCATGAGGTATTAGCCATTCTGCAAAAGATGACATAGCTGTGCTCTTTGTCACATATGTCTTTTGTTTCTTTGGCAAGCAATGAATTGAGATTCTTGGTTAGAAACTTAAAGGCTGTTCACTTCTTCTCCTCTACCTACATGCCCAAACCCATTTGCTGTTTGGAACTTTTAACAACATTGTGTTCGATTGCTATTTTTGTTACTGCAGCACTTCAAAAATGGGGTATGGAAGAAAACCAAAGTCAAGAATTTGCAAGTTAGAAAATTTGTAGCTAACTTTAAAACTGGAAAATCTAACCCAGAGGTTTTATATCCGTATCATGATAGTTTAATTCACATCCCACTTGCAAGCTAGGCACCCAGAAAACAAGGGAGGTGCCTGTGGGAAGTTAGCCTAAGTGACTTGTTAATCATAGCTGAGTGAAGGGATAGTGCTGCCCCCAAGCTTTGGCTGGAAACCTCAACTCCATCCTTCTCTCCTCTATAACCCTCAGTGTCATCAAAGTGAGAACCTACCTGTAGATGACCTCTCCCTCCCCCAGCCTCTCTAGCTGTAGCGAAGTGTGGAACAGAAGCAGGGCTGAACGTGGGAGATGTTGGAAAAGGACAGAGCAGCAGCAACAGGCTGGTAAGTGAAACTGAAGCAGCTTCCAGCACTGGGCGATGAGCCCGAGCACGTAATGCAAGCAACCCCAAGCATCAGGTGACAGACCAGTAGTGGCTGAGTAACAAGGAGCGGAAGCAGGAATTTTAAGTAGTTGTGGTCAGCTCGAGCTCTGCAAGGGTCACCGTTCAAACATGTTTTCCTGCCCTGCAAGAAAATTTCGGGTCTGTTGATTGGCTGCGCTGTTTCCATGTTTATCGCAAAGGACCACTTGTTGCGGGAACTTAATTGGTGGCAGGCCACCAAATTCCTTTGACCCTTCAAATGGGAGAGCAAAAGAAGCTAAAGTGACATTTTTTGTACTTTTTTTTCACCCCCCTCAAAGGGAGTCATGATATTCTTGAGAATACAAACAGAATTCATTTTTATCAACAATGCTATCTCTCTGCTGGTTTCAGAAGCTTGGAAGTGATCTTTATCAGAAATTAAAGGTCGATCCTTTTGAAAGAAGGGGTGATGAAGTCACGAGGGTGCAGGCTGCTTGCTGTCAAGCGGGTTCTGTGTTCCCTGGATAATCGGAAACCTTGGCTGCTGCTTTGTCATTTAGAAAAGCTAGTGTGTGTTTACAACTATACAGGAGAGAAGCTATTTTTTTTTCCTAAAGATGCCTCTAGATAGCTCTGGTAATTTCTACATGTCTGTTAGCTGGGGCTGAAAACCACAGATTAATGGGCAATGTTCTCTGTAGCAAGGAAATCTGATCCCAGTTGCAAGATTAAACTGTGACCTGCTCCTTTTTAGCACCAGACCTTTATTTCAGTATTTGTAGAAATTTGGTTGAAGGGCTTGACCTGGTCAGCCATTAAAATACATTTTTTTAACACTTGCTCAAAAACCTGGTAACGGTTTCTTTTTCTAAATGTGCAAGGCTGTGATTTACAGCCCCTGCTCTCCTGCCCTGGGTGGCACTGTCCGGACCTATGACTGTTCCAGAACGTGGATGGGTTGGCAGGTGTGATCGCAGTGCCTGTGAAAGTCTCTCATCTATCAAAGGTGGTGTTGACCATGAGTTTCATTATCTAAAAATATTTTTTTGAGTGGGTGACTACAACCTTAGCACCTGTAACCTTGGATTTTGAAAGGTGTATTATTAGTGTTATTGTTGTTACTTATTTTAAAGAAATCCTTGCCTGAAATGGGTTGGTATCTAGTCATTCTTGTAATTGGTTACCTAAATTTAACAGTTCAATTACTTGGGCCTCTATTTTTTTTTTTTTTTAATTTTCATATTCATTTTAACTTTTTAATTTCTCTTTTGTTGTTGTTGTGGGAGGAGGAATAGAGCTGATGTGTATGCAGGATCAGCCTCTTGCTTATCTTTGGTTCATAACTGTGTGTGTAAGAACCTGGGGGAGTTTCAGATTTAGCAGTTTGTTCTGCTTGGTTGGAAGGTCTGATGTTGGCCAAGATAATTATATGTATAACTTCCTCCTGCTCTTCACGTCGAGGAAGAAGATGAGCTATAGATTTTGATTCTTCAGCTTTACTGGATGAGAGGGCAAGGAAATTGAAGATTACCTTTTCCTGCACTGTTGTTTTCCTCTCACTCATCTTTGTGACTATTTTTTTCAAACCTGTGTATATGTAGCAGTATGAAGACCAACTTTTAGGGGATCCGACTTTGCTGCTTTATAACTGAATTTTTACCTTTTTGGATTCAAACTTCTTTAAAATTTCTTGTGGGTGGAACAGTTTTATTAATCTAATCTTTCAGAATTGGGTTTTTTTTTGTGGCTTAAATATAATGAGTGTTGCCATCTGTTGCAGACCTGTAGAACTTTATATGTCTCTCTTATTGGAGATTATAGAACGCATTTTATGGGTGGGGAAGAGAGGAAGAAATGGGGGAGTACATTTTCCCTGCCAGCTGAAAGGTGGAAATATGTGCTTTTCTCCAATTCAGAGGACCTCATTGCCCAATATTCTTCACCTGATATTTTAATGTATGATTGACACAGGGCTTTGTTACCATTCTTCATCTACTGTTTTTAATAATTGCAGGGCCAGCGCCCCAGTCTGATTTGGAAGAGTTCATCAGAAATTGGCAGTTACAGGAGGGATGCTCCTTCCCGTCTGTCTCCCTAGGGCTTGTCCTCACACATACCTCGGGCATGCAGTTTGCCAGGTTTGATGCTGGATTGGAACAGGCCTCGCTATATCAGACCTGGATTTGCTCAGTCTGTTTATGACATTTCAAATTTGTATTTACTTTCCCAAGTACTCAGTCAGTGTCAGATTTTGATCAAAAATCAGTCTGAATTTCTGTTCAAGACATGTAGCTTATATTTGTGCAGCCTCTAGTCTCCTCTCTAAGCTTTACAAGAAGCTTCAAAATTTACACATTTCCTTAGGTCATACTATTTATTATTTTATTGTTATTATTGGTATTTTGTACAAAATTTTAAGCACTGTAAGGAGTACAGTATGACAGAAAATGTATGTGATACAATCATACAAAATATATGTAGTTGATGATTATGTGGCTACTAAATGAAAACAAAGGAAAATGTGAAAAGAAAGAGTAGGTAATTAAGGATTGTTTTAAAGAACACTGACAGGAAGCTAACTTATCAGGATGGAAAATCATACATAACTTTAGAGAATGTTTCAAGGAGGGTTTTGGAGTATCTGCAGAATGAACATGAATACGTATTCCATGCCAGAGGAATGTTTTCCTCGTGCCAGGTAACTTTTTTTGTCATCCTGACTGATTTTTTTTTTTTTTTAAGTCATCTTAATCTAGATAAGGTTAAAAAAAGCCACAAAACCCTCTTGACTGCATTGTTTTCAATCTGTTTTTTCTGACTCTGTTTGCCTATTGACAACCCTGTCTTATCTTGGTTTTGAAGACCTGATGTTTTCTAGTCATGTGATTGAACTAAATAATATATTTAGGCTTACTGCAAGATTTAGGATCAAAGGAGAAGTTTACAAGAGGCCAGTTTTCCAACGTTACAGGTGACTTTTGTACTTGTGAAACTGTTCTTTTTCCTCAATTCTGTGTCTCACTGCAAAAAGTGTATAAACCCCACCTTTATTACGGAGGTTTTTTTTTTTTTTTTTCCCCCCAGAAGGCCTGCCATATGCATTAGAAGAAAGGCATCGTGTGTTTGTGTGAAAAGTGTGTGATATGGGTCATTGTCAATGACTAGATCTATAGTGCAGACCACCCTTATATGAGGTATTGGAGGATATTATAGGGAACTGATTTACTGCTCTGTGAACCAGCATGTGAACCAGACCAGAACATGGCCAGTGGATTTCGGGGCTGTTTCTAAGGGGAGGCAAGGTGGAGGTTGGAAATCATCATAGAGTCATAGACTGGTAGGGAAGGGACCTTTAAAGATCATCTAGTCCAACCCCCCTGCAATGAGCAGGGACATCTTTCACTAGACCAGGTTGCTCAAAGTCCCGTCCAACCTGACCTTGAACACATCCAGGGATGGGGCATCCCCCACCTCTCTGGGCAACCTGTGCCAGTGTCTCACCCACCCTCACCATAAAATTTTTTTTTCCTTACGTCTAATCTAAATCTTTCAGTTTAAAACCATTGCCCCTTGTCCTGTCACTACAGGCCTTGGTAAAAAGTCTCTCTCTGTCTTTATTATAAGCTCCCTTTATATATTGAAAGCCAAAATGTTGCTTTCCAGTGCAGCATCTATATGGGTTTTGCTATCTGGGTCACAGATTATTTTTTTGTTTGTTTCCAATACAGGCCTATAAATATATTCTATCTCTTCTGCTTCTTCAGCTTGTCCCAGTCTTGCTTGTCCCCACCAGTGCCTTGTTTTTGCTCACCTAGCCAGCTTGACTTGCCTTTGCAAGCTTTCTGTGCCATGTCTGCTCTCTGTTGTTCAGTCCTGACCTGTCCTCCTGAAGCCTTGCTGTCCTGTCTCCTCACAGTCCTTCCCTCCCTTCTGCTCCAGCTAATCCCAAACTCATTACCCTGGATAATCTGACTTTTATTCTTTTTTCCTTCAGTAATGCAGTGTCCTTCAGTTGTTTTGTCATAGGCCAACCCTTCCATTTCTTTTCTGTTCCATCTGGTTTCTTGTCAAAGTTTGTTTTGTCCTCCTCCTCCCCTTCCTTTTATCTCAGGCCTAACAGACCAGAAGATCTTGATGATGATGATGTGATGATTATTTCTTTTCTGTTCCATCTGGTTTCTTGTCAAAGTTTGTTTTGTCCTCCTCCTCCCCTTCCTTTTATCTCAGGCCTAACAGACCAGAAGATCTTGATGATGATGATGATGATGATGATGATTATTATTATACCCCTGCCCCCGCCTTGTGTTTTCCCTCCTGAGCCTTATGTGGCTGTGATGGTCTCTTCAACCAGCCAAAAGAATCTGAATTTCCCGTCAAATGAACCCCATCTTGCAGGGGTAGGTAGTTCTCTGCTCATGCCTTTTTTTCAGGAGATATTGCCTCAACTGAACCATTTCCCTCCCTCTAAATAGCTTCCTATCCGTCGTCTTTTCTTCCTTTCTCACCAAGCAGCTTCTTTCTCTCTTTGGGTGTCTCGAGAGAGTCACTGCTAGTGCAGGAGAGTCTCTGCCTCCCACTTTCAGTCCTCTCAGTTTCATCCCCAGTGCAGCTGGATCTGTGGTCTTGCGTCCACCAGTTACCATCTGAGGGAGCGTGCTCTGCAACATCCATGCGTAAGCAGGCTGGCCAACTGTTGGTATTGAAAGATGTGATTTATAATACATGTATTTGTCTCATAGCGTTTGACTTTGGCCTAAAGAGAGAGGTAAGTGGAGAAAGCATAGCCCTTAGCTGAAACACAATATGCTGCTGTTCTCCAAACATACTGTGTTTATGAGCCAGGATAATTCAGCTGGAAGGATCTGGAAACTTTCAGAAATAAAATGTGGCATTTAATCGTTATACTTCTTATTTTCTGAAGCAGTAGTAAACTCACACCCTTTCACTTTTTGATAGGTGAACCAGCAGGGGCTGAGAGGGTTGGAAGGGCTGACTTGTAAGAGCAAAAGATCTCAGTCAATTTGGACAGGCTGTATTTGTTCCAAGAGCTGGGGCATACACCTGGTGGGTGACAGCTTTTCCAAAGGAGCCAGAGTTTGGCCGGGAAAGACTTGCATTCCACCCTGTGGAGTGAAAGTGGTGTACTGACAGGGGAAAAAAGTCAACATGATAGATACCACTCAAGATCGCTCTGGACATTTTTGTTTTCACCAGCAAATGATGAGGCATCAGCTCATAGTGCAAGGACTGGAACGTGGCCAGGACCGTGGAGATTGCTAGACAAGTTACTTATGTGACTGAAATGCTTGGCCTGAGCCTGACGGTTTTTTTCCTCCTTAACCAGTACAGAGCGGAGGTGACATGCTTCTTATTAATAGTACACCGTAACAGCGGTCTGTAAAGGAGATAGGTAACATTTGTGCTCCCATCCCTTAACACACTTATTCAATGCAAGATGTCAAAATATATGACTAACAAATGGTGGAAAGTCTCTGTGAAGAATGTCAATAGGTTTTCTGTTTTCTCATTTGCATTTAAGAGTTATTCATAATACTCCAAACAGAAAGCGCTGTGAATGGTAGTAATTTTTCTGTGTGTTTACTAGAGAACTGCATGATAGTATCTGTTTAATAACTCTCAGTCAACATTCAAGCATAGGTGCTGAAGTTTAACCCTATAACACTTTGACTAATGTGGAAGATGATGATCTCTGGCCGGTGCTCCAGAACAGAGCAAAACTGAAATGGCAGAATTGTAAAAATATTGCATCAGTCAATATTTGCCTTTACACAAACATACTGAAGTTGGACAGTGTTGTAGATGTTCAGCTCTAGGTGTTGTCTAGTAATTATGTGGAAATAGATTTTGCTTTTCATTTTGCAGCCTGACAAGATGCCCCCAAGATTATCTGTGTGCTTGCTGCCACTGCAAGGGCAGTCCTAGTTCTGGCTGTGTGCTGGTTCATCCTCTGTTGAACAGACTTGCTTGGCTGGTGACCCGACTCACCCAAAAATGAGAACAGTTTTCTGTTGCTCAGAGGGATGAACTGGCTTGCTGAAGCATCGCAGTGAACTCTGAGGAGTGGACAAAGCAAGGGTGAAGGGGGAGCGGGTCCATCCATTCTGGCAGCAGTAAGCTCTTCACTTAGCTCAGCCACCTTGGTTGACCGTATAGCAAATTTAGCTGAAATTCAGAGCAGCAATAGGAAGACGCCTGGTGCCCCGTCCTTCCGCTGTCGCCAAAGGCAGTGGAGTGTCTCAGAGAATAGTCTTCATGATGGTATAGCGTGAGGAAGACCCTGTATCTTCCATAACCTTGGTCCAGGCAGTGACTGAACTGTTCAGCTGAAAGTTCCCCGAACTGTTCAGTCTGCAGTTGCCATGAGAAGCTGCAGTCCAAGTGGGTGAAAACAGGATCTGATTGTGTGAGGTGTCAGACCGCCTTGATAGTTGGCAGTGCCATCCCACCGGCTCCAGCAGCTCTGCAGAGCACAGGCAAGAGGGGTGTTGGGCGTAGGGGAAGGGAGGGAGGAGTGAGGAGGGGAAAGGATAGAGAGGAACGTGGGGAGAGGGGGAGAAGTAAAGAAAATGGTGAAAAAGAGAAATGGAGTAGAAATATACTCTTGCATGCTTTTTATGTTGCCTTAATATTTTATAAGGACAATGTGGTAAAAAACAAATGATAAGAAAATATAATTATTCAGATTCCCAAAACTCTCTTGTCTGATTGCTCTGCACTGCAGTGCCTGAAGGATTCTCCTTCGTATTTCTCTGAAAATGTTTTTTGTTGATCATCTGTAGATGTCACTTCAGTGTGAGGTGGTGGTGAGGGTCACACTAGCTGTGGGACAGCTGGCAGGAGCACCCTGCACTG
The DNA here is from genome assembly GCF_000699145.1 of Aptenodytes forsteri. NCBI lineage: Eukaryota > Metazoa > Chordata > Aves > Sphenisciformes > Spheniscidae > Aptenodytes > Aptenodytes forsteri. Next base: position 118,762 of record NW_008795045.1, on the reverse strand, counting down.
TCGCTCCTCCAGCGCCACGTTAGGTAGGAGGGAGTGCGAGAGTCGTGCCAGCCCCTCTGACCTTGCTGCTTGCTTGCTCTGTGGGCCAGTGTGGGAGCTGGGCGGTCGGGATCATTTTCCTTTCTCGTTCTGGGGTTGATTTGTATATCCACTGGCTGTAACAGGGAGCAACCCGTATGCTCACAGTCTGAGGAGTATCAGAGTATGCAGGTGGTGTGGGTTGTGGAGCTGAGGGGAAGGGTGTGTATTTTTAGACACAGTAAAATAGGATGTGAGGTGAGAGGATCTGGCATGTACCAGTCTGACCTGAACAAAGATTTGAGCTACTGCTGTTTGCTTTGGGGGGAGCCATTTTTCATGGAAGCCTTCTGGGAGGGCTTGCGTCTACATTACTGTTACAGTCCTGGGCTGGTTAGCTGAAGCAAATCTCTTGATTATTACTGTTTTAGCTTGCATTTTGAAGAAACCTTGGATCACAGACATTGGATTCCTTTCCAATGAAACTGAACAAAAAGATGCTCTCTATCTACTAATGGACGTTCACTCCAGGAGACTAGACTAGAAATAGACTGAAGTGAAACACCCCAAAATCTGTATAGTATAGTTATGGACATTGTGTCCCTAACTTTATTACTGGGGAAAAGTTTTATCCAGAATAGTAGCCTTTGGATATTTCTTGTTGGCTCATTAATTTTCAGTGGCTTGATGCCCTTCTCATTTCAAGGGTATGTGGCTATAGTTACAGATGAGTCACAGGCGAACCTTAGACTGGGGAACAGCCTGAGGAAGGGCTGGCGGG
>NW_008795045.1:83942-117930 GCF_000699145.1 Aptenodytes forsteri | reverse complement strand
AGGGGGGAGCCCAGCCTGTGGAAGGGCTGGCGGTAGAGGAGGTCCGTTTCTGTGTGAAAGGCCGATTCCAAGTGGATCCACAGGGATCGGCAGCTTTCTGCAGCCTGAGCTGGATGCTAAGGTGATCGAGTCCTGTGCCAGATAGTGACAGTGGCACCACGTTAGCCTGTGTTTATACCAGCATTATAGTTTTGACTTCTGTTGCTATAATTATTACTCACTCTTGAGCCAATTGCTGTTGCACCAGATGGTGAAAGTGATCATGCTATGACTCTGTTTTGCCTTGTCTGAAAGTTCTCAGCATCCAACAGCGCCTGAAAAAAATGTAATCCACTTACTACTGAGCACTTCTGGAGATTTGGCTGCTTTATTGAGTTACTTTAATGAGAGCAAAGTTCCAAAAAATCTAATTAGATTTTTTGATCTGCATGTACTGCATCACATGAACTTGCAGTACAGCCAAGTTTGATCTGTAGATGCATTATGGAAACTCATGTCAGCTGTTCTGAGCATACACACAGAAACACACACACATGCACAAGACCTGACCTTAGTTTCATTAACATATGATACATGCACACGCATACACATACTTTTTTTTTCTCTCTGTATTTCATTCTGAATCCAGCAAACATGGAGAAAGAACAGAAGAAATTTTGTTCCTGGTTGAAATGCGTTCAATCTTTAGAGTGCGTAAATGGATAGACTGCAAAAAAGTTAATTTGATTGTTGCCCAATCTCCTGCCTCAAATAATTGACAGAAAGAGTCTAGTCATTTTCTTATGTCATGGCTGACTGCAAGAGGGAAGACAAGTTACAGTGCTGCAGACGGTGCTTTAGTACATCATATCAAAGTCGCGAAACAAACTGGTTAGTTTATAATTCCATGTAGATTGTTCCTTGGCATATATGGTTACTGGAAGTCTATTTTTGTAATTCCTGGCATTCCATATGTGCGGTGGCGTTTTGGGTTGGGAGATGTGTTTTAGACTAATGACAAACAAATAGCAATCCCATCTGTATTTGATTATAGCAAGGAGGGTGTAGAGGAAACAATTCTTTGCTATGGGCTGAATGGTCAGTCACTTTGAGGTTTTCTCTTTGCCTGCCTTTAGGAGAAGCACAGGCTTCCACTTTCTTTTTAATGATGATTTTGTTCAAAATATAAATCTTTGAGGATGCATCTCTACTTGCAAATTTGTGTGCCCAGGACCACTCTCTCACACTGAAGCCAAACGGCACAAGACATCCTGCACTGATACTGTTAAACTTTCTAGCCTTCAGAAAGGGGACTGTGTACGTGGAGTATTTCCCGGATACTGCTGGCTCCTGGAGCATGCGTAGGAGGTGTTGGGGTGAATGATAGCTAGCTCTGATGGAAGCTGTGCTGGGGGTCATTCTGACAAACATAGTGGATAATGAAATTTCCAGTGCCTGGGAATATTTATTGGTACTATTTAATCAGCTTGTGCAGATGTAGCCTTGGTGGCTTCTAATAGAGCACGTACAACTAGGTAAAAATGTTTGGGACAAATTATAATTATATTCTGATGGCAATAAAATTACAAGTTGTACTGATGGTGCTTTCATGTAATGAGGTACTACTTGCGGATGAGTTAGTTTGTGCCCCATGCCGACCTTTTAGCTGTCTGGTTTTAGGTCCATTTTTTAACATATAGGTTTGGTGTGTGCATGTGTGGCATTTGTGCTCTGCAAAATCTTCTAATGGAACTGGGTTCAAGGTGTGACTGAATTCTCTGCCAAATCTTGGTGGTGCCTTTAAATGAAACCATGCTGTAGCCTGTAGTTAGACCGGCGTCATTCTAAATAACTAGCCAGGAGATGTACACCATGTGTCTACACAAGCTAATCTTCTGGATATGTTTCACAGGATTGTTTAACCTATTTGTGTGAAAATTAAAATTCAGCTTATTTTTATTCTTTATTGAAGTGCATGAAAAAACGTGATCAAATCTGCAGTGTATCAACTTGGTTATGGTAGGGGGAGCTTCACGGACAAAATGTTTTTTATAGCTGCTGTCCCATTAGGAGCTGCAGGGAGGCTGGCCTGGAGATGCTTGTAAGTTTGTAAATGAGGACTCTCTGCTAGGCTTCCCCTTCACCTGGCAAGAAGCGTGTGAAGAAGCTTTGGGTGTCTGCACCTTTTGGGAACGGGGCGCATAGTAGGTTTTAGAGGGAGAGGCTGGAGATGCCCCCTTAGCAGAAGGGGTGATGTAAAAGGAGAGTGGGATGAAGGGGGACTGTTGTGTTTGCCTCCCTACAGCAGCAGGAGCAGATGTCGGAACCGAGGTGTAGTCACTCGCTCTATTTAGAAGAGCTCAGCTTTTACTCTGCCGAACTGGCTATGGCCTCTGTTATCTGTATGCGTTGGTTTTGTTGAAGAACCAGGGAAAAGAAAGTTAATGGTGGCCAGTGCTCTTAGTTGTACTCTGAGACTGTGATTCACTTTTCAGGCTGTCTTCAGAGCTGCTTTGGAACAGTTTCCACAACAGCATTTAAAGACAAAATTAAGGCTTCTATAAAAAAATGTGTGCTGTAACAAATTTCTCTGCTTAATTGAGCAAAATCCAAGCAGGTATGCATTTTAACCAGTAAATTAATATATTGAATTTTTGTATCTCCACTGAGTCTGTCTGAAGGGCAGTCCTAGGAACAGAATACTGTCACTAAGTTCCTCCTCTAGGGACCACAGTTGCACATTTTGGAGCTGTCTCCAGGCCACCCTTGCAATCAATATTTACTGTAATCAGGCTGTCTTCAGAGCTGCTTTGGAACAGTTTCCACAACAGCATTTAAAGACAAAATTAAGGCTTCTATAAAAAAATGTGTGCTGTAACAAATTCTTCTGCTTAATTGAGCAAAATCCAAGCAGGTATGCATTTTAACCAGTAAATTAATATATTGTTTTGTATCTCCACTGAGTCTGTCTGAAGGGCAGTCCTAGGAACAGAATACGTCACTAAGTTTCCTCCTCTAGGGACCACAGTTGCACATTTTGGAGCTGTCTCCAGGCCACCCTTGCAATCAATATTTACTGTAATTACAAATGAAATGAGGGACTCTTAAAGTGGCGGGTGCGTTTAATAACATATTATAATACTATAGCAATGAATTGAGGATTAATCAAAACTTTTTAAACTGGTGCTGAATTGATTTAGTGATTTGCATTTGGCTTAGTGCTGTATGCCTGTTGACAATAATTTACTTAAAAAATTGCATTGCAATTTCCTCTTAATTGCACATGGTATGCTTCAGGGTGACAGTGAAGATATTAAAATACAAGTAACAGATGTGATGTTTGCTAATGGAGCATCACATCCCATATATTTTCCTCATCCTGTTATTTATTTATCTGCAGATGAAGCCTTTGGCTTTTAAAAAGAGAAAACCCACTTCTTCCTATGAAGTTTCTGTTTTTTTCCAGAGGGCTGAACAGGTCATCTTTGCCTCATAAATCAGTAAGTGAAGAACAGCCAAGTATAATGGTTATGTACCATAACAGTATTGTTACTGTAGGATTATTAAGTCTCAATCTGGCCTTCAGAATTTTAGATGTGCAACACAGCGTTTGGGGTCTGAGCTAAAGATACCTGGAGGTAATAAACGCTTTTGTATTCATGTCAGCGGGCTCTGTAGGAAATCCTTTACAGCTGTGTTCTGCTGCGGATTCCAGATGTGGCCAGGTAAACTTGCTCTTGTCCTAGGTTAACTCTAGGGAAATTCTGTTTCCACAGGCACAATTCTTCTTCCATTGACCAGGAATGACAGCGTACGCAGACCTATATGTTCTGTATCCTGACTTCTTACGTTGCTGCTGACACCCTTGCTCTGCCTTCTCTTAACTGCTCTGTGCAGACACCGTCTCTCTTTTGTGCTATGGGATGATACGGCACCTGAAGGAAGCCAGACTTCTTGAGTAGATACTGATTTTGGAGATCCAGTGATGGGAGGTACTAAGCATGCTTCCCAGCTACTTCTCTTGCAGCCTCTTACCCTTTCCCTCAAGAAGAGTGGTGTCTTGGTTAAAGACTTTAAAGAAATTGTTTCTTTAACTCATTGCTAAGTTAACTTGAATTAGATTTCTTCTACGACAAATTGCATGTCTTTGCTCAGGAGTAAGTATGACAAACTTGAGATTTTGAAGGTTTTTTCCCCCCACTTATTTAAGTAAAGGAAGGAAAAAAAAAACCACCGCAAACCCCACCACCCTTCCCAACCAACCATTAGAAATGTATTAAAAATGCACTTTATTTGTCTACCAGTAACTGTTGCCTGTGCATTTACTTCTTTGCTCAGCTGTCAGAAAGTTTGAAGGAAAACTGTTTAATAAAACTTTGCTAGGAGAGAAAGTGACTTTGATGAAAGCATAAGAAATTTAAGCCCCTTCGGTTTCAATTTCCTCTTAGTTTTCTCCATAGGTCTATTGAGAATGAAAATGTCCTCTAAACCATGTATCTAGTCTTGTTGTAATGTAATAAGTCCTTTAAAGTCCTTTTCTTATTCTAACGTAGCAGTCGTCTTTACCACTTCCACTGATACTTGGAACTGCAGCCCAGTATATTCCATCGGTGAGAAGCTGGTGTTCTTACTTTGTGACAAGTAATCTCAGTCTGTCACAGAGCAACTTCACCTGTTGTAGACAAAATTAATGTGATAGTTGCCAGCATTGAGCGGATGCATAGGATGACGTGAGTAACTTTCACTCCTGGTTTTTGTGAGTGTTAAGGCAGCTCAGGCCTAGTGCCTGGGTATCCATAGTTGCTAGTACATAACTACGTATGGTCTGGAAAGCACAATGTATCTGTTGGATCATGCTGACGGACTTCATTGTGTTTGATGGAATGCATCACAAGCGTTAGGACAGGCTGACATTTAATATCAGCTTTATCTACCTGCATGACCTCTGTCCACCCTGTGTACCCAAAGACTGATGTAGTTGTGCAGAAAGATGGAAAGGTGTGATTTGTTACCAATAGATTTTTGCTAGGAAAAGCTTCTAGAGCATTAAAATGGAACCTAAACTCTGTGGCTTTCTCTGGCTCGTGTTAACAGTTTTGCAGTATTGATAGGCGGTATAACCTCCCAGGAGAGGCTGTGGAGCCTCCATCCTTGGAGATACTCAAAAGCTGTCTGGACCTGGTCCTGGGCAACTGGCTCTAGGTGACTCTGCTTGCGCGGGGGGGCTGGACCAGATGACCTCCAGAGGTCCCTGCCAACCTCAACCCTTCTGTGATCCTGTAATATCTTTGCCAGTGTAGTTGCCTCTGAAGTAGAAGGGGTGAAGTTGCTATACTGGTAAGGCACTCTTAATGTAGTTGTGATCTGTAATAACTTTGCTCGTGGTATGCTATACTGAACTGTTTCTGTCTGTATTGCATTGCAGTAGCTGCTTTCTCCTGGCAAGGATTTAGGCACAGAGCGATGATACTGTATGGAAAGCTGCATTTTGGTTGTCTGTATGCTCACTGAGCTGAGATTTAACAGAGCTTCTTGTACTGACAGTCTGGAATTTTTGTCACCACTGAGATCCAAGAAAGCTTAAAAAAATAAAAATACAAAGGTGCCTACAGGTGAGAAACATTGAGGAATTCTTATTCTGTGTGCATTTATTGTACTTTTGATGGTGGAAAAAGTATTTCTGAATTTTTTTTTTTTTGGCAGCTGTGTGGCAAGTGTAATGCATTAATGTGAAAACCAGTAGCTTTTGTTTATAGCTGATAATACTGTTCTAAAAACAAGCTTGCTAGCTTCTGTCAAAATAAAACAACAGAAATATCTGTTTAGTAGTTTTCATTTTGACAAATCAACAAATTTTGACTTAATTTAAATTAAGTGCTTTTCAGCCCTATCCTCCTGCATAGGATAAACTTCAGTAGCTGAGCCTTGCCAAAATGAACTGTTGCTAGTTCTTGCCTTTTGTAGTGTCCTTAAGGTCCTAAGTAAAGTTGGTCCTAAACTGACCGGCTTTTTTTGGAAATGAATAATGAAAATAAAAACATACAGGTAGTAGTTACGACGAGACCTTAAAATAGAGTTTATTGTAGAAGCAAACTGTCCTTGACAGCCCAGCTGCTTTTCTCATAAAACCTTCTGCAGACTTCTCTGGGTGTGGGGGATGAATGAGTTGCGAATGTTTCATGTTTGTGTCCTTGATGCCTGGCTGGGTGTAATGCTGTCTGGAAGAATAATGAGAGGGGCCACAATGCTTCCTCCCCACTCCCAAGCCCTCTTCAGCCTGCCAGCGTGGGGGCTAGCCACATCTGCAAATTGTATCCCACTGGTAAACGACTCCAGGGTAGATGGCAAGGAGGTGCAAGGAAGGGACCTGACTGCAGTCACTTCCTAGGTGCTTTTTCCTTGATTGCAAAGCCTATCGCTTTGTTTCTATAACCAGTCTCTGGTTTGTGCTGTGTAAAACATTCACGTGTCTGTTGTTTTGTGGACTGGTCTGTTCAGTGCAATCTCGTGTCATGACAAGCATGGAGCTCGGCGCTGAGCAAGGGACTTGTGTAACCATTCGAAAGCACCGTGTGACTGTGCAATATACAGAGAGACAGGAGAAAAGCCTGTTTTGTCTTCTTTTAGGACATCCAGGAATTGTTTGTCTAGCTGGCTTTAAAGAAAATAGTTTTCTAATGGAAAAATATTTTTCTAATGTTCAGTTCAAGTTACTGTGGATTTCTGAGTTTCATAGATAAGTTTGTTGCTGGTTTGTTTTTTTTTAAACGCATCAGAAGTGAAACTGAACTCTCAATTGCGTCATGCACTTCAATACTAGTATGTATAGCACTTGTATGCACATACTCATAAAATCAGACACCTAGATGTAACTGTTAAAACCTGATTTGGGAGAAGTCTTGGTTATGAAATGCCGTGCTAACCACCCAGTCATTTCACTCTCTTTGTAAATCAGGAACGAATACTGGTCATCTTTTTCTAGAATGCAATCAATGTGGGTGTCTTTCTTCATACTTGCTTAACTATTTACTTACACGTTCTTATCATACAGAGAAAAAAGCAAAAACTTAAGTCATCATTGTGCAACTGGGTAGTTGAAATAGGACTTTATTCAGACATTTTCAGATATGACTATGTTTTCTAATCTTCTACGTGTTTTTATAAAAGAAAAGCACACTGAGATGGATAAAGTCATTTTTGAGGGAAAAGGGAAAAAAAAGTTTTCAACCCCCAAGTCCTTTTATATGAATGTCTTTTTCATTGACTCTTTTGTAACACCATGTGTCAAAAATTGTCCTTTAACACAAAAGTAATCTTATTTTGTAGCTTTCAAGGGGAAAACTATTAATAATAGTGAAATATTAAAAAAAAAAAAGCAGCATAGGAGTTGGGAATGGGCATGTGACAGTATAATAGTGTATTGAGGTGATATTTTGTTGATGAAATGAATAAAGAAATACTTGATTGGATATGGCTGATTAGCAAGACAAATCTGGCGTATCTAGAAGTGTGTGCTTGGAGCAGGAAGATTTTGAGTTTTTACTCCCTTTTTGTTTGTGCTTCACAGAGAAGGTATTTTAACCCCCCAAATATGCAGAATACCTCAAAATTAGAATTATGTCATATTATGTTTAAAGTAGTAACTTGTACATTCTTCCTGACTTTATAGGGCTAAAAAGTAGAAAAGGTTGAGCTCAAGACTTTCATGAAGCATGTCAGTGAAACAGATGTAAAGATCGATAATTTAGAAACAACCAAAGTGACCCTCCTGGTATAAAGGTTTAGCATTTTATTCTGCATGCATATTTATTATTCACTATTAATCATTAACTTACACTTTGAAAGCACAGGCAGACTTTTATCTTGAGGGTTTGTGAATCAAGGAATAAGAATATAGGTTTTCCAAAAAAATAAAAAATAAATAAAAAGCATTAAGGCGAGTGTTCAGAGAGGAGCTGAGTAATCAAATTTGGCTTCAGTTGTGTAACTACTGTCTCAGGACCTGTGGCATAGCTTCTTTATGTAATAAATTATTCTGTCTAATCTGTTTAATTTTTATGTCTTCTCTAATCATAATATTTGAGCACTAGTGGATAAGCACTTGTTAATAAAATCAAAATAGTTGTAAAGATGGTTCTCAGTAATAGTTTTAGTAATAGTTCAGTAGCAGTGAGTCATGCTGAGGTGCCAAATACTAGTTCTGTAGGTACGAAGTCTTGCGTAGGACCGTGCTGTAGCGGGCAAGTGTGACTGACATGCACACAGATGTGCCCGGGCTAGTTTTCATGTATCTATTTCAGGGGCTGATAGGTTGGAAACACTGGTGACTTGAGCTTCACCCCTAGTTTAGATTTGTAGGGACGTGATCAGGTTCATGCCTGCCCTGCTATTGATACCTATGCTAACCAACGTAGAGCTAAATTGGTATGTCTGCAGCATAGATTAACTCTGAAAAGAAAATCCAGTGAAATGCTGCCCTAACCAAGTTGACCAGGGGTTTCCACTGGCAAATGGTTTGCAGCAGTATATGAGAAGGAGAAAGGAGCATTTTTTTCTGACCTATTTACAAGAAGTTCCACAATAACCGTAGCCACAGAATTGTGTGGGCATTTCCTTGTGTAAACAAGCCCTGCCCTCTGTTTGAAGAGGATAAGCGTGCAGCCTTTTGCTACATTACTGAGACTTTGGCCGTAGCATGTTGCAGATAAGGAACTCTGTTTATCCCACATCTTACATTTACCTTGTGAATTTCGAGTCCTTTACAGCTTTATTTATGGGTATTTAGGGAATGAGGAATGGCAGCATTTGGTTTATAATTCAAACTGAGGTGATTTCTCTCCTGCTTGTTAATTGTGTATGTTCACGTAAAGAGACTAGAAAGGTGATGTTGACAGGAGCTTGGAATAACCTTACTATACCCAGGGTCATAGGTGGTGAAGGTACAAATGAGATTAGGAGGACTGAGCCAGTGATTAAAAGTGTTCACCTTAAAAAAAAAAAAAATGATGGAGCTTGTTTTATAGAATGGGGTTAAACATTTGGGTTCCCAGCTGGTGAGGTTTTGGGTCTAAACTAATACTCTGTTTCACTGAACATAAACATTTATTCTTTTCCTGGTGCACAAAATACTTGTGTGCCCGCTTTGTGGCTCATGGGAAAGTTATTTGACCAGGAACTTGTAGTTTGCCCAATACTTACCTGTAGAAGTATTTCAACATTACTCATTTTGAGGAAATTTAATGAGAAAAGTAGGAAAATATTTCTAAAAACTTGTATTTGAAGTCATGTGGAATTTTCTGCATGAAAAAATCCGCCAAAGACTTGGCACACGCAGACACGAATATTTTAAGTTTCTGTTTTGATTCTACTTAATGTGTATTTCCCAACTGCCAAAGTATTTTTTTGGTTTCCAGTTTCCTCTAAGGGCATGAGTATTCTTTTAATCATGAGCTGGCTGCTCATGTCATTCCCTAAAACACTTGCTCAGCTGCTTCCTAACTCAGGATCAATAACTTCATAGATAATTAAACTAACCACCTCCTAAAGATAGATGTCATCTTCTCTATACTTTACACTCCCACCCTCCCACTCATGCTTTTCGACAGCCTTTGCTTACGCTAATCTGCCGAGTTGAATATCGATACATCAGTGCCAGACTGCCTGGCCTTAGCCACTGAACCATCCTGTGCAAACAGCTGCACTACAGGCGTTGTAACTTCATAGCTTGAAATGCAGGGACGCGTTTATTTATCCTAAATATAACTAACAGTAGTAGAAATGCATTTTTAAAAAAATTACACTTAAATATCGGCCCAGCTGTTGTTGTTATGATAGTTTGCTTGAAATTATTGTTTCAAAAGTTCTGAAATATTTTTGATACTTTAAGACTAGCATACACTGATGATATTTTGTTACCTTTAGATACAATATTGAACTTGTGATTTATATTAAAGCACTAGATCACTGCCACAAATGCATAACCTTGAACAGCTAAACTGATCTGAAATTTATAATTCTTGTTATGAAACATGACATTGTTCTGCAGCAAAAGACATTAAGCTGGTGTAAAAGATGCAGTCTTCACTTAGAAAAAATGTGCATTCATGGTTTAATGGTTTTGATCTAATTCAGCACAGTTAGTGTACTTGTTAAATATACTTGTAATTCTTCCTGAATTGTGTTTTCAGCTTCCCTGGAGTAAGTCATATTTTGCGTATAGGTACTTCCAGTGGAAGATAAAGCAGATATATTCCTTCTTAAGGCAATTCCTGTGTTTTTTTGGTTTTTTACTTCACAAAGTTTAACTTTGTTGTCTCATGTTGCCTCAAACAAATGTAGTATCCAGATCCAGACTTTCTCTGTTAAAGATAGAGATGTTAGATGTTAAGAACAGGGTTTAGACAAATCTCTAAAGAGGTCATCTATAAAATGCAGATTATAGGCCTTTTGGTTATGTTTTGGAAGAGTATACATGTTAACATTTATATTTGCAAAAGGTTAGGAAAGACCTTTTGCCAGATCAAAGAAAGTTTGGTGTGCAAAACCCAGTGATATAAATTGGTGGGGGGGAAAAAGCATTTCTGTGGTTCGGTGTGAAAACTCTCTACTTTCAGTCAGTGATTGCTGATCAGTGACATTTCATTTTTGTAGAACTTGCTGTGATGCCTAAGATTTCTGGGGAAAAAAAATGCGTAAGGTTGAGATTATTCTGCAAAGGCATTTGTATATTTAAAATTTTGTATCCTTACATAGAGAAGACTGCTGCTCCTAAAGTACCCTGAAACATAGTAGGCTTTTATCAGTGAAGCTACAGGTTTGTTTACTCTTTGTAAAAAATGGGACACTAGTAGGATAATACTTTCAAAGGTCAGTATCTCTCCTGGAGGAAATCCTACTTGGCTTCTCTGTAAAAACTCTCTTTTAAAACAAATCAGAATGGTTAATATATGGGCCATGATGAAAGACCTGGTAGCTCTTGCATTGTCATCTTAGTACTTAGAAGAAAAAATGACAAATGAGTCTGAGTATGAATTAACAAGAAATTATGATTTAGGAGATAGTAGGAACATATTTTTGATAAAGTCAGTATGTGTCTTGGTATGTGAAGACAAGTTAGTATTTTTTTATATAGCTGTCCCAAAAAAAACCATTCAGGAACAAATCACCAAATGAAAAGGAAAAGATGTTTAAACTGTGTAATAACTGTGCATTCCCATTCGTCTACTGCATCTTTTTTAGTAGTGGAACCCTTTTTAATACTGCAGAATACTGAAACTGATACAAAACTATTTGTATAAATTTCCCTATGAATACATATTAGAAGATTCAAAGGTAATGTGAATATTGTTATATGATAATTGTATGGTTGTGGCAAACTCTTTTATTTTACTCAGTTACATTTAAATCTTAATAAGTCATTTGGACCTAAGCTCGGGGTGGGGGAGTCGGTTGGGGGGGAAGGGAATCAGTTTTCTCTGTAGCAGCTGCCCTGGTTTGCTCATCCCTAATTCATTTTTCTGCCCTCTCAGCTTCCTGGCAAACCACATTTTAGTAAAACGTTAATAACATAGGAACTTTTTAGACACCTTCTTGCTTAAAGTACTAAACTGTTAGCACTATCCTAAAGGATTTAATTGAAACAATTGAAAATTTTCTAATTAGTAAGCAACTTTAATGCAAGTGCTGGCAGGTTTTTAATAAACGTGTGAGTAATATGCAATAAAATATTCTTGTGATTCTCAATACTGTACATATTAAAGGAAAACAATATATTAAGTAAAAATCAAATTAATTAATAACGTTAAAAAATCTTTCTTGTATATGGCATTAATAAAATTAAATGGATATCTACTGAGTGCCTATGTTATAATCCTGCCATTACTCTACCAATACCCACTTGTGGCAAATGACGTGCAGGCAAGGAGTTTTTTCCCGAGACCACTGTGTTTCAGCATGGTAGTATAAGCATGCCGTTATGGGGGGAAGGCATTTGATCAAAGCAGGGATTCCCAAGCTTGTCTCAGGTGGGCTTGGCTCTAGCTGCTGACACCTCTCCAAAACAGCTGCTGCTGTCTTCTGATCCACCTTCTCCCATCTTGACTGGCTCAGTGGGCTGGCCTCCCTTCCCTTGCCTATACCCTCGCTGCTGTGCAACATGCACCCCAAAATAATTCGCTCAGCAGAGTTTATTGGCATAGGGGTCCACTGCATTCTTCATCTTGCATTTAAATTTGACACAGTTTTATTTTGAAAACCCCAGCATACTGGAATGACCAGCAGTAGCAGTTGCGGCAGATGTGTCCAACTGAAAGCAGCCCTAGGGCTAGAACAGAATTACTACACTTCATGAATCAAGAAGTGGAGGGGAAAAATATGACTGGTAGTATCTTTTTTTCCCCTCCATTTTTCCTCACCCCTTATTTTTTGACCTCACTTAAGCCAGTGATTTTCCTATAGACTTCTGTGACAGCATATACATTAGGAGTAAGCATTTAAATAGTAAAATTAGCTGCAGTCTCATATGAGCTGCCTAGCTCACCCTTTTCTAGTCTGTAACCTTTTGCAGGAGTTCGTTTTTTCCCCTGTTCCCTATTAAAACCTCATCAGCTGTTGCTTTCTCCATAGTGAGTGGTTCCAACTGTTTATGTATAAAGTATGTATATTTTCCCCCCTTTGGGGCTTTGTAGCATTCAAGTGGTGATAGCTAAACTGCTTAATTTCCCCCTTATTATGGATGAATGGCTTATTTAAAGAGTTAATTTAACCAGTTTGGACATGTAAATGATAGTGTAAACATTTTTCAAACTACGTTGCCAGTTACTCAATACCTTTCTCCATGAAGTCTCCTTTTTTAATGGAAACACTTTCCTTAGTAATGGAGAAACTAAACAAAACTGTTATTAACTCAGATGATGATGATTCAGGCTAGTAAAAGTCAATTTAGTTAAAAAGGTAGTGCCACTGAAATACCTGGCTTGAGATACAGTAGGACTAAACTCAACTATTCTTTCTGGTGGGGGAATTTTAGCTTACCCTCTTGTGTCAGAAATGATGGGTGGGTCTCAGCATTTCCACTCTCCCTTCCTGCACTGGGCAGTTGATGTTCCTGCATTGAAGAGGCTCAACAGCATATTAACAATTCCCCAAATTTTTTGGCAGCTAAGTACTGTCACTTCATATTGGGTCACTGGAGAAGGCTTCTAGGAGCCTCCTAGGAGTTGCTTACTAGTTTGGTTGGGAATCCTTTTGGGACAGCTGATTTGTCAGAGGGCATGGTTGCCTGTAAGAGAAACGGAAGGAGTCTTTTATTGAAATTAAAGCTTATTTCATTTGAAATTGATAGTAGTTATGATACTGGATGCTGGATATTGATAGTGGTAGCATATGAGCTCTTAGAATGCAATAGGGAGGAGAAGAAGGAAAAAAATACTGCTGTTTTATTAAAAAAAATGAACTATTTTAAAGTAAAATATTCTTCTGAAAATATGGAAGGTAGGCTGCAAACAAAGGACCTATTTGTTTGAGATCTAATGAGTTTAAAACAGTTGCAGATGTTATATGTGACCTTGAGTCTCTGACTTATTTTTGCACTTTTATAGCCACACTATTTCTAAAAAGAACAAGGAATTTTTATTTTTTTAAAGTGTGTAACGTTTGGATTTGTCCTTTAAAAGCCAGCACCGTTTGCAGCATCATTTGCTAAAACTCTGGGAGCTTAAATCAAGATCTAATGAGTTTAAAACAGTTGCAGATGTTATATGTGACCTTGAGTCTCTGACTTATTTTTGCACTTTTATAGCCACACTATTTCTAAAAAGAACAAGGAATTTTTATTTTTTTAAAGTGTGTAACGTTTGGATTTGTCCTTTAAAAGCCAGCACCGTTTGCAGCATCATTTGCTAAAACTCTGGGAGCTTAAATCAACTCAGAAACCTGAAATTATATTCTCATTTGATAATTTGACACTGCATCTGTGTGTTGGCCTTTGCACTAAATATGGATGATGAAACACAAGGGTGTACAGCAACATTTGAGAGTGTTATAGTGTGCTTTCAGCATTAGTTTCAGCTGGTCTAAGGGTATTTCCCATGGATGTGTGGTGACCTGAAATTATATTCTCATTTGATAATTTGACACTGCATCTGTGTGTTGGCCTTTGCACTAAATATGGATGATGAAACACAAGGGTGTACAGCAACATTTGAGAGTGTTATAGTGTGCTTTCAGCATTAGTTTCAGCTGGTCTAAGGGTATTTCCCATGGATGTGTGGTGAGTTGACCTCGGCGTCCGGCACGGGGCAGCCCCGGCCCCTCCTCACAGGGGCCGCCCCTTGCAGACCCTGCCGCTACCAATGCTTGACACCTGCGCTGGGTACAGCATGCACAGGCCTTCTGTCACTGACGAGGAAGGGCTTCGTCTCTGTCCTGCAATGCTTCCTGCTCCCAGCCGTGTGGCCCTGGCCTTCTCTTGCGCTGGCTGAGGCCATTACTACGCTGTTGGTAGGTCACTTCAGCTGGCTGTAACAGCAACTTGCCAAACAACCCCACTGGTACAAAAGCAGCGGGGGAGGAGGAGGGGTTGTACCATCATGCTGTGTCTTCTCAGGTTGTACTTAACGAGTGGTCTGCACTGATGCTAACAGACGTTGTCCCTAGTGGCTATTCATCATCATCCCTATCCCTATTCATCTCCAGAACCAGGGAAGAGCAGAAGCAGAAACAGAAGGGACTAGTTTTCGGCTGGATTAGTCCCTGATCTGAGTGACCTCACGGCTTTGTGAGTGATGGTGCTTGTGCAGGCTGGGGGGCCTTGCCCCAGCTGGTGGCAGCTCAGAATCAGAGCGTTCCCGCCTGCAGCAAGGGCTGCTTCCACAGGCCCTGCCAGGGCTGGGGGGGTGTGCCTCCCAAGGGCATTGGTCCCTCCATCTCCACATGTGAAGTGACCATTCTCCAGTTAGGAAATTTTACATTTAGAGGATCTCCATGGATGAGTTTTGAGTCTTGTTCTACCTGCGTTGCTAGAGTTGGCAGTGATTTTTGTACAGTGTTTATCTTGAATGGTCGTGCTGAGCATTCAGAAGCATTCGTGCTTCTGAAGGGGTTTCATGCGCTGGTTGAATGCTTCTCCACTAAATTCTAGATTCTGAATTTCTAAATATGCCTTCTAGAAGACTAGAAGACGTCACAAACGTAGTTAAAAGGGTTGATCCTGTTTTTCTTGCAGAGATAATGCTGGGTTAGGACTTTTAAGAATGCTTGTCGCTATCAGGCTGTGTGCTTGCATAGATGTAATCTTTTGTTTGCGTGTGTTTGGCCTGAAAGCATATCCGAGTTGTCACTACAATGTGTTACTCTGTTATAAGCACATAATTATTTTAGAACTGAATATAAGGTTCGCATTGCATCTTAATCAAGGGGACATGCAAATATTTCCATGTGGTTGCAGTGTGAATTATGCATAGGCACCCATATAGGTGCTTTTCTTCCTTCTACATCCATTAATCCAGATTGCCATTAACATGAGTAGAAGCTCAACTGAGATCTGCTTTGGAGGGGGTTCAGTTTTGGAAGGAGAGCACAACGCTGCAGTGGCAATGCTTTTCTTTCTTTGCCCAGTGGCCAGATTGTTTTTATCTTTCATCACTGGATCATGGTGTCAGGGCCATAAAAAAATGTCTAGAGTAAGAGTTACTATTCTTATTTCATATAAAATGATATATGGGTGTTGAAATTGTGGAGTAGTTCTGGTAATACAGACCTCTGAAAATGATTTGTTTTTAATGTATTCAAACAATGCTGTATGTTTAAATGGTTAGACTCTAGTTCTTATTTTTTAAAAAACAGTATTTGCAATGTGATGGATTTTTTTATGACAACACTTTTGAGACCAAGATGGTGATTTATTTGAAGTTTATTGGTCAGTGTGAAAATTTACTGTGAAAGCCATCTGTGTTTGTCAAGTTAATTTTTCAGGGGTATGAAGTTGAAACTTTACAAGTTTAAATATTTAGTGTTGAGGCTGGAAGCTAATGCACTTCCTATGAAAAATGTTATAACTCAAATTATAAGCACAGTGAATTATTCCAGCATTCATTCCAGTAATTTTTATTCTATTTATGTGATTAATTAGTGCTCGTTACGTTCCAGTGAACTGCAGGATGCTAAAATGAAGACAAAATATTTTATGTTTATTGATTTAAGTCGATTATTTAAATATATTGGATTAATTGAATTAAGAAATTACTTGGATATCCTGCAAGCGTAATAATTTAGTTGATCACATTGTTTTGATCCGTTACTCTTCAGAGTATGTTTGTATGTTTGTTAAATTGTTAATGACTTGTTCAGATGTCTGCATGCTTTGACATTCTTTGGAATAATGAAATTGCTGCATATTGAAGTGGGAAAACAAAGCTCTTCCAAAGTTTGTCAAATGCAAGTGCAAAGTTAGAAATTGGAGCTGCTTAATGATTTACACACACACAGGCTCATCAGAATTTTTGTCAAACATTTAAAAATTCAGGGACACTGGTTGATGATTACTTAAACTTAAAAATAATTTTGAAAATCCTTCTGCAAGAGCTCAGCCTCTGACTGGAAGTGCAAGGTGCTACGGTCACTCGAAGTGATAATATGATAACTTAGCTTCATTTCACCAATTCTGAGCTTGCGTGCTCAACAAAATCCTAGTACCGTAAAAGTGGAAAAATCAGTTTCAGGGTGCCTGTTGATCTGTGTAAAACTTTTGATTTATTTGTTTTACCATGCCTTTGGGTTTTGGTTAGCTTTTGTATTCAAATAACTCTTTCCAAACAGATCTGTTTGGTTTTTTCTTTTTTTTTTTTTTTTTTTAAGTTACAGTACTTTAATGTGTCCATTGTTTTCTTAGCTAGCCTTTTTTTTTTTTTGTGAAATGTTTTTCATCAAAAAGTTTGTACTGTAGTTCAGGGCATCAGTTTTGTGGCTGAGAAAATCTGGATAAATATATATAGATATCATTGTGAGGATAAAAATTGTAATGCAACTAAGATGACTTCATTTAGAGTTAAGTGATCTGGGGGTGGGTTGACAGGAGTCTAAACATGAGCCAGCTGTGTGCCCTGACAGTGCTGAAGGCTAACAGCATCCTGGGTTATGTCAATGGGAGTCTAGCCAGTAGGTGGAGGGAAGTGATTATTCCCCATTATTCGGCACTTGTTAGACTACGTGTGGAATACTGTGTCTGGTTTTGGCCCTCCTAGTACAAGAAGAGTGTTGATAAACTTGAGTGAATCCAGTGGACAGCCAACAAGATGGTCAGGGGACTGGAGCACATAAGGGAGAGAAGAGACGGAGAGAGCTGGGCTTGTTCAACCTGCAGAAGAGGTGGCATGAGGAGGCCTAGTAGCAGATACACAGTGGGAGAATGAGAGATAAGTCCTAAATTGAAGCATGGAGTTTCCAATTTCAAAAGGGGGAAAAAAAATCACTATGAAGATAATTTTAAGTACTGGAACTGGTTGCCCAGAGAGATTGTGAAATCTCCGTTCTTGGAGGCTGTCAAGAGCGTGCTGGATGAAGCCCTGAGCAGCCTGGTCTAAATTCACTGTTGTCCCTGCTTTGAGCAGAACATTGGACTAGGGGCCTCCCGAGGTCCCTTCCAACCCAGAATGATTATATGAAATGCTAAGTGATGAGTGCAGTGCAGGACATGCTATAGCTACTGTGCAAGGGCTGTAAACTGCTGAGAAGAGTTTGATGCAGAGCTAAGAAAAGTCATTAGAGCAAATTTGCAGGTAGAATTTCTGTTGTTGAGGTTTTACAGTATGAGAATGTTGTAGAAATCCGAAGGAAATGTTCATATTCAGAATATATTTTGCATATAATATATAGCTGTTTATAAAGTAGCTTTATCTGATTACCACAAGTTTTTATAGAAACTACTTACAAATTCCACTCCATCCTGAAGAGTCTCCTATCTTCTGTTTTCTAAGGCAAGGAATGTATTTTCCTTTAAATGTCATACACATGAACATTTGAATTATTTTGGTTTATTTGCATTTGTGTCCTTCCTAGGTTTCTAGTATGTTTCCACTTCTGGTAATTAACCATCTTTCATCTTGAAAGAAATTAATTCCCTGTGTGCCTGACTGCTCCTGATCATGGGCTGCTTCACTTTTTTCCCCTCCCTCTTGACTTAAGATAGATGGTGGGTTTTTTGTTTTCCACGCAAATATTTTTTCCACTCAAGTATTTTTGTTTGTCTTGATAAGATCGGTTCTAAAACTCTTTGCTGTCACACCAGTGACTTCATGGGCCAGTTCTTTCAGAATTCTGGGGTGAAAGCTATCATGTTTCTTCAGTTAAAGCTAATTTTGCCCTTAAAGGTTTGCTTCCTCTGTAGACAGTCTTATTTCCAGGTCTGTACTCTCATATCAGTCATGTTTTTCACTGCTTGTTTGACGTAATTCTTTTTGTCTGGTAATACAAAAAGGAATGGCTTCAAATCTACGGTCACATCCAGATTAATCAGTATTGTATTACTATATGTTTCACTGTTCCCCTTCTATTTACATGGCTAAAGGAGAGGAGAAGGAAGAAAACCCTGTATGCCTGTTCCACTGCAGATGCTTACGACGTGTAGTAATAGGTTCCCTGCAGAATAGGAGGTAGTGGGTGGTGAGGAGCAACTGTGACAGGAAGAGGACAACACTGGAAAAAATAGGAGAGCAAAGAGAGATGAGTTGTTTGGAAGTGGAAAGGAGGAAACTGCTGGTTGACGCCTGGTGTTGGTGGCTTGAAAGCTTCAGTTACATATTCACAAGAGTTATGCACTCTTAGTCTGGGCATCACTGAGAAACAGTGGGACAGAATCATCATCATTTAGCAGAACAGATGCTGAAGCTCAATTCTGGAAGGAGTAGCACATTGCCTTCCTCACGAGAGTTGAGGAGAAGAGTTTGAAAAGCCAAAAGTATCCCCTAAAACAGCTGTGTGCTTTGCTTGCTGTATGATTACATTGTTGTCACTGTGGTGCTATTTATTCAGCCGTCCACCTTTTTTGTGTATCTTGCTTTTTGTCTTAGGTCAAAGTTACTGCCTTCAGTTGTGGTCAGGGTTTTTGTATTGGAACCATATAACGTACTTTCTAGATGCCTGAACAATAATAAATAATGGGAATATTATTATTGCTGTGACTTGTTAAATGTTTGCTGCATTTCAGTCCTTTGCTGACATTTCAGGGTTGTCGAAGTGCAAGTATGTTGTGCTCCTAGTGTGGGTGCACTAGTATGAGTATGTTGATGATTGTTTTCAAACTCTTTGCCGCAGAATTCACACTCACACCCTGTATCTTCTAAAATCCTTATTAGAGAAGAGAAATTTTAGGTGTGGAATATGTATGGGTCTCTTGTTCTGAAATACTAGAAATTACTATGTAGTTTCATACAGTACCAAGTCCTTTTTTTTTTTTTTATATATACATTTGAGATTTGAAGCATTTCCTTGCTCTTCTAGGACAGGGGATTCACAACCCCCCCCTCCAACTGTTACTGGTCTGACTTAATACCAAAATTTTACACTGAGGGCTTACTGAATAGTTAATGAAACCAGAAAATTAAATTTAATAGGAAGAGAATTTTTTTTTTTAAAAAAGATGTTCATTAAGTTGGGGAAGCATTCCTTTAATTAAAGCTGCTTGACTCTGCGAATAGAAGTAAATACCTAGAAGTTTGGGTTTGTTTCAGGTGCGGAGACCAAAAAGTCCTTTGTTCATGCTATTTGCCCAAATGCTTCCCCTCAGAAAACTGGGGCGTGTGGCTAGGTGATTATATATGGATGTGGTATAAACATACCACATTGGAAATGGTGGATTAAGCAGTGACACAGTGATGTCTTAAACAACGTTTACTTAAAAAAAACCCCAACACCCAACCCCCCCAAATCCCAAACCACTACAGAGAAATGAGGTATTGACAGTTAAAAATGAACAAACACATCTCCCCTAATTCTTCACCAGAATTAGAAATCTTACTGGATTAAGATGAAATGAAATAGTTTTGAAGTGGGGTTTTTAGTTTACTCTGGAAAAGTTGGGGGGGGGGTGCTGGATTTTGTTGTTGTGGGGTGTTTTAGGGGTTTTTTGTGGGTTGTTTTTTTGTTTTTTTTTTTTTTTTTAGTTTACTGTTGTAATTTCAGGTACATATATAGGATCTACGTTGCTTTTGCATTCATTGATTTCTCTCAAAAGTGAGTTTGACAGATCCCAGTATGCGTAATGAAGGTGAAATCTTTGTTTTGAAATGATCACTACAAAGATTGCTTTTCAAAATGCTAGGCATTACTGCTGGGATGACTAACATTAAAATTAAATAAACATCACCTTCTGTTTTTTACATGAAATCCCAGTTTAAATATCAAAAGACTTAATTATAAGGACACAACTTCATTGTGAGTTGTGGAAGTGAGGGCCATGGCTGGGTTGGGTTCCCTCATCTTTTATATTTCCCTTTCATCCATTTGCTAAGGCCAGTTCAGCTATCAGATAGAAGCAGACTGTTTGATTTATAATGGCTAATTTTGGCTTTTGTCCAAATAAGCAGAGCCAATCTGATTATGTTTCATGAAAGGAATAAGAGAAAATTGAGTATTCAGCTTGTAAGACCAGTTGTGGGTGCACTCCAGAGAGTTTAGTTTGTTTGGCTCACTGAAGAAGAGACCCAAAACAAGGAATTTGAGTTGGACCGTATTGTAAGGAATTTAGAATTTATGGTGGAGAATTAAGTGGTTTATATGGCCCGTGAGGCGCGTACCAATTCCCTGGAGAGAGAAAGACCGAAACAGAAGCATTCAAAACGCTGAAGAACCCTCCCATGACTTTAGGCTGCCAGGGTGGTAATGGCTTGTCACACTGAGGTTTCTGAATAAAATAAAGCTGTTAATAAATGACATGCATGGTAATGCAGTATCATGTTCTAGTTATACATTTGCGTCTTTCTGCCTCTCGCAGATTAGAGGGGACTGTTGAACATCAGTGGTAACAAGATGCACCTCATATGCATGCTAATGGTTATAACTTTTTATAGGTGCAATTTGTACCTGTCTCTCAGTGGATTCGGAAAGCGGTGCATGAGGAACAGATCGTTAAGCACCAGTAGCCAAGCTTTGCTAATTAGCACATCTTCAAGTGCCAGCTCTCTTTTGTCCACTGAGAGAGAATGTAAGTTATGCTTATTTTCTCCCTTAACCTTTTGGGCTTCTTGCGCAATGTATCTCTTTGACTGGAAGGTAGAGACTGCAGATTTGTAGTTTTCAATTCTCATGATTAATTGAAGAACACGCATGATTTATTCAAAAGCAGGGATGCTGCCAAAAAGGATCTAATTGGTTAAATAAATAACCCTAAGCTTTTATTGCTCAAAGTGTTTTTTATTGAATTATTAATACTATATCACCCTCCAAATCAGTAGCAGTTAATGACTGATTTGCCTGAGGCTATTTAATATTTTTCCAATCAGTGGTAAATTGCTATGATGACTTCTTTTGCTGACTTGTAGCTCACTTTATCTGTTCACTTGGTAAAATGGTGTTGATTGTAAGAAAGCACTGAAAAACAGCATCCAAATTTCAGCTGGCTTTAGTTTTTGTTTTGTTCCTGAAGAGAAGAAATATTTCATTCTGTTCAGAAGAGTAATTGTGAAGAACATTTCTGGATAGGGGAAACAAAAAGAAGGAAATATTTTTTTGAGAACTGTTTGGCATAGGTGGGATTCAAAAGCAGATAAGCATAATGAATTTATTTAGAACCTTTGCCATGAAAAAGGAGGAGGAATTGGAGCACTATATAATTTCAAGGTGATAAGTAGTATTTCCATATCTGAATAGAGGTGTGCACAAAGAAGTGCTGCGGCATAGCATGGAATGGTTCTGAGCAAGTGTCCAGAAAAAAAAGGAGAAATGGGCTTTGACCTAGGTAAGGCACTAAAGGTCTTAAAAATTAGGTTTGAATCCTGTTTCTTTACATCTATTTAGTTCTGGGAAAGACAGCAAACCATCTTTGACTGCTTTCTTGTACAGGAGTGAGATAGGTAACCATCTAGTTAACTATATCAAAGGGTTATTATGAATGCTCATGAAAACATGGGTATATTTCTGAGAACTCCTAATTAAATAAAAATGCTTTTAAAACCAGAAAAAGTTTGATGTTATTGAATGTTAGTGAATGATACTACCACGTCTGTATTCAAACTAATGTTGTTATGAGCTTTTTGTTTCAAATGTTAGCTTTTGTCCAGCACGTGAGGTGTAAGTCAGGCGGCCGTACTTCCTTTCTTCTCTTACCAGATGTTTGATTTTTTTTTTCCTTTGAAATTTTTCCAAGTGGGCTATGCTGCAGCCAGTAACTGAGCCTCTGTCCCTGGAGCTATTTGAGAGTAGGGATGGATGAGTAGTCATTAAGAGATGGATAAATGCAGTAGGAGGAGGGAATAAAAAGGCCAGGGACTTTTCATGGTGGAGAGGAACAGACTGTGCGGGGGGAGGAGAGCTGACTGCGTTTTAGAAAATCACAATATGGGAAGTGGGGAACTGTTGTTCACTAATTCCTGCAATACAAGAACTGAGAGAAACTTGGAACTCGATGGAGCTCCAGACAGCGGTGAGCTCCTGGCACTTGCTGCCGCAGGAGGTAGTGGAGACAGAGAGTGTCAGACGGGGTCAAAAAGGGGTTTGTCAAATTCATGGACAACAGGTCCATAAATAGATACTAAAAATACTGCCCTCCAACATCTCTAATTCAAGAGCTTCGGAGGAATAGGAAGGACTAGGCTACAGAAATTGGCCAAGCCTGTGGTAGTCCCAGGACACATCTCTTACTGCTCTGTTGGAGAAACAGCACTGGGCTAGATGGACCATTGGCCTGATGCCATGGGGCATTTGCTAACTTCTTAGAGAGAACAGTATGGACGTGTGGAACATTTTTAGCATTTAAAGATGTAAGAGTTTGACTAAATCCCTCTTCCTTAAACCATGAGTGCAAAGGGAATATGAAGTTCCCTCTGCGGCTGTCCACCGAAATTTTTTACACCGCCATAGCTCCTAACCTGAATTTGGGATTATCTTTGAGGGGAAAGGAGGTAACAGTGCTTCTGCATTCTGGTAGTCTCTTAGCTTCCAGAGCAACCTCTTGGGATGATTGAAAAAGTGGATATATCCTAGAACAGGTTTGAGTATGTGCAGCAAGAAGATACCCAAGGGCTAAGGGGGTGTGGGGGGGGTGTGCGTGGTAAGGAGAAAAAAGTCACTTTGTCACCTTTGTCCCTTTCTCTCCTTCTGCTTTTGTATGTGTATGTACTGTTTCCGTGAGAAGGTAGTGGAGGCTGGATAAATACTTTTGAGATTAAAGTAATAACTGCATTTTTTGGAGTTCCTGTCGATTTTTGTGCATTTGCACTTTTCATGCAGTCCTTTTAAACTGGTTTTTGGTTTTTTTTCTGTTCTTTGTTGCTAGGTGAAAGACCCAAGGAAAACAAAATGGGAAGGTGACTGCCTTGCTCATTTATTATACTCGGAAATGGTAGTTAGATGCGTGGAGGGAAAACCAAGACTGCACTCTAATTTTTTTTTTTTTTTCATACCAATGGCATACATTTCCTTATAATAATAACAAGGTAGCATTTTTAGAAATAAACGTACTTTAAATCACTTAACATTTTTAACTCTGTTACAATAAAACGCTGATATAAGTCCATGATTACATTAAGAATCAAGTCTGTTTTCCTCACAGAGACCTAGTCAGGTTATAAAATAGACAGTATTTTTTTCAGTGCGATGAAGGGAATTATTTATTTCCTTGGCTTTTATGAGAGTAGCTACCTTTTGTACAGGACTTCTATGAAGTTCATATTCATAAGCCAATCTAACTGGAAATGTACCACATTGTCTGAAAGCCAGTGCAATATTGTTCTAACCAGAGGTGAGGTTAGATGACTTGATACATCTTTTGCATTTTTAGTTTCTTTGATATGCTTATGGCTGTATGATGTAGTTTTGTCAGTGGAAGAAAGATAAGAGAGTGTGTTTAGGAAAAGGGGTAAAGGTAGAATTTGTTGTATGGATTTCTTCAATATTATTAACACTAATAGGTCTTTGTTCAATATATTCTTTTGGTTGTTACTTATAATGAAACAAGTCTTTTTTCTGTACGGTGTAAAGGTAGACAAATGGGTTAGCTACAAGTCTTTGTTCCTTGCACATTCAGTTTTCTTGTATTATGGGATCTAAAGCCTTGTCATCTTATAAAGAAACATAGCAAATAAAACTATTGTTTGTTTAAACAAATGGTTTTGGATTGTGAGTCCAAAAGACCACATCATCTCAGCAGTCGAGTTGCTAGATGATCTGTCTGTGGCTTCTGAAATAAGCCACCTAGAATACAGCGTTCTACAGCTGTTTTAAACTCTTGCAATGGACATTGGTTTTAATTTTAAGATTTTGACCATTACAAGACTACATCCACCTGTGAAAGTAATTTCCAGGTCCTTGTAATCAGGAATTTGAGTTTCCTGCAATTCCACTCAAAAATGTTCTCATCATGATATTAAAGGTAAGAAGAGATCTTCAAACAGAAATGCACTGATACGGTCATGTCTGGGTTCCTTTTCTTTAAAAGCCAAATCCTGGTGGTCCATGTATAGAAAATCTGCTGAACCCCCTGCAGAACAGACTTTCTCTTTATCATCATGAGGAATCGGATTGTGGATCAAGCCTGTAGAGTGACAGGTGTGTGTACCAAGATTTATATTGCTGTGCCTCTACATCAAGGCTATTGGCTGAGGAAACATATCCCTCCTGAAGAGCAACAAAATATTTCGCATCTGTACTAAGTTCTGTCCAGCTGGCCCCTAGAATAGAAAAAAAACAAACAAAAAACACAACCAAACTTTGTTGCAACTTGGTCCTTTGAAAGAAGATAGTGGGAACTTTAAAGAAATAATGAGAATGAAATAATTGGCATGATGAATTAGTCATAGCAGCAATACTATTGAGACTTATGAATCCAAAAGCCTCGAATTCAAACAAGTGAAAATGGCAATGCTGTCTGTCCATATTTGCCCAGTAAACTTTGTTGTGGTCTGTGATGTTTGTATGTGGATATGCAGCTGGTAATGATTTAAATCTCCATTCTGTCTAACATTTGGGCTTACATTTTTGGGAATAACCCTAAAAACCGTATTTATCATCAGACTAAAAGGTGGTTGTGTAGATTTTATTATATTAAGTGTATTTTTACTTCATGATGTTTACTGCCTACCATTAAACACAGAGCAGTTTTTTAAATTTTTTTTTTCCAAATAATACTACAACCAGAAAGTTATAATATTATTAGCAGCACTGCAGAAATGCAGCGCTCGTTTGTGCAGGAAGAGAAGGTTCATAAATAAATCCAGCAAATAGTTCTGCACTGAATTTTTTCAGTACTTTAAAATGAGGTTTTTTATAGGTATATCAAAAGTCTAGTATTTTCTGTTCTGGACACTTTACCTATTTACGTGTAGCACTTTGAGAAATCAGATTCAGAACTTAAGTAGAAAGTCAGGATTTCCTTCCTGTGGCCACTGACTTGCCACAGACCCATTGGGTCCATCACAAAGTTGATTTTCAGCTGTAGTTGATCAGCTGACACTTGACCATGCCCTGCTAGCTGCTACTGTGAGACAGTCCAGCTAGGAGGACTTGGTGTATATTTTGTTATGCGATTATTTTTTTTCCTGATAAAATAGAAACAAAAAGCTTTTCTATCACTAGCCCACCTCCCTCCTCCCAATAACTGACAAATCACTTTTATGCTATTGACCTGTCCTTCAAGGAGCAATTCTTTAGTGCTTGGCAGCTGATTGTTTCCACCTGTTTGAAATGGCAATAATCCAAAAATCTGCCTCATGTTCCCTGTTTGTATGAGTTTGTGTGAGGGTAGGCACAGCACTTCTCCACTCACTGTCTTACTGACTCTATATCAAAGAGTATGCCACATAAGTTTTTAATATTTCATTCTCAGTTCGGAGGAAATTATGAAGGAAATTTGCGTCAGGCCCACAGCTAGAGTTTGTCTGTGCTTGCCATCTGAGTCAAGGGCCTCTCTGCTTACCTGGAAGGTTTGGTTTTTAACTTTTCTCCTCAAGTGTCCTCACAGCTTGTGCTACTGAGGACCCCACAAGAGATACCATATATAGTGATTGTACATGACCGGGATAATCACGTCAATTAACTGTAGTTGAATTTTTCTCTTGGGTTTTAACAAAAGCAAGCCATATCTCACTTTTAATCTTTGCCTCTGATCTCTTCATGTTAGTTCTGGGCTTTTTTGTTTTGTTCTGTACGTGTATATGCTCTCTTCTGATTAGGGTGCTGCCAAGTTGCAAGCTGGGCGTACTGAATGCAAAACAAATCTATTAACTTCAGTGATGTGCAAATGCCTTTGCTGTTATTCTGCTGGACCCAAACTAGCTGTAAGTATAACCGTTTGGCGTGTTAGCAGTGTACTTTCTAGCACTCTGGGCTTTTGGAGAAATTGATTGGATTGGCTCCAGTGCCAGGCCAGCTTTCACTTTTTTTTTTTTTTTTTTTGGAGATTGTTTGGATCTTTGCTGGAACTATCAAGACCTTCAAGAACCTGTGTATTTATGAATGCTGGGAAATGTGAAAGAAGAACCAGAAGGTTACAGTTACCTGCCACTTAAGAGCTAAAATCTGCTTTGAAACTTCAAATACTAGCTTGGATTAAGTGACTTTAAAGTACTGCTTTTTTTAAAACAAGCTATAATTTCCCCTTAAACTTCTAAATCCAGTTTAGTTGTCAAGTTCTACTCTGGCCAAAACTGGATGAGGTTTTTAGCCATAACTGCTATTTCAGTACTGGCAGAAATTCAAATGTTGGCATATGCTGTATTGTCCCTGCTTGAACTGTGACCCTACCAAGGCATTGCATCTCAGCATGGACTGCGTCAAATTTCGTGCATTCCTGTGAGTTGCTGGTCTGGCTATTCTAAATATAAAAGCAAAACTTGTGCTTGTAACTTCCCTAATTCTTTTTAAGTAGGAAACAGCTGTTTTGAATAAATCCATTCAGTGGTACTCTTTTTTCGCTCTGTTTTGAATAAATCCATTCAGTGGTACTTTTTTCGCTTTTTTTTTTCCTCCAGTGATATGTTTGCATGCTTGCTTTGATGGATAACTGCTTCCCAGAATGCAAAAAGTTAATAGTTTGAAAAGATGAACATTTACACTAAATAATTGGCTGATTAACGTAGGTTTTGTAATTATCATAATGATTTTTATTATTAACAAATGCTAACTATTACATACATTTTTCTAAAGTACAAAAAAAGGTTTGGAAATTGTGATTTTAACCTTGTTTTGTATGGAATGAGCAGCCTGTTCCATTGGTAGAGACATATTTTGAATATTCTGACACTGACTTCAGTCAGGAGCGAGTACGCAGCTGAATGCACTTAGGCCTAATACAGGGTATTGTTAGTACATCCTTAATGCTTTGACACTTTCCCAAATTTATCAGCTGGAAATCATGAGACAAATGGAAGTGGTTTATTACTACCCTGTGACAATTGCTTCTTACATCCCTGCTTCTTACTTTCCAGCTTCAACAGCATGTGGTTGATGTTCTGTACATGCATCTTTTGGGTTGTACTTGTCTCTTCCGCAATCACATGCAATGGATTTACTACTTACCTCAGTATTTTTCTGAAATGTCTGTTGGGAAGAGAGATGTTTGCTCTGATAAGGAGGGGATAAGAAAGTAGAGTCCAATTACAGGGACTTGTAACTTGTATGTTTTAGGCTAATTACACAGTGGTTTCATGGCAGTAAACCAGTTGACTCAAGGGGAATAATGCTGTAAAGCTGATTATCATAAAAACATGGAGTTTAATAAAGAATTGTGGAAGATAAGAAACATTGGAACCAGTGTAGTCTTTTGTCCTTTGATTTTTATCTTTGCTTTTCAATGCAAAGTCGGAAGTGATAAATTTTATGTTTACAGTGGATTTCTGAGCACCTTGAACTGACTGGATCATATTTTCATATATATATATATATATAAGAGCTTGCTCTCTTCTAGGCTGAAAGGGGCCAGAAAGTACTGTATGTGGACTCAGAAGAGCGCATCTCTGTGTGTAGGCATATATGTACGATGGTTGAACCGCAGTGATGTCAGTAGATGTGAACACAAGGGTGAGCCACATTTGTCTAGAGACTGCTGTGATGTTTTAGAAGTTCAAGATGTTGGAGGAGCAGGGGATGTAAGATGATGGAAATCTTATGATTCTGAGGAGTTAGAACTTAAGCAAAACAAAATGAAGTCTATTAGATTTCTAAAGCAGTTGCTATCTGTTCAACATATGAAGCTGGAGAAAAATAAAACTAAGGGAACAATGGTTTTATGAGCTCTAGTCTCATTAAAAAAAAAAAAAAAAGGGAAACAGGATGCTGGTAAAAAGCAGATACTGTGAAATAACCAAGATAGTCATGTTGGAATAATTTGTGTGAGTCTAGAAGAATAACTCCAGATAATACCCATGCAAAACCCATTAAGATCATTGCACATGCATTACAGGTCAATTTCAATTATAAATAAATGTTAGTTCCCATGTTACTTTTGAGAAGATTTGATGAAGTCAAACGGAATAATTTGTGTGAGTCTAGAAGAATAACTCCAGATAATACCCATGCAAAACCCATTAAGATCATTGCACATGCATTACAGGTCAATTTCAATTATAAATAAATGTTAGTTCCCATGTTACTTTTGAGAAGATTTGATCTGAAGTCAAACTTGGATTGTCTGAGATAAGTTTCTGCCATCACAGTAGATGCCAAATACTGAAGTGTTTTGGCAAAGTACAGAATCGGAAAAAAACCCATTGACCCTTAAAAAAGGAAATGTACTTTTGTTTTGTTATTATGGGAAATCAGTATATGAATGTCACTGAATTGCTATATCCATATCACTGGAAATGCAGGTGATATGGGGTGACTGGCTATATGACGAATAACTAATTTTGTCTTTCCCATAATCTGTATGTGGGCTTTGGAGGTTGACTTTTTGCAGGGCTAGTTTTTTCCCCCTGTATTACTCACACCACAGGGGCACGGGTTTCTAGAAACTGGGGTTTTCTGTGTTGATGTGGTATGGTATTGCAGACTTAAATGCGTGTTCTGAAGACGCTTGTATTCTTTCACAGCTCTTCACTTTTCTCTAGCCCTTGTACTCAAGTCCCCTATTACTGTGTTAGAAGAACTGGAATTACTGATTGCTTTGACTGGCAAGTAGTAGTATTAACAGCCTCATGCTGTTACGGTTATTTAATGAGGAATATAATAGTAGTTGATAACACTAAAGTTAGCGCTTTGCATTCTATAAGCATTAAGTAAATATTCAGTGTTTAGTGTTGAATGACAAGGGAAAAACAGTGAAGCCTTGTATTTTAAAAAAAATTCTCCATAGGGGGACGATTTCAGGGTATCCTTTTGATTGCATGATGATAATGAATGCTAAACACCTGGATTCTCACTTTACTTCTTTTTGCCCCCAGTATCAATTTGTTTCAGCATATTTTTTTAAAAAATACATGCATGTAAGGAATTAAGAGCACAGTGTACTCACCCTGAGTTTGTTATGGAATGCTCTTTGTATTAGAAATTAACAGATGCTGATCTGTTTTCATGAAATCAAATATTGTGGGTATGTAGCTACTTCTGGTGAGACAGATTTTTAAAAATGGAAATAGAAATAAATTTACTTTTCTTATTATATGCATCTCAGCAAGTTTTCATTTTCTGTAATTATATAAATTGTAAGGTATTACTCAGTTTGGCTCTGTGCCTTATAAAAGCATGCCTGTTCCTGTTTTTCATAACGCAAGCCAAGATGGGCAGTTTAGCAGGCAATCTCTAAGCTGGCAGAACGCCAGCTTTATAGAGAAAAATGCTTCAGATGCATAAATGACGAGCAGAACACTTTTCTCTTTTTATTGAAACTGGGTAAGTTCAATGCATAGGAAATGCAAGTTAGAGATAACTGAGTAACACCTTCCTCTTTGTAACCTTTAAAGTAGCCATCGCACTGAAAACTGCTGTGTTAATGTACAGAGAAACAGTCCTGATGTGATACTTGTTTTTATCTGCTGTACACTTATAGTAGCAAACCATCTGTGACTTTTCATGCTAGATGGTAACACTCTGTCTTAGAAGATACACAGGGAATTTGTGCAGCTGTATCTTAGCTTAATAGCTCAAACATGGTAAGTCATGAAGTTCCTGTCTTAAAAAGAAAAAATAAATTGAAATTGGAAATGTTGTGAGCTGTATTCTCATATGCACTCATCTAATAAATATGTAACATTTATATTTTATTTTGAGTCACTTAAAGGCAGAGACAAACCTTTGTTTTAATATGTTAAAATGGTTTATTTTATTTTAATGTTTTTCGTTGGTTTTTTTTGTAGTCCTCAATGTTAGGTGTTTTATGTGTATGTTTTGAATATGTAACACACATAAAGTGACTAGACATTGTTTTATATAGGAAAAAGCATTATAGAAACAGAATTAAGAGGGATGCTAGTGAAGACGAGTGGTGAGCCAGGAAGACTTTTACATTGCTTACTTGGTTCTTTAGGGAGAAAGATCTAGAGGAAGGAAGTATCCGATTCCTCTGTTCCTGCCTTAGCAAAAAAAATGTGGGTTGTTGTATAGAGATATCAGACTGTATTTTTATGTAAAAAATGATTTCCCGAAGACAGTGTTATTAATCATAAAGCCTCGTAGTATTGTTTTGTTTCTTTGCGTTGTTACACGGAGGAGTCGTGTTGTGTGGCCTTCCTGGCGTGTCCTTTGGGCCGTGCCCGGCCTTGCTCAGGCATTGAAACCAGGGACCTGAGCGACCAGAGCAGCCGCCCTTTGCCTGCTCTCGCCTGGTGCCGTTCCTTCCACAGCAGCTAGGTCTCGTCCTCTCTGTACTCCTCTTTCTAACTTCTGTTGAGGGTGATCCTCTGCAACCCTTCCAGACACATAGTTTATTAGTTTATTGAACTATAATAGTTAAGTGTTTATGGTTTATAAGAGGTCATCCTATCTGAAGTATTGCTTATTTCTAAATTATAACTGGTGGTTTCTAATTGTACAAGCCTACTGTGCTGAACACTGTTACTCCAGTTCCATAGGATGACTGGCTATTTTCCTAATATTAATCAGCTACATTAAATAGAGTATTTTACTGAGCTTATTGAAATCAATAAGATGACTGAAGTGCTTAGCGCTGAATACAGAGATGAGTTTTTTGTGATGTTTTAGAATGCTTTTCATTGGGATATGGATGAAGTTGTCTCTCTTTAATGAGTATTTAATTAATATGGAACCACTTAATCTTCATTGTTGTTGAGATTATCTTTAATCACTGTGGTATAATAACAGTAGCATAAATAGGAAATAATAAGTTGTCTTGTTTCTTGCTTAAAGGGATTTTTGACTTATATTGAAAAGATAATTATGTTCTTTATATGAAGACTTTTACTAAACATCTTCATCTCCCATCACTTGTTGATGTTTTTCCTTTTTAAGGATTTAGACTAACTTACTAGAAATTGTAATGTAGGAGGACAGGCTCTGGCAAGTGTGTAAAGCCACGATACTTCTTTTTATCCCGGTAATTTTATTGTTGTGTTTTCTTGCCATATGCAAATTAATTTTTAATCAGTTAATACAGCTTTTCATCCACAATCCAACAATGTATTTACGGTGTTCTGCTTTTATGAAAAGCGAACCTCTTTAATCTTAGATGACTGTAACTCTTTAAAGATAATATCCTTTAGCATAAACAAAGCTAATAGATTGCATTTCTTCTCCAGCGTTCCCCGGGTTTCACATTTGTGCTGGTAGCTGAGGTCACTCTGCTGTTTTCTGGTGGTTCCCCTTCTGACGTATATCCCTTAGGATGCGTCACTTACATATATTGGATTGCTTACCTGGCACTCCATCGCTTTGAAATATATCCATGGAAACTGTTTATTTTCTGTATGAGTAAGCTCACTATAAATATTGTATGCAGATTTTTATGAAGGATACTTTATTATTGAATATTTTATTTTGAAAAGGTAATTATCATATGAAGTGGTCGCTGACTGCCATGCTTGTGCCCTCAAGTAGAGGACAGAAGGCAGATCTTTTAATAATGAAGAGCCATAATGGAACTGTTCTGTTAACCACTGAGGAAACCTGGAACAAGGCAAAATGTTTCCACCTTAAAACAAAAAAATGGATGATGAATGGAAGGGAGTACCCAGGAATAGTGAAACAAGTCTGTCTTGTGTTGTAAACAGCGGTGCTTGTGCTAGGTTTTTTTTAAGGCATCAGCAAAGTAGTTCAGGGAGGGATAGGAGAACAGCGAAGGAATTTGCAGATGCTGACGTGCAGCTTCTTTTAAGAGGGATTGAGTGGGAGGAAATCCTGATGATAAATTAGCAGCAGTGGCTGGTTGCAAAGGCAGGTTGGAGGTAAAATTGGCAGTTGGTTTGGGCGGAAAAGAAAGTGGTCCATGCAAGGGCCTTGAAAGATCTCGATCTCTCTCTTCTTTTTTTAAGCACGGCTGAAACCTTCAGAAAGGGGGAGGAAATGGGGAGGAAATGGTGTCTTAGTGAAAAAGTTGTGCTAGGAAAATGCTTGTTTACAGCCATGTATCTGAATGGATAAGAACAGGCCACAACTGTGTTTCACAGTTAGTGAGGGATGTTGCAGTAATTGTACATCCTTTGCATTTCACCTCTGAAGCACGTTCTGCATAGATGGATATGAAGGACCGGGTTTTAGAAAATGTGTGTGGGAAGATTATTTGTACATTAGATAAAATGTCTTGAGTTTCAGCTGCTTTGCGTATTTTGGCATGAGAGAATTGCCTGCACGTAGCGTTCCTCACCCTGACGTCTGCCCATGGCCTTAATCTGCAAGAGCCTCCAGCACATTAAAATATCGAGTGACTTTGACAACTGCCCTGTTTGTGGAAAGCATATGTTGCACGTTATTCTCACCTGTTGTGGAAAGGTAGTGGAGGTGGCAGGGAAAAGGGTGCTTTAGAAAAATGGCTGCTGAGGTAAGAAGTTACTCACAACTGTGTTCTGAAAGAGAACCTCCTTATCCCTTAAAAAAACCCAA
This sequence comes from Aptenodytes forsteri, assembly GCF_000699145.1. Lineage (NCBI taxonomy): Eukaryota > Metazoa > Chordata > Aves > Sphenisciformes > Spheniscidae > Aptenodytes > Aptenodytes forsteri. The sequence goes on along the minus strand of NW_008795045.1, from coordinate 84,756 downwards.
ACCCCCCAAAATCTACAAAAGATTTTTAAAATATAAAGAATTCTAGTGCTTTTAGACAATTATGCCTCCAGGAATTACAGACCTCTATGAAATTGTTTCATTTCTCAGGGAATTTTCCCAAGAGGTAAAATGCTAATCATTTTACAAAGCATCTTTGGGTAAACTTTTCAATGTTTTCAGTGTGGATTCAACTATGGGCTTTTGTAAGTTAGCCGTATTTGCCTTTATGTGCCTTTTTCACATGGCTTTTAAAAACCTTTCCTATTGCTGTACGCAAAAAAAAATTGTGAAAGCAAGAAATTATGTTGATATAATTGCGTGAAGAAAAAGGTAAACCTCTTTAAACTGGTGTTTTCTTTAGAATAAAAATTTATTGTGGTATAAGCTTGTGTGCCTTTGTTATTACAGCTGGGTCAGTTTAAACTTGTTTCTGGCCTCAGGTTCCCTTCTTCCCTCTAACCTCTTTGTGCCTCAGAGCTCACTCAGCCCATGGGAGGTCTGGCACAAAGGAGGAGGACACTGGCAGTGTTTGGACATGTGTTCTGAGTATTTCTAGATGTCCCAGCTGTCCCCAGTTGTTCTTGATATACTTAAGAGGAGATGAGCTCCAGTACTTTTTAATTGTGAAAGCAAGAAATTATGTTGATATAATTGCGTGAAGAAAAAGGTAAACCTCTTTAAACTGTTGTTTTCTTTAGAATAAAAATTTATTGTGGTAGCTTTTGTGCCTCAGAGCTCACTCAGCCCATGGGAGGTCTGGCACAAAGGAGGAGGACACTGGCGGGTTGGGCACATGTGTTCTGAGGATTTCTCG